>NW_020664580.1:87916-220095 GCF_002925995.2 Terrapene triunguis
CCCCCCCCCCCCACACACAACTCCTTTTTGGGTCAGGGCCTCTACAATTACAACACCATGAAATTTCAGATTTAAACAGCTGAAATAATGAAATTTACGATTTTAAGAATCCTATGACTGTGAAATTGACCAAAATGGACCGTGAATTTGGTAGGGCCCTAACCATGATCATCTAGTTTGACCCCCTGCACATTGCAGGCCACTGTACCTCACCCACCCATTCCTTAAATAGACCCATAACCTCTGGCTTTTACTGAAGTTCTCAAATCATGATCTGAAGACTTCAAGTTAAAGAGAATCCACCATTTACACTAGCTTAAGCCTGCAAGTGACTCGCGCCCAATGCTGCAGCGGAAGGCAACATCCCCCCAGGGGGGGGGGTCTGCCAATCTGAGCAGGGGAGAATTCCTTCCCGACCCCAACTATGGCAATCAGTTGTACCCAGAGCATGTCGGCAAGACCCACCAGACAGACACCTGGTAAAAAATTCTCTGTAGTAACTCAGAGCCCTCCCCATCTAGTGTCCCATCACTGGCCATTGGGGATTTTTGCTACTAGCAGTCGCAGATTTGCTACATACCATTGCAGACAGTTTCATTAGACCAGGGGTAGGCAACCAATGGCACGCGTGCCAAAGGCGGCACGCAAGCTGATTTTCAGTGGCACTCACACTGCCTGGGTCCTGGCCACCAGTCCAGGGGGCTCTGCATTTTAATTTAATTTTAAATTAAGCTTCTTAAACATTTTAAAAACCTATTTACTTTACATACAACAATAGTTTAGTTATATATTATAGACTTATAGAAAGAGACCTTCTAAAAATGTTAAAATGTATTACTGGCACGCGAAACCTTAAATCAGAGTGAAAAAATGAAGACTCGGCACACCCCTTCTGAAAGGTTGCCGACCCCTGCATTAGACCATCCCCTCCATAAACTTGTCAAGCTCAATCTTGAAGATAGTTAGGTTTTTTGCCCCCATTGCTCTCCAGAACTTCACTCCTCTGATGGTTCGAAACCTTCGTCTAATTTTGAACCTAAACTTGTTGATGGCCAGTTTATATCCATTTCTTCTTGTGTCCATATTGGCACTTGAATAACTCCCCTCCCTCCCAGGTATTTATAGAGAGAAAACACATCTCCCCTCAGCCTTTGCTTGGTTAGGCTAAACAAGCCAACCTCTTTGACTCTCCTCTCATAAGGTAGGTTTTCCAGTCCTCTGATCATCCTAGTAGCCCTTCTCTGCACCTGTTCCAGTTTGAGTTCATCTTTCTTAAATATGGGAGACCAGAGTTGTACACAGTATTCCAGATAAGATCTCACTAGTGGTTTGTATAATTGTACTAACACATCCCTGTCTCCACTGGAAATACCTCACCTGATGCATCCCTCGACTGCATTAGCTTTTTTCATGGCTGCAGTACATTGATGGTTCATAGTCAACCCGGGCTCAATCAATAAACCCAGGTCTTTCTCCTCCTCTGTTGCTTCCAATAGATATGTCCCCAGCTTAGAGCAAAAATTCTTGTTGTTAGTCCCTAAGTGCATGAACTTGCACTTTGCACTATTAAATTTCATTCCATTTCTATTACTCCAGTTTTCAAGGTCATCCAGATCTTCTTGTATGATATTCCAGTCCTCCTCCATATTGGCAATACCTCCCAACTTTGTGTCATCTGCATATTTTATTAGCACTCTCTCTCACCTTTTGTGCCAAGGTCATTAATAAAAATGTTAAATAAATGGGTCCCAAGACTGATCCCTGAGGAACACCACTAGTAACCTCTCTCCAGCCTGACAGTTCATCTTTCAGTCTGACCTGTTGTAGTCTCTCCTTTAACCAGTTCCTTATCCATCTTTCAATTCTCATATAAATCCCATCTTTTCCAATTTAACTAATAATTTCCCATGTGGAACTGTATCAAATGCCTTACTTAAATGCAGGTAGATTAGATCTACTGCATTTCCTTTGTCTAAAAAAATCAGTTATCTTCTCAAAGAAAAAGATCAGGTTGGTCTGGCACAATCTACCTTTTGTAAAACCATGTTGTATTTTATCCTAATTACTGTTTACTTCTATGTCCTTAAATACTCTCTCTTTCAAAACTTGTTCTAAGACCTTGCATACAATTGAGGTCAAACTAACAGGCCCTTAGTTTCCCAGATTGCTTTTTTCCCCTTTCTTAAAAGTGGGTACTATATTAGCAATTCTCCAAAATCTGAGTTTATAGATTCATTAAAGTTAAGCATGTGTGTAAGTCTTTGCAGGATTGGAGCTTAAATCTTGAAGTCCTTACTCAGTTTCCACTAAACTCTTACTTGATTTCAGAGGGCCTCAAGTAAAAAGTCTAAGGATTTTGTCTATTAAGTTGTATAAACTATCAAAAACCGTCTCCCCCAGCCCCACCAAACCTAAGTGTTGGGCCTAAAATGACTTGACAGTGTCCCTTTAAAATGAACAACTTATTTTGTATTCGGCATGTTGAATTTAAAGTCTCTTTTAAACTGTTTTTCAGAAAGCGTTTAGAATATTACAGTACTTTATTTGTTCCTCACTCAACAAAATGGATTGTGTTGTGGCCATTTCTCACCTTCCTGCTCTCTTTTTTTCTTCTTCTTCTGTATGATGGATCCTTGATGGGGAAGATAAACTTCGGTTTCTACTAATCAAAGGGCTTTTAATATTCAAGCGCTGCATGTATTTCTTCTCAGCAGCAACATTGCTGGCCACCTCCAATCCCTTGATATAAACTCCAGTGTATCCGTGGCGGTGCAACTCGCTGTGGCTGCTCTCAAGCTGAGTAAACTCAAAGCTTTTCGTTTTCTTCATGATTTTCTTTAGTGGATGTTTTCTGTGGCGGGTAGTTGGTGACTGGACTGGCTCAGAATAGCAGGAGGCTGATCCTGAGGTGGAAACATTGTCCATATCTTCTGAGATTGGGCTAGTCCTTTGAAGCCCACCCAAGAGAGGAGTAAATGTCTGTGGTGGAGATGCATTAAGTTGCACATATACATCCATATTTTGATTGGAGTTCTCATGGTCTAAAAAAGGTGGTACTCCTGATGGCAGGCTCATATGCTGAGGTTTATGCAATGACTTAACATTATTATCCCAAATGTTATTATCAGTGTTAGAAGAGAGTTGAGAAAGGGACTGACTTGGTTGTCTAGCACCTTCAGTATCAAACTCACAGTTAACTTTCGCATCCACTTCCTGGGGGACTTTGCGAGAAGTTTCTTTGTTGGAACCTTTGAGAGCTTCAGAAAGGACCTCTTCTAAATGGTGCCTTGTTTGCTGACATTTTAGCCATAAAATATTCCATTGTTTTAGTTCCTTTTTGCTAGCCAGACCCAATACCATCTCATTCACTTTTTGAAAGTTTTCTGCAGAAACTTTTGTAGCTTCTTGGTGGTAGCTCTGCAAACTCTGAATCACTGATTGAGAGTATTTGTTCTCCACAGTAAGATGTTCAAGATAGTCATTGCAGTGTAACATCCACCCATGTGCCTGGATTAAAAGTGAAAAGTACAGTTAAATAATAAGACTGTGTACTCATATAACACCTTCTGTTTTAGAATCTCAAAGCAATTTACAAATATCAGGGTGAAAGTCAACCTTGTGCAGAGGATCAACAAAAGGCCTGTGCAACATTTAAGTCCCATTTAAGTGCTCATAATAGATCTTAACATGACATAAGTGCTGAATAGGTGTTGTGCTGTCCCTTTACACAGAGGTGAATTTTGCTTCTTATGATATGTCTACACAGCAGTGTAAGCCCAGGCTTGAGCCTGGGCTCAAGCCTAACCCCCCTTGCGTCCACTCACCAATTGTGTTAACCTAGGGCTTGAGCCCAGGATTGGAGGGTCCAAGCCCGTGTTAAGCTGGGACCTAGAGTCCAAGCCTATTGCTTTCCTGTGTGCATGTGGCTCTGGCTGGACTCAGGTCCCAGAAGTTCTCCGGACGTATCCCAAAGTTCCTTGAGACAACTTCCTTCGTCCTCTCTATGCTGACAATCAGTGGTGCAGTCCCAGGGAGGGGCGGGGGGGGAGGGGCGGGAGGGAAAGGAGCAAGGGCTAGAGAATGGAGCTGGGACTAAGCAGCTGCCCTGCTGGGAGTGGCAGAGCTCCTGGCTCAGCACAGCCAGGGGAGGGATGATCCCCAACACCTCAGCTGCTCCAACTCCCTGCAGGGCAGCCGCTTGGTCCTGCTCCACTCTCTGGCCCTTGCTCTCGGGCCCCCCTGTCCTTCCTAGGGCTGTGTGTTGCAGAGGTGCCAGGGCAGCATCGGGGGGCAAGTGTGAGTCAGCCCCAAACTTCCCCACAGCCTCCTGGGGATCCCTTATCCCTATCCCCTGAGGTGTGGTGGGGGCAGGGATAAGGGATCCGGCCCGAGGGGTGCTGGCACACACTGCACCCGGAGCCTTGGGGATGCACTTTACCGCTCTGCAGCCAGCAGCAGCCAGGCTGGGGTGGGTGTGTGTTTTTTCACTGATACCTTCATTTTATGTCAAACTTCAGAACAGACAAAACTAACTAACAAACCAACCAAACAAAAATACTGTCGCTGAACATCCCACTTTAAAAATTAAGAATTGCAAAGTTTCATTGTAATAGTTTGACAGCCCTGGAGACTGATGTGCTAATTATCCTCAGAACAGGTGCACATGGGCATTTTGCTGCCCATGTGACTCAGCCCAGGGCTGGAGAGCCCAATTCTCAGATTAGATGGTAGTTCATATAAAGCCTTCTCAAACTGCCGTCATTCTACCGAGACAGCCACCAAAGGAGCTAACTGTGCAGTTTATGTGTTTGTGCTCCTTATGGGCACCTGCGTGCCATCAACAGCACCACCACAGTTAGGAAACAGGGTGGGCAGTAGAGTTTTCCCACAGTGCAACACATTTGTAGGGCTAGGTCAGTGGCTCTCAACCTTTCCAAACTACTGCTCCCCTTTCAGGAGTCTGATTTGTCTTGGGTACCCCCAAGTTTCACCTCACTTAAAAACTACTTGCTTACACAATCAGACATAAAAATACAAAAAAGTGTCACAGCACACTGTTAATGAAAAATTGTTTACTTTCATTTTTATCATAGAATTATAAATCAATTGGAATATAAATATTGTACTTACATTTCAGTGTATAGTATATAGAGCAGTATAAACAAGTCATTGTCTGTATGAAATTTTAGTTTGTATTGACTTCGCTAGTGCTTTTTACGTAGCCTGTTGTAAAATGAGGCAAATATCTAGATGAGTTGATGTACCCCCGGAAGACCTCTGCGTACCCCTGGTTGAGAACCACTGGGCTAGAGTATCAACACTATGGTGGGGGGCACTAGGCACTCTGGAACAGGGTTACTTTGACTAGGGTCTGTGCACTGCAATGTGTACACCAGAACCCTAGGTTCGAACACAGGTCAGAAAATCCTTAACATAGGGTTCCCTGACACAGGTCAGGTGACTCGAGTCTCACTAACCCTAGGCTTAAATTGCTGCGTACCCTTAGTGAATTAAGGCTCAAGCCCAATGAAGTAGGGAAATATTATTCACATTTCATAAGGTTTGGTGAATTGCCCCAGGTCACACAGGAAACTCTGTGACGTAGCTGAGAATCAAACCCAGAATGCCTGACTGCCAATCTTGTATCTCACCTCAAGACTACTTTTTCCTGTCAAGAAATTTTGTTCTACAGGATTCGACCCTGCAGCCTCTTGTACACACAATGTAAGTCCTGATCCAGTAAAGCACTTAAGTGCAGGTACCTTTCAGCACCAGTAGTTTCACTGAAATCAATGGCTCTACCCATGTGTTAAAGTATGGGCGTACGTGCTTTGCTGGATCAGGGCCTATATTACTAAATTAATGACCCACAAGTTAAGAAGTACTGTTATACTACTGGCAGTTGTTAACCAACTTATTTTTAAAAATTCTAAACCAGACAATTTTCACAAGACAAAATATTATCTTTTAGGTTGTTCCTAGGAGCCAAAGAGTTCTCATGACATAAAAGGGGTGTTTATACTGAATCTCAATGAAGCAATTTTTCTAAGATTTAGAAGCTATTTTGAAAAGGTTTTCAATGCCAGCTTTGAAATCCAACAGAAACTAGCCTTGTTTCATTTAATCTGCACTGATATTCTGTGCTACCTACTCACTAGAACTTTCAGAATCAAAAGGAGGGGGGAAAAAACCAAAAGCCTTAGGACCCAATTCTCCATTTGGGTACACTGATGTTAATCAAGATCTCCAGTGAAGTCAACAGAACTGCACCAATGTAAAACAGATGTAAGTGAGAGGAGAATCAGGACCTGAGTAGCTGTCATTTCCCTAGGGCCTGATTTTTGGGGGTTTCCCAAAAACTACTTGCAAAGACGTGAGTGCGGTTCTGTACTGCTCCCTTCTAAGGTATGGGGCTAGGTCCGATTACGTCCTCAAAGACAATCCTGAATTTGGGGAGGTGGTGGTCCTCCTCTCCGAAGAAACTGGAAGAAAGAACTGCCCTGCCTTCAAAGAAACCAGAGGTGAGTATCGTTGCTCTGAGAAGATAAGACCAGGATTGGGTGAGGGTCCTCCATAGTTTGGACACTTCAGATAAGCAACCAAATTTTTGGATGGTGGCCCAGATTGAATTCTGACCCTTTTGAGGTTGCCTATCACCAGATTAACTATTTTGAAGCTGATTTACCTGGTGCTTGTATAATTATTTTTCCAGTGGAGATTACAATCTTCTTGAACTCTAAGCTCCATTGGGCAGAGATCTTGCGTTAGTACAGTGCCTAGAACACTGGGGCACTGATCCTGATTGATGTCTCTGGGTGTTACAGTTATACAAATATTAAATAAATAATAATAATGGCTTACTGTGTGCTTTCACGTGTAGCTTTGCTGTAGTAAGGATGGATTACTCTGTGGTTTTATACATAGCATGCCTATGAAAACGCTTGGGTTTATACATTTTTCATTTGATTCCCTTTATATTATAGAAGCAGAGAAACAAGTATTTAAAAGGGTAAAAGTGCTTATTATGTCATTTGGAGCTTCATAATTGTGCAGAGAAAAATTCTGGCCAGTTGGGTATGTAAATTCTTGGATTGCACATTAAGAGCAGTATATGACTATCTGTGCATAGGGCAGATGTTAAAAGGTTTTGCCTACACATTCACAAGAGATCCAGGCTTTGGTCCATACAGGAAAATCTGGCTCACTCTGGTACTGCTGTTTCTGGCTGGGTTTATAATTTTATAATACTTAAAAAAAAAAAAAAAAGCTCCTAATTGCCAGTCTTGTGATTGCATGTGCAGTGCACAGGGCATTAAATTCACTGAGACTCTGGGGAGGGAACAGCCAGCTTAGCTGCTGTTCTTTGGTTGCAGCATAGGCATCGTCTGACTTCTATATCTGAGGGGAAGGGGGCAGCTCCAATCAGGCCAATGGGGCTGGGCATCGGGGGAGGGGGAATTCTGTGCCTGCCTGAGGCTTGCCGTTTAGGAGGGCAATGCCCCTCCTAACTCCCCACAAACTGCACTCATGGGTTGCAGCTACACATGTAATTTCCTGCCTAAACTCTGCCTGTTCTTTTGACCCTTCTGGTGCTTGTGTGTGTTTCTGAATGACACTGATCTCTCTGCCCTCTGTCTGGCCATTATTCCAATATACACACCCACACTTAATGCAAAGCAGGAAAATAACAGACATCTAGATAAACAACAAGGAGTCCGGTGGCACCTTAAAGACTAATAGATTTATTTGGGCAGAAGCTTTCGTGGGTAAAGAAAACCTCACTTCTTCAGGTTTTTTACCCACAAAAGTTTATGCCCAAATAAATCTGTTAGCCTTTAAGGTGCCACCGGACTCCTTGTTGTTTATCTGGATGTCTGTTACAGACTAACATGGCTATCTCCTGATACTAGACATCCAGATAGTGGGGGGAAAAGAACTGCCATTCTCAGTTGTTTATTTGGACAGCTGAGGTACTCCGGGGAATACCAAATGCCAATACACCCTCGCTCAGGCACTTGAATGACCAATACAGCTCTGGCTTTATGTGCTGACACTAACTTGTGCTGGTTTTAGATACTGTTGTCCTGGGAGGCCTGCAGGAGGGAATCCCTGCTCCTAAAGATGTTACTGTGGGGGTGTTAGTGGGTGCAACGGAGCATGTCATTTTAAGCTGCCAAACTACAAATTACTTCAGAAAACTTTTGAAGTTCATCAGTGCTCAGGTGAACTTTGAAGGGTCATCAAAGTCCTTTGGATGTTTGCCAGATTCTGACATGCCATTTTGACATGCCTCAAACTTGATCCTGTGGGCTACACCTCACCAGGGTCTTTCAAACAGGCCTATTTGGAAATCTTGTGGACAAACTATTCTTTAGCTAGGACATGGCTAAAAAAAAAAAAAAGCACTAGAAGAAGGAAAAGTGTCACAACTGATTTGTCAAAAGAAATCTTGCTATCAGGTGCAGTGCATGGGAAAGTGTATCAGTACCTCCCAGCACCCTGTGAGACTCACTAGCACCTCCAGTACCTTGGAGTGGAGAAGAAGAGACTCATACAAAACACATTTTATGGAATATTGTTGCACAAATATTTAAACTACTGTAAATCTGTACTGAACCTGAAATGTTTCTCTTACCGTCTCGTAAAACTCATACAAGTGGATCAGCTTCTCCAGCTCACTCTTCCTTTTCTCTGTCTGAGTGCTGACATTACTCAAATAACTCCTGAAGCTCTGAACTTTTTCTTCCAAGTTCAGTGAGCAGTTCTTTTGTATCAGCCGCAGCCCTTTCTCACAATATTGCTGTTGAGTACAAAATGAAACATACTGCATTAGTACATTGCTTCTTCTGCTGTCCGGATTCTTGTTCGGCATTGTCATTTACTCCATACATAGGCCAACTGTAAAGTGAGCGAAAGGTCAAAAGCGACCAATCACTCTTGTTGATCCTTTTGGTGCTTTTTTTCCTTTTTGATACTGTTCTGCTACGATAAAATTACTGTTGGCCTTTTTATAAATCTAAATTTCTTTTGGGAAGCATAAAGAAAGAATATAGTGATATGATGGAGCAAAAACTAAAGTCAATTAAGCTTGAACATTTGAAAAGAATTATTATTACATGTTTAGAGGGGTCATGGTTATGTTGCACTTAATATCATCGTGAGAACTTTTGTTTCGCAAGTAACAGCTCTCCTGTACCCTTCTTGATGCAATTTCTTTATATGAAATAGTTACAAGCTGAACTTTTCTCTTTACCAAGCTCTAGGAGGGCATGTATGTATCTAACTTCCCATTTTTACTCTGGCTTCATTTACCGTTTATTGGTTGGTGTGCCTGTGTACTACTGCTCCTCATGGATGTACTGTGATGGCAGACCTGCACACATGGCACTGTGGTTGGTCTCCAAAAATGTTTAAGAGTAAACATTCTACCCCAGAAAGCAGCAATTCTTCTTTAGCACAAGTGGTAGGTGTGTGTGGGCCTGACCCAAAGCCCACTGCAGTCAAAAGGAGCCTTTCCATTTACTTCAAGGGGCATTGGATCAGGCCCTTTTATTTCTGGAACACATACTCCAGAGTTCTATTCCCAGTACTATGTGGGCACTTGAGTTATTAATGTCATTTATGATTTTTGTTGTTTCTGGCCACAGATTAAGAAAAAACTCTCTCCTAAATTCCTCAATTATGCTTTGCAGTACTGAGAATTTGTGCAGTCCCTCTTGCACATGCATAGCTCTCCCTCTCCGTGTATTACTTGTTTTCTTCTTGGAGATATATATATATAAAAATAAATAAAAATTCCAGTTAAAGAGGCAGTAACTTTCCCAGAGCCATAGAGTTAGTGTTGTTATATTACCAATAATCAGTGAAATTAACATTCTTAATCTATTGCAGCTTTGGTTTGTATTTCCCCAATTAATTTTCTAGGCTATTGCAGATGCAACTAAAATAACAAAAGCAAAACCAGGTGTTCCTTAGTACAATACTCACCATCACTTTGTCACTGAAAACTCTGAATTCTTCTTGCTGCTTCTTCACACTTTCCAGAGAAAGCAGCTCTTGATCTAAAGGGCCAAGATATCGCTCCCTTTCATTTTCAAACCAGAGTTTTATCTATAGAGGATACAAGATTTGTTTTTTAAAATTAATGAGTAAACGATATCTAACACAGAAATTAAGCAACTTTATCAAAGCAAATTAAACTCTTGTGAACATATACCAAATAAATCTTTTAAATTCTTTATTTCAAAACTATGAAAAAATATCTCTCTCCTCATATACAGTTTATCTAGAAAGCTATTTTATGTACTGCATTTAATAACAGACACTTTAGTCAAACATATATTAGTTTGCACCATATGTTAGGCCTCACCTTGTACTCCTTACACAGGCAAAACTCCCATTGAACTCAGTGAGAAATTTGCCTGTAGAGACTATAGGGCAAGATCATTAGTGATTAATGAATAAAAATATAATTAGAACAGCTCACTGAATACAAAGAGCCAAAAGGTCTGTGCTAATTTTTAAAAACATTTATTAAAATATTTACATTTTCTTTACTCAGGATTTATTACAGATGTTTCACTGACTCGGAAAGTTTACCCTTGTGACAGATATGGCAATTTCCTGCAATATCTTTGGGAGACCTTACTGAATTAAATTTAAATAGTTTTCCAGTCCAATGTATTATAAATGCAAAGTTTATGTATTATTGTGGGATTGTACATAACCATTCTAGTGGGGAGACATGGCCAATGTAAAATCTCAGAAGTGCTATTAGCTTCAAAGAACAAAGTATCAGACAAAAAAAACTTTCAGCACCAACAAAGTGAAGTGGATTTCCCAGGAGATACCTGGAAGGAGTGGAATGCAATTCTCACCTCTGGACACACCCTTTTGAATCTATGCCTTGAGGAGAGAACCACTCCTTGGCTGATTACCTATTCAAGTTCTCTGCAGGTCACAGACCCAGGCTGTAGAAAGGAAAGGCTAACCTATGCATATGGGTTCTTGTTCTGAGCAAAAGCTGTTATGAACTTGTGACTACAGAAAACCCCCATACTGGGGTTTGAAGGACTGAATCCTACCAGAGTCCTTGTTGGAGTAGGGGAGGATCTCTGGCTTATGTGCAGGCATGTAAGTTCTTTTATTGTTTTTAAATGTGTTTTCTGTGTAATGCTTTCACCTTAAGAATAAATGTATTTGCTTAGAAAGGGATGTGTGGTAACTTGCAACTGTGGGCAATTATGACTGTTCATAACCTCTGAGGAGAAAGCAAAGCAGGCTTACTTAGGCAGTCTGACTTGCCAGGGAACTCACAGTATAGGTAGGGACTGTGCAGCCTGAAAACCCCAGGTGAGGAGGGAGAGAGACACACGTTTCTACCCAGGGGAGGTGACAGCTGAGGAGCCTGGAGCCTAGAGTGGGTGTACTTGCTGGACCACAAAGGAATACAGATGCAGTTGCCCTGAACTGTGACATTATTTGTACTGCATACACACACATATGTGGCCAGCCCAATATGTAGCTTATATTCACAGATTAACTTGGCCCCCATGATGGAAAAATGGAAGGTTAGCCCTATAGCTGGCATACATTAAATCTCAAAAATAGTACTGACCTGGTCACAATCTTCTTCAAATTTTCTTATTTCCTGGAGATTCTCCAGTTGTTGCAGACACTTATTCGATATGAGAACCAGCCTATGGACCTCCTCATCTACTCGATTGTACAATCTTGTTATAGCCTCCATGGCATCTCTATGGGGGGAAAAACAACACATAAATGTCCAGTGCAAACACAATGCCAGAAGAGTCCACTCTATATTTCAGAAGACGACAATCATCAAATTTGTTAATCAGCAAAGCAAAGGAGGTTTGGGCCAACAAGCCAACACCTACAGAACGTATTAGTGTGTGTTTGCTTGTTCAACTTGTCAAAGGAAAATGTATCCTACTCAGAACCACAGATACGTGGCAGCCAAGATTTTCAAAAATGACCAGTGAGAGTAGGAGATTTGTATGTAAATCCCATTTCGTTCACTCGGAACCGTGTATGTATAAATGAGAGTAGTACCTGGCACAAAACATCTATATTTGCTGTTCTCCTTAGGAGGGAACATGAAATCTGTTACACATGTCTTCCCCTTGTTACATTTCCTCTCTCTTTGGGCTTGACTACAACGGCGCTGCATTCTGGTCTACAAGGGTGTGAACTGTAGAGCGCTCTAACATGCTGCACTCTAACTGCCTCATGCAGACTCTGCTGGGATGAACTAAAAAGTACCTTAGTTTGCGTTAACATAGTTGTAAACGAGTGGTCTCCTCTCAGGCACACCCTCATGGCCTTGGGGAAGCCCTGCAAATGGCTCCTTGTCTCAGTTTTCCTCATGGCTCCCCAGTAACTCAATATAAGTTTATCCTCCAGTCCAGTGGTTCTCAGCCGGGGTACACGTACCCCCGGGGGTATGCAGAGGTCTTCCAGGGGGCACTCAACTCATCTAGATCAATGTTTCTCAACCTGGGGGTTGCGACCCCAAAGGGGGTTGTGGGACAGGTTTAGGGTCGCAAGTGAAGAGCTGGCATTAGGGGTGGCCACAGTGGGCCCTGCAAAGCTGTTACATGCTTCAGCCCTGGGCAGCAGGGCTCGGGTTTCAAACAAGGCACACAAGAGAAAAACAGGCTCAAGTATCACACTGAAATGTAAGTACAATATTTATATTCCAATCAATTTATTTTATAATGATATGATAAAAATGAGAATGTAAGCAATTTTTCAGTATTAGTGTGCTGTGACACACTCATATTTTTATGTCTGATTTTGTAAGCAAGTAGTTTTTAAGTGAGGTGAAACTTGGGGTACCCCAGACAAATCAGACTTCTGAAAGGGGAACAGTAGCCTGGAAAGGTTGAGAGCCACTGTTCCAGTCCGTAATAATTTATTAACAAAAACATAGTGCAAAAATCCATAACCAGTAGTCCCAAAACATAGTCCACATCCCCCAGTGCACGTAGCCTTTAAAACGTGGCTTGGTTCTCACCATCCTAGTGTCTTCCACTACACCTGGACTCTTTGGGTATGTTTACACAGCAAAGAAAAACCCACGACTGGTCCATGCCAGCTGACTCAGGCTTGAGGGGCTAGGCCTGTGATGCTGTTTCACTGCTGTGTGGACTTCCAGGCTTGGGCTGGAGCCCAAGCTCTGGGACCCGGCCACCCTGCAGAGTGCTAGAGCCCCAGCTTCAGCCTGAGCCCAGACGTCTACACAGCAATGTAATAGCCCCGCAGCCCGAGCACTGTGAGGCCAAGTTGGCTGGCAAGGCCAGCCGCAGGTGTCTAGTCACTGTGTAAACATACCCTGAGTCAATCGTCTTCTGTCAGACCAGCCACCGCAGCCCTTCCTTCCGGGGCACAACCCTGCTCTTCGTAGCAGGAACTCCCACACCCTCTCCGCTGGAAGTGTCCTCATGTCTCGTCTGGGGCCCAGCTCTCTGGCCAGGAGACATCAGGGAGTAAGTCGCTCCGCTGTTCCCCCTTCCTTCAGCCCTTGGCTCTGGCTCTCTGGTTTAGAGCCAGCAGGCATCGCCCTCTGCTGCTGCTGCTCCTCCTGCTGTCAGCCCTTTCCCGCCCCTTAGCTCTGGCTAGGGGATGCCAGCCACAAACCCCTCTGGCTGCTCTCCCAGGAACCACCTTCTCTCTCCGGTGGCTCCCATCTCTTACCCCTCTTGTCTGACTGACTCAGTCTGCTCTGGCTCCTCACTGACCTTTTATAACCCCAAATGCTGCCCTGTGCGCTGAACTGGCCCAACTGGGAGCACCTGGATGGGAACAGGAGAGCCGAGCCCAGATTCATATGATGGGCCAGAGACTCTGTTACAGTTCTCCTATAGGACTGCATCACTGCCAGCTAGGTGCCTTCTAGTTCACACCAGCAGGGTCTACATGGGGCAGTTTAATCTAACATGTTGTGCTCTCTACAATTCACCCCCCCCACACACACACACAGACACTGGACTGCAGTGCCATGTAGACAAGCCCTTTCTCTCCCTTTTGCCTTCTCTGATTAACATGGGTCTCTGATGCAGCACTTATTGCAAAGCAAGCACCTACCGGTAGTCTTCTGTATTGCAGAATTCCTCTTTCCTGAGTCTTGCAAGGATTGTCCCACCCTCTAGCCTTAATGTTACCAGCAAGGCATCTTCCAAAACAAGTTTCATCATTGTCTTGTGTTTGTCGATTAAGTCCCTGACCTCCTATACAGAAGAAAGACAATTAATCTCATTTTACTAGAAACTTAGATAGTGTGTTGGTACCATAGCTTGGCTAGCACGGCTTTTATAAAACAAATCCATGTGCACATTGGTCAGGGAAATAACAGAACCCTGTGAATGCCTGGTTCCCACTTGTAATTTTTGTCCTACATTTCCCTGTTGCGTCTACTGGTGGAGCTGAACCAGTTTTAGCAATAATTTTTGGCCAAAACATTATGGAGACTGAACTACTCTCTCATTCACTACACTTGGTCCCCTCAGGTTGATTCAGGCACTCTGGCAAGGAAGTGTGGGGAAGCCTGTAATATCACTGACTAAGCCGTGCTTCTTTTGTAGACAGAGGAATTCAGTTTCCAGGGCTAGCAAACTGGCACCTTTCACAGAAAATTATTAAAACAACAATAATTAGAGATGGGCCAAAACTGGAACCTTGAATCCAAACTCCTTTAAATTAAAGGGATGCAAATTTGAACGACTATACCTGAACCCATCCCTATAATTTTGTGTTGCATTGAAAATAAACCAAAAGGGTCTATTTTCTAGGGTATGTTTTTCAGGTATGGCAGAAACCTTATGAGAAGGGTGGTCTAGACAGTATTTGGTCCTGCTATGCGGGCAGGGGACTGGACTCGATGACCTCTCGAGGTCCCTTCCAGTCCTAGAATCTATGAATCTTGCAAGATGTCTACAATCTTGGTTTCAAATTTTGTGAGAACAGCTCATGGGACCATTGGTGCTTTCAGATCTAAACCTTGACACCCTATTCTGACCTCGTAACTGACTGCTAGTCTAAACCTGATGCAGACAGGATCCAAATATCTCCTCCTCAGCTTCTCTCTAATAACAACCCCCATAATATATTACTGAGCTACCTCAGGCTTCCAATTTTTTGAATTCAAGACACAGCATTTGTGACATCAGCTAATACTTACCTGCACTGTACTTAGGGTTCTCTTGGAGTTCAGCGAACAGACTGAGTTCTGTAGAAAGACAATGGCCTCTTTGCAGTTTGTAATAAAGGGTTCCAGTTTCTGCAGCGATAAAACACAATGACAGGTAAAAACACTCAAAAAGTCAGTCTCAGGAAATAGCTTTGGCTTCTTAAACTTAAAGTGTCCTAGATGGTCAGAAAGAGTTATTTGTATGTCAATCACAATAAGGGCTTGTCTACACGTAGTTTTTGTACTGCTTGAACTATACCAGTTTGAAACCAGTATAGTTAAGTGGTACAATCCCCCTAATGTGGATGCAGTTATACCAGTATAACTATTCCTGCATGGGAAGGGGAATAAAGGGAATAAGCCAAACTAACAAGGGGAATAAGCTACACAGATAAAAGGCACTTTTATACCAGAATAACTACATTCACACTAAGGGGTATATAGATCTATTTCAGTAAAAAATAAAATTACTCCATTAACTGAAATAGTTAAATGGGCATAAAAACTGCATTTAGACCTTAGACACAGGTATTTTTTTTTAAACATCAAAATAGGCCTAACCTTAAATAAGATCATTGTTTTCCAAGTCAGTATTTGGAATGTGTGGTTATATACAGTCTCCATAGATGCCAGACCTTCAGCTGGCATAAACTGGCATAGCTCCATTGACTTCAGCGCCAGAGGACAAAGTACTGCACATGAAGAAAACTTCAGGGCCAGTTATTGACTTTAATATAGCTAAGCTGATGGACACCAGTTGAGGATCTGGCCCTAATGATTCAGATATGTGTTAAAAAGTGAGTTTGGCAATTCCAACATAATCCAGAGTGGAAATCTGTCTGAATCCTGCAACCATGACACAGCTGAACAGAGGCCAAGACTGACCTAGCCAGGGATTAACAGAGTAAAGCGGCACAGCTGTGTGGGGACGTTTCAACACCACCTACATGCAGCGTACAAGACTCTAGCTGGCACTATTTGTTTCTCATTTTTATGAGGAATAAAAGTTACTAAATTCCATCAAGAACATTCTAAAAGGGAAAATAAAATCAGAGGAGAACAAGTAATGGGAGCTGCAAGCACTATCTTACCTTTCGGAAACGCATCCAGTCATGGTGGTTATACAGAAAGGTTCCATCAAACTCTGCTGTCAACTGGGTAGAGTCAATGTGCTTTTGCAGAGCCTTCAGTGATGTGAGGACTTCATACTGTTAAAGAAAAATTGTGAATGGAGCTGTATTAATGCCATAAATCAAACCACTGGGAAAAACGTACATAGTACCAGTTGTCAAAATCTTTTACAGAATCTCGAGACAGAGGACCAGATCTTCAAGTGGGTATAAATGAGTGTAGATCTAATGAAGTCAAGAACTGGGCCTGAGATTTTCTTCATGTGTAATACGCTGTCTTCTGGAAGGAAGTCAATGGAGCCATGCAAATTTGCACCAGCTGAGGATCTGGCCCAAAGTACAACATCTTATTTGTAGAAAATATTTTCTGTTACTATTATATATTTATTAAAATATATATAAGATTGAAGGGGGAAAAAATCTCAAGTGACTTCTGTCTCTAACAACCATCTATGCCAATAGAATATTACATACAAAGAAAAAAAGAGACATTGTTTAAAATTCTTTGGGTATCGAGTTTTATTGGGAGAAAATAGTATATTTTAACTCTACATACAAAGTTCAGGAGAACAAGCTTCTGTTCTGATGGAAATGAATATAAAGGGAGCTGAAGTTAAACAGCAAAAATGAGTTTATTATTTAAATTAAATCAAACATCCATCAATTTTGTATTTTTAAAAATATTTTAATTATAAAATTCCTGCATAGTAAATACAGAAACAGCAGCAGTAAGTCATTATGTTATTGTAAAGAACACAATTCACACAAACATACTTCTGACTACCCACTTATACGATTCAGCAAACTGGTTTATACAGTAAGTCTAGCCATAAAAGGGCAAATTCTGCCACCCTTACATTCCTTACACGACAGGGCTGTTGTGAGGATAAATACATTAATGACTGTGATGTGCTCAGACATCATGGTAATGGCACCCACATAAGTACCTAAAATAAGATTTGCATTGAGAAGCACGTTATAGATAGATATAGATTTCAGTGGCACTACTCGCACAGTAAAGTACTACTGAATTGGAGCTACTCAAAGTATAATGTATTATTCAGTGAGTAATAGCAGAATTTGCCCCTTAAAAACAACAACAACAAAAGATCAATTTCTTCTAAACAAAATAAAATGTCATGAAGTCACATTTTGCAAAGTAACTTTTCATAACAAAATTTAACTTTACAAAATATCATGCACATTCCTCTTAATGTTACCTGAATTGCAGTATCTTTGTCAGGTCTAAATGCAGATTCCTTCTCAGTCAATATCAGGACACTGTGAATGGAGTGAGGAACTGCATTCTGGAAAGCAAAGCAAAATGAATTTAGAGAAATGCTTTATTATGAACCTCCCAATCTTTTTTTCCTTTTTGCCGTTTTTCAAAATTCAGCTTGATTGGTTAACATGAGCATCATAAGTCAAGAAATAGCCTTAAATCGTTATTTTTAAATAATGTATTTTCCCTATAATAAATGTAGTTATGGGGTCAAATTCTGTTCTTTTTGTTGCAGGAGCACATTGTTTTATTCTTCAATAAAATTAACTTGGATTACGCTACAAATGCAATGATGTTTTCTTAATGACTAACCTATGCTGTATGTGTCCTTGCTTTACACTATGTTTTTCCCAGAAGGCATTAAAGAGCCTTATTTTAAAAATGCGAACAGCACAAAATAAGGCTGTAATAGCCTGCAATGATCATGGTCAATCTTGTCTATTGCACATATAAAACTGTGTTTGTGGTTCTCACATTGGTGTGATCTCACATATATGTGTTCACCTGTCGTGTTTGCTGAATCCTCATAGGTCGACATCAACATGAGACTCCATCATCACGTTGTAAACTATACACATTTCAAACAGTAGCTGAAGTTTAAATACTTTAACTAATAAAGGATGACATTCATATTTCTTGCTTCATGCAGTATTGCTTTGATGGTGTTTTCTCTCTTATAAAAGTGGTTGTTGGAGAGGGTATTAGGTCTCAAAAGACACTGCATGTGTATTTGTTTTTAATCCATCAGTTATGCATTTAGGGATCTATCCAACCCCTATTGAAATCAATCAGTGCTTCCTCTGCTTTCAGCGGGTGCAGGATCAGGGCCTAATTCATCCCAGTGCTGGAGATAAATATGGTGTAGGGCCCTAAGTAGGTATTATATCACTATTACGCCTTCCTTATTCTGCAGCTCTTATTCAAACGGAGGTTTCAGGAGGCAGAGCATGTGAGTTCGCTGCCTGCCTACCATCCATCATTCTTGCCAGTGAATTTTAGGCCATTTGGTGCTTCACTTAGAAGTACAAAGCAGCTCTTCATATTTTAGCCCTAAATCTTGATCGGAGTGCTTCTGCGTCATCATATCCATTGTGACTCCATAGCTTGCGAAAAAGACTTATTATTTCTGTTGCTATGACACAATGTACTATTGGTGTTACTGTCTTTTTTCATTTTTACTATTCTGTGTTCTAATTTTTTGTTATCTTTATCTAATATTCCTTCTCGTTTCCCATCTCTGTGTTTAAAGGATACTTCAAAAAACACGGCTTAGCCATACACATTGGATGTGCTCTAATGCAAAGACTGAACATTGGGACGATACAGGCTGAGTGGCAGAGTTAACTCTGATTTCACTTGAGGCTTGATTATAATTTTACAGTCTGCCCGGAATCAGAGGCAGTATGCAGCTGCCCTGAGACAGAGAACAAACACTGAGAACAATTCCTCCTCCGTTCCCCCTTTGCTCTGGGGGAAAAGTAAATTACTTGTCCCCTTTTCCTGGAGCAGCTTACACCTCCCTGTGCATGGTACCAGGCTCCTTCCCACTTCCCACCCCCTCTAAAGGCTCATCGTGAAGGGTCCTAGGCAAGTAGTCCCTGTCCTGCCTGCATGACCACAGTCACAACCAGTGCTGGGCTGAGGAGGAAATAAGAGTGAGCTGAAGGCTAGGACAGTATAGCTTTGATTTTGTAAGTTAAAAAGAGGGAACTGATGTTATAAACAGAATGACAAGAATGATAACAACAAAACCACCAGTCCTCCCTCTGAGCCCGTTCTACTGATGATGTATTAAGTCTTTAATCACACCAGCTGCAAAGCATGCTGTAATGAAGAGTCCAATGTATGTTTATGGCACATGCTCAAGTAGCCACATTTATATTTGAAGCACATCGGTCACTTTTCCGGATTGGCAAAATTAGCATTTCATCTGTGTCGTTTTTCAAAAGTTCAACAGTGTTTGCTCCTGCCTGTGGGAAGAGAGTATCTGGAAGCCCACATTTTAGTTATGTCTCCTACATGTGCACTTCAAAATGGAAAAAGCCAAACTAATTGAATTTTTTTTGTTAATGGCAACCCCTTCTCCACCCAAGCACACAGACCAAGTTTCAGCCCACTCTAAATTAAAAGGGCTCTAAACTCTAAAAATGGAGCTGACAAAGGAAAAATTGTCAAACTGTTACATTTAATTTCATTATAATAAAACTATATCTACCTAATTCCACATTTCCATTGCTTTCATTTGAGACAAATACCTTGTTAAACACTGTGCCAAAAACAAACTCATTTGCTTCCAGGATTCAATTCATCATCTTGTGATGACTTATTTTTCCTCAGGGCATATCTGCCACATCTCAGATGTGTAATATACTTAAGAAAACACTAAAGCCAGCTTAATAAAATAATTACAACAATGCGAATTCAGTAGATTTCCTTTTTTCAAGTTGGTTGCCAAGCCGTTTAGAAGATTCAGTTACAATAAGAAGTTGAGTATTTGGTGGAAATTTTCCCAGTGCATATTTCTTTTTTCTCTAAACTGTTTTGGTGCACCAGCTGTGTGTAGGAAGGGCAACTATATAGATCTAAGTGCTACATATGGTTAGTGTCTGTCTGCAGCTGTGGGAAAATGGCTGTGTAAAACTCACAGGGTGATGTTAAGTAAATGCAGTAGCTGGAGGTACTTGCACCTCAAGTCTGAAAATGTTTGATCTATTGTTACAATACTCAAGTTCTCACTAGAACCATAAAAGATTAAAGATTAAAAATCATTTTGCTCTGGTCTTCTACTTTGTTTACTTTGGGCACCTGACAGCACTTTGGAAACAGTTAGTTCCAGTTTCCCTTTTTTTAGTCAGTTAGGCCTCATATAGGTACCATGTGGAGCTGATTACAGGACTGCAGCTTCAATCAGTTTCCTCTCATGTTAGTGTGGATCTTCATACAGTAAATGGACAGGGGAAAACATTTTAGGAAAGATGGTCAGGAGAATAAGAAGGTTTAATACCTGAAACTACTTGTAACTTTACTTTTTTTAATTGATCAGATTTCAGATGGACAGCGTAGTGCCTTTTTAATCTGAGTGCAGTTACAATGTAAGGCTTGTAAGGGTAGATGGGAAAGAGTGAAAAGGTGGGAGGAATCATAAAGTAGTCATCATCTACAACAACTTGTTCTTGTTTTGTTATTTTTCTCCTTGAATAACATGATTACCATATCTACATCCTGCACTGTATAACCTTAAATGTCAGCTATGGCTCAAAGCAGACTGCACAGGAAAATTTCACTCCTCTCTCCGTGAGTTTTCAATGTTTTCATTTTGCTGTTGTCATGATCAGAACCAAGGCTGGGATGTACGAACTTTGGAAGAATGTCCATTTTCTGACTGTGATTAATTCTGATCTGAACAAAAAACACTTTACCCTTGTCAAAGGAATACTGATGGAAGCCAAGCACACTAAAAGGCCGTTGTGATAATGATGTGCTAGAGTCACTGTAATGTCAAAATACCTTGTAACAGAAAATCAGACTAGAAGATACTAAGACCTTTGTGCTAGTGTCTTTTCCTTTTTGAACTGTTCAGTGAACCAGCACTAACAGATCTTTAGTTTCACTGTGCGTACAAAAACAATTCACTCCATTAAAGGCAGAAGAAAAGTTGGCCTCAGTTGTCAAGACATTCTGTGTAACTTTTACTTTGCTGTTTGTTTCCCTCAGTGCACCAAACTACAGGTTAACAAAATGAATGTTGGATAATATCAAACGCAAGTGAATCTCCATAACAACTTCCCAATAAGCTGCTCTAGTCCTACTTACTGTTTGAGAAAACTGGACTTAATGTCAACAGACAGACAGTGCTTATTTTTGTAGAACTAGCACTAAACTCCTCTCAAGAATATACCATACTTGTATTTTGTATTTTAAATCTATTCCTTCTACTTATATTTATACCTAATTGGCTTTAACTTTTTCAACTGATTCTTTGATGATCCTATTGTGTATCACAAATTAATTTTTCCATGTGCTGAATGGAGAAAGTAATTCAAAAGGGAAAGAACTACCACTGGTATTAAGTTTAACGCTGTAAGCTCTTTGGCACAGGAGGCATCTTTTGATTGTCTGTGTGCACAGCACCCAAAAAAACAACACCCCAGTACCTGATTAGGGGCCTCTAGGTGCTACCACAATACAAATAATAACAATAACAATAATTTTTAAAAACACTAGTATTTTATTTTGTGCTCTTAAACAATGCACCATAACCACTAGCACTTACCTGTAATGCTGTGAAAGCTTTGAAAAGACCAGGACTAGGCTGGCACTTACGAGCATCCACTAAAATAACGAGCCCCAGATCACGTACTTCCTTCCTAGAAACAGAAAGGCAGATATTTCCTAAGCTGCATTTCCTCTTGATAAAAGTATTTACTAAATGTTTATAAAATTGTATCCAAACAAACAGGTTGATGATGGGGCCACTTAGAACAAATATATTTTATTTCCAGTCAGAAATAAAGCAGCAGACAGTATATTATGCAGAAAATGATTACAGTCGGCCCCTCTTATTAAAAAAATCTGTTGTAGGAGGTCGAGGTGGGGAAATTCCCTCTCAGAGTTTTCTCCAGATCATACTGTCAGGGATGAATAATTTGCCGTTGTATTGTCTCTAGATTCCTTGTGGCCCTTCCCATTCTCCTGCCAGCATAGCTCCCTCTCCAGTTGTCCACTATATCTAGAACTCTGCCTCCCCCACATGTTTTAAAAGCAGAGTTTCCCCTTTATGGAATGGCTGTTTGGTTAAGATAACACAGCCACAGTAGATATCCTCTGGGTTTATGGAGGGGGGGAGTAATGATGCACCTAGACATTGGTCCCCCATCCATGTCCAGATCTCTATCCCTGGAGAAGGCTCTCTGTGAGTCTGGAGATAGGGCTGGTGGTGTCAGCCAAATGGATGGGGTCGCTTTTCTCATGAAAACGTGCAGATTTCTGCGTGGCAGGTTCTCTCTGCATAAGGTCTGAGGGTGCGGGAAATGATCTGGAATGGTAATACTAAGCTGAAATGAGTTCCCGCTCATGAAGAACTAATTGCATGGCAGACTGATGCCTTGGGCTGGCATGTCAAATGGTAATATCCCTATTTTTCAGATAGACTGGTGTAACTGAAATGCTTTCCCTAATGTGAGGGTTTTATCAGCTAGATGTAAACATTTATTCGGAGTTAAACTTTGTAGGAGTTGCTTGGCTTTGGGGAAAATTATTAGATCCATAAAAAGTTTTTGCATTAAATAAAAAGGCAAAAAGGAGGTACGATTCCCAATACATTTGTGCTCTTACAATCCGACTTTTCAGTTAGTCAAGATTATAGACTCTGTGACTCGGCTTTTAAAACACACTTTCAACAGATTTGGGTGCCAGCCCATAACGCTAGCCAATAACACTGCTATTTCCAGCAGTAACTATGGTTTTGGGGACTATTCTAAGGCCTAACTGCACTCGCTTTAAGGGTGAAATTCACCCCTCTGCTGAGACCAACTGCACAGGATTTGACCTTTCAGCTGTTGCACACGTGAAATATGTTGTTTCAAATTTTGTTTAAAAGCTGTTTTATCATCCTCCAGACTCATCTTTACATGCTGTAATTATATAATCTAAATATTGGGTTACATATATTTACACTAAGTATAAACAGCAATTACCTTTAAAGGCATTAATGACATATATACACAATGAACAACTAAACATTACTTTAAAAAGCCAGGGCCATTCCAAGGCAAACAGTACATTCAAAGAATGTCAGGGTTATGAAGCAAGTTCAGAGGGAAAAAAAGGAATTGTACTATTAAACATTAAGGCACCTTCACTGCAATGTGAGTGGGTACAACCATCAGACATTAATTTATTATGCCCTGTAGTGGGGAAGTACAGATTTTGGGCTCAATCTAGCTTCCATTTAAGCCAATAGTAAACTACCCATTCACTTTAATAGGAGCCCTAATTCCTCCCCATGCAAAAACATCTTATAGATGTGAATAGAAAATTATATCCTTTCTGCAGTTCCCTTCCTCCATCATCCTGAGAGAAAGGACCGCATTCTCTATTACATTCTACAGGTTTTACAATTAGTTCTGTAGAACCTTACTGGTTTTGTCCCTATGAAATTCTATACGACTTTTCTGTAACAGGTAAGAGCTAGATTGTCCAATTAGGCACTGTGACATTATCTGATTAAAATATGACCATGTAGATCATTCTTGCTACTACTGTTAAATAATTGCAACAAATCTTGTACAAGTATGTCAAGAAAGGTGTCTATGGAAAAGGTATGATCTGCTGAATACGATTATGCTATTTGTACACATGAATCATTTTTGTATTTGAAGTTATGAGTATTGGCTCTATATCTAGATTTCAAATGTTTGCTCTTGGGGCAACGCCCACAAGATATTTAGCCTTAACTCACAATGGACCATGGGAGACGCCTATCTATGCTTAATGGACTTTCCTGCTATGACTAAGTGAAATCATGCATGGACATGCGACTTGCCCATGTGACCCCAAACACCATCTTTTACCTGTAATTTTCCACAGTCAGAACAATGGGATTCCCTTCAATTGGCAGAAGCTATAAAAGGCCCTGGAAACATCTCCATTTTGCAACCAGAGACTTGACTTAAGCCAGCAGTTTATTCCATTACGGCTTCAAGCCTGAACCAAGAACTTTGCAATTGTATGTATTTGAATCCTTTAACCAATTTTAACTCTCACCTTTCTTTCTTTTTATAAATAAACCTTTTTTAGTATCTAATATCTAGATTGGCAACAGCGTGATTATTGGGTAAGATCTGAGTTATATATTGACCTGGCTGTGTGGCTGGTCCTTTGGGATCAGAAGAACCTTTTATTTGATGAAATTGGTTTTTAAAGAACCATTCATCTTTAAGTCTAGTGGTTTTGGTGGTGATATAAGGATTGGCATGCCTAAGGAAACTGCTTTTCTGACTTGTTAGCCGCTGTAGTGAAACAGAAGTTTACTTTTGTTGCTGGTTTGGTATATCTTATGGGAGAATAACCACCAGTTTTGGGGTGGGTCTGCCCTATTTCTCAGCAGTTTGTCCTGCATTTGGTATTCTCAGTTGTGACCCACAGAGGCACGGTTACAGGCACCATCCCAGCAGAGGGTGATGCAGAGCCACACTGCTGGAAGAAGTGGTGGGGGAAGGGACTGTGACTCAAGGCCTGATCTAAAGCCCACTGAATCAACTTAAAGACTTCCAATGACTTCACTGGGCTTTTGGCTCAGACCCAAAGAAAGGTACAACCCCTCCCTAAGCTCCCTGGCATACAGGGGAATGCACCGCAATGCATCTGGCAGTGTGTGGGATCAAAGTTGAGTGGGGTCATGGTCCTCAAGGGGGTGATGTATGGCCCTTGGAGCAAAAAGAGGCAGCAATCTCTTGGCTTCTGTGAGCACCGCAACTGCATCTATCCCTGCTCTTTGTCCCCTTCACATACAAGCCCAGGACAGTATGGCCTAATTGTATTTTTCTTTGGTTTTTGAGTCTGTAGAGTTTGATACAAAATTTGTGAATTAGAAACAAAAGGGTTTGTTACACAGAAAAAATAATTTATCTGGAGTTATGTGCCAAAGTAGACTTTCTTGAAAGTGGAGGGACATTTTTCTGCAGTCGTAGATAAACATAGGCCAAGACTATAACAGGGTTCAAAAAAGAACTAGATAAATTCATGGAGGATAGGTCCATCAATGGCTATTAGCCAGGATGGGCAGGGATGGAGTCCCTAACCTCTGTTCGCCAGAAGCTGTGAATGGGCAACAAGGGATGGATCACTTGATGACTACCTGTTTTGTCCATTCCCTCTGGGGCACCTGGCATTGGCCACTGTTGGAAGACAGAATGCTGGGCTAGATGGACCTTTGGTCTGACCCAGTATGGCCGTTCTTATGTTGTTATACTAGACTAGATTCTCATCTGCACCCAAACAAAGAAAATGCTTCTGGGTCACCGATCCTGGGATTTATTCTGTAGTGGCCTGGTTTGCTCAGGGCTGCTCTAAACTAGACCAGCTGGTGAGAGCTCCAGGGAACTTCTTAGCCAACTGAGGAGTCCTTTAAACCAGGAAATTTCAGCTGGACATGTCAGTCAGCTATCCAGCCTCCTTGATACAGCAATATATGGCTTATTGTGAGGGACAATCTGGCCCGCTGCATTTACCAAATATGCCACTGCTTTGAATTAGGGTAGGACAGGGCCCTTCATACACTTGTGGAAGTTGTGTGAAGACCACTGGTCAGTAGTACTGTATTTTTTAAACTATACAAAAAAAATGTCAGCAACATCCCCTAATACCTGAGTTATGACGCTCATATATCCACTAATTCAAGGGGAACTCTTTTAAAAGTATTTTGAGCAGAACTATTTGTCCAACATTGGGCAGAAAGACAATTATATCACAGGATTATATTTTATATTTGGAATGCTTTGATGTTTAATTCAAGCTGCGTAGGTTTAGTTATTTTATATTAACTTTTGGAAACTTTTCAAAATTCTCACTATTTAAATAGTACTTTTAAAAGCACCTTTACTATGTTTATTAGTACGTATAAAGGCACAGAACAAGACCTACAAGATAAGTTAACAGTTGCCAATTTTCCTATCTGGCCAATTTTCAATCATCCTCAGTTTTTGTTGTACAAATAAAACTGTACACAAAGTTCTCCATAAGTTACAGTACTGTTTGAATTTGCACCCTCTATCCTACACATGTGTGCATGCGCAGAGGAAGCAGACTTAAAATTTGGTCCATTACTTATAAACTTAGATGTAATTTCTTAGATATAATTTCATCTGTTTCCCCATATTAAAAAATGGTGTCACAATTATTAGAGCTCTCAGAAACTTTAATAATTTATTTTTATTGAAAAACGGTATTTTTCAAATATAAAAGATTTACTGAAAAACTGTTGATTTCTTAACAATTTTCATTTTTCACAACATTTTTCATTACTTTTTGGTGAATTTTTTTTAAATCAAAAAATCACATTTTTCATTCCACTGAAAACTAGGTTTGTGACACACAAATATTTTGATTACATTTTAATTTAATTAAACAATTTTAGAAAACAAATTGAAAAAATAATGAAAAAATTGATCCATTTGAACCTGTAAAACTCAAAAAAACCCTTCAAAATATTGAATTTTAAGTGATTTTTGTTAAAACCAGTTACACTGGCGATGACAGAACTAAGGCTCCAATCCTGTGAACGCTTACACACCAGAAACTTCACACCTTCGAGTAGTCCCACATGTGGTGTTATGTTAGTGAGTTCAGCTGGGATCTGCCAGGCTTGGGGACCCTCCCTCCCCCTCCCCCCAGCAATCCCTCTTTTTCTGGGTTTTTCCATGGGAGCAAATCATCTGAGCCAATGTGATTTCTCAATTGATACAAATTTGAGGAAATACTGCAAGTGTGTTCCTCGTGCGCTGTACTGCTTTAACGTAATGAAAAATACGTCTTACGTTTTGCAATTTTGCACAGTGGAAAGTGAAAGGGACAATTCGGTAAGTTCTGCTTGTCCATTCCAGAGGTTTCCCCATTGTGGAAAGTAGGAGCCTTATTTATTTAAGTTCTTTTTGTAAAATCCCCAAATGTCATGACAGTAATTTGTACCTAACAGCACCACATTTCCTACCCAATTTAAACCTTTATTCACTTGTGGATTTTTACTTGGATTCTACAGCTGCTATTGACTAAATTATGCTTCTTGATGAAAATGGAATAGAAAAAAAACCTACATTATGAGGTTTTCATTTATGAAACTCACTATCTGTAGGCTCGCATCCCTTTAAATAATATGTGAGACCTCTAGCGTATGTCTACACTACATCTGGGACTGAACCTCCCAGCCTGAGTAACAAACTTATGCTGGTGCTCTAAAAATAGCTGTGTAGACACTGCTTTGACACTGGGGCTCAGGCTCTCAAGGCCCCACCTCCTGCCCCCCAGGCTTGAGAGCCCAAGCTCCAGCCTGAGTTGCAATGTCAAAGCACCATCTACACAGTTATTTTTAGCACGCTAGCATGAGCACCACCACCACAAATCTATGGCACCAGGCTGGGAGGCTTGCTCCCAGGTGCAATGTAGACATACCCCTAAGGGCCCTCACGGTCTTCTATTTTTGACTAAGGATAATGAAGTCTGTGCAGTTCTCCTTAGGTTTTGATATCCCATGTTTCCCCATAATTTGTGAACTCATTCATATTCAGAGATATAAAGATGACTGAATTTACATTAAAACTCTGGCTTCACAGTACTAGGAACACCATTCATATTTTACAATATATAACAGGACAGAGTCTGAGGGCACTGTGCAAAGAACTTAATTCTCAAATTTGTGATGAAAGTAGGTAATATAGTGAAGAATGCCAAGTACCTCATTTTCCCCTTCTGCTTTGGAACTCTGCTGAAATCAGTGCACATCCTTTCATTGGGACTTTGGGGTGATTTTCAATATTTTACAGTTTGGAGATATCGGAGTTTAGAGGTGACAGATGAACTCCTGATCCTTGTCCATTTAGACCACTGCTCTAGGTGACACAGTCTTCAAAAGGAGTCTGTTGCATCACTGAACATCCCTGTTACCTGACCATTGGAGTGGGACTGACACTAGCCTCACAGGAGACCTACCTGGTTCCCACTAGCAGAGGAGAGCAAGAAATTAAAAAGGGGGAAATATGTAGCCTGAGCAGCAAGAGTAGCCTAATGGGCTATTATCGACACTAAAGTATACATTCTATACCCAGTGCACATACACTGAGTAGACACAATACCTGAAGATACCAAACAAAGACAAAAGAAAAGCAGAAAAAAACCCCTCTCTAACTATTCTTATTAAAACCAACAAAAATATCCCTAAGTCAAACTGTAGATCTGTGATATCAAAGATTAAAGTAGTCAAATTATAGAAACACTGAAAGCAGCTGCAGGAAACACTCCACAAATAGCTGCAGAAGTCATTGAAATGTTTCCTGGTACAGGATTGCACCCTGCATTCTTTTCACAAAATAAATGTAATCAGTGTTACACATGAAGGGTCAAATTTGCAAAGCAGTCTCACCCTGATCTCTGTAAATTGTATGCACAGTTTTATAAACACAAATCAAATCACTCTATCTACATGATTTGTGCACACAAAATTGAGGACAGAAATTTAGAGACCTTTTCCTATTTATAGAAAACAACAGGGAAGACCAAAAAGAAATTGAATGAGTAATGAAGAAAGGTAAATGCAAAGAATAAGTCCAACAGGATTCCCAAATTGTAACTCCTCATTTCCAGGGATGGGGATATCATCCTATAAATTTACTCCAGGCAGGGAATCAACCTATAAATTCCAGTTCTAATACATTTTTCACCGCCATGAGCTATACACATTCTAATACATATAGATACAATTTCTAAGGCCTAGATTCAGGAAAGCATCCCTGTTCTGGACAGCACTTAAGCACATTTGTAACTTGAAGTCAATGAGACTTAGCAATATGCTTAAAGTTATGCATGCACTTATGTGCTTTACTGAAGCAGGGCCTAATTGCATACAAGGGAACTTTTCATTAATAAAAACAAAAAATTGTTTAGCACCACCCTTTTGAATGTCTATCCAAACTGGGCTGATCCTCCAAGCATTTTGATGCTCTGCCATTCCCAACAGTGAGAATGGCATTGTTAAATTTATGTGACACAGAAGAAATCAACTAATTTCAACAAGAGACATGTTTTCCAGTTTATTCTAACAAAATGTATTTGTTTCACTGACAAGTTGTGTTATACTTGAAACTTATCAAAACGTCCAAAGCTAACAAGTATTAACGGAACAAAAAATCTTGTTAACTTCAACTTAAGGGAACGTTGAAAAGAAGTAACATAGATATTCAAATACACTCTCAGTGCATAAAATCTCTTAAAAAATAAGTGTAAACATAAAATATCACACTGCATATTCGACAAACAAATTTAACACTGCTACATAATCAGCACCCAGTCTCAACCTATTCACCAGAAACCTTTCTAAACTCGTATCCCCTTACACTGTATGCATTTCACATGTAAACTGTGAAATCTCACAAAATGCTAACTTCCCACACACATATAACAGAACCAATCACACACCATCCCCAGTTCAGTTGCCTGTTATTACCTAGAGACCCCTATATTTTGCCTTTTCCCCTTGCTATACAGAGCAGAGACTTGATCCTTCCACATCCTACCTACCCACGATCAAAGGATGACAACCTATCACATATTAATCTCCATATACAGTCCAGAAATAACCCCCTTTCCAATGGCACAAAAGACCAATGTACTCCACCCACCCTTTCTTTACGGAATGAAAAATCACATTATACCTTCCCTATTCACCCTCCCATTATTGAGTCAGATACAGATACTTTCCAGATACAGACCATATGTCCATCTTCATCTACATCATTCAACACACACAGGCCACAGATCTCAAGAGCTCTTCAGTCTCTGGCTCACCTCACCACTCCACTGCCTCTCCCTAACCTTCAAGATTGAAGAGTTGCACAATATTCCTGGCCCCTGCTCCTCTTCTTCTAACTGGCGGCTTAGGAGATCTCAGGATCAGGATCACTAGGTGCCCTGACCTCATACTGCCTTGCACAACTTATGGGATATTTCTTCCTAATGGGAAAGCTTTGAAATGCCATCCGTTCCTCAGGTTCCCCGTCCTGTGAAGTGGAGGGGTGATACACAGAGGTCCCTTTCCTTTATTCAATGTCCCATAGGCCACATGGACTTTATAAAGTGTGCATCAATATACGAAACAAGACCAATTTTTGTAAATAAGTCTTTTAAAAAGTTATTTTAAATAGTGTTAAGTCCTAGATGTTAATGGTATCTTACTATATGTAAAGACTGAAGTTTTACAGTTAAGCTGTTTTAACCTAGAGGGACTTCAAAAAGCAGGTATTTTGTGTAAAAAATTTAAAAGTAAACCTTTAAGCCTCTGTCATCTATTAATGGCTTGACAAATCCCCTTCAAACTTAAATAATTTCTTCGTACCCTGAAATTAAATCCCAAAACCACTTCTTGTGTGAAAAGCTATAAAGGGAGTGAATATAGGGACTAGAACTGAAACCTGGCTACAATCTTAACTAGCGAGCTGCTACTGGAGTAGGTCCATAGTAGGGTAATTTTTAAGGACCCTCAACTCAAAAACATTGTTGCGCTTTGGTGAATAAAACAACTGTGTACTTTGGAGCAACAAAAACCATTGCTGCAAACAGAAACAACATCATTACTAGATTAACCACACAAGCCTGGACTAGATCTCCAATCCTTTAGGTCCAAATACACCTCTACCCCGATATAACGCGACCCGATATAACACGAATTCGGATATAACGCGGTAAAGCAGTGCTCCGGGGGGGCAGGGCTGCGCTCTCCGGTGGATCAAAGGAAGTTCGATATAACGCAGTTTCACCTATAACGCGGTAAGATTTTTTGGCTCCCGAGGACAGCGTTATATCGAGGTAGAGGTGCACAGAAGCCTCTAGTATGTGAGCTGAAATAAAACCAATGTCAAACATCACAGTGCACTATGAAAGAACCAGTCTGATGTGCCTAATTTGCAACCAGCCACTAGAGGGCAAACTGTTCAAACACACTAGCCATCACAATTAGACACCTAAGTAGTTAATTTTGTTCAAATTCAGCTTTTTGCAAGGATTTTTAAGGATATTTAAATATGCAGATATTTGATAGGATAGTAAGAAGCTATTTTTGAGCCAGAAGGACACAACGGTATGTTAGACAAGCCACATGTCAAATAACGACAGTTATTTAATGGCAATAAAACAACAAGCAGCAGCAACAGCACAGCCAAGTAAAGCTGGCAATTCATCCAAACCAACTTTCCTAGCCAAAAATCTTTGAATAGCTAAAAACGACAGTTTATAATGGAACCTGGTTGCAAACTTAAGCCCTGATTCTGCAATTTACAATGCACAGGTCTGTGATGCTTGCAGAGACCCACATAACTTCAGTGGGGCTATGCGTGAGTACAGCACCCCACCAGGGCATTGTAAATTGCAGGACTGGTGTCTTAACTAAGAACCAGCTGTTACTGCTCTATAATAAGCCCTCTGTGATCGCAACATCGGTGTCACCTGAAAAATGACCAGCCCAGCTCTCTTCATACCTGGGAATGCTATAGAAATACATCAGAAGACGAGCAAGCTCTGTACTTGTGGAATGTTCACTTGACCAGATGGTATTTCTTGTGCAGACTTGCACCACTGCTCTGCCACCCCGGTCTCGGCTTCCTAACCAAATAAAACACACAAAGAAAAGCCGTTGAGAAAGCATGACTGAGAACGTGCGATTTAGAAGTGTGTGTGTCTGGAAAACGACAATGCAGAAACTCTTAAAAGTGAAAATCAGTGATTTTCCATCCCCTGCATTTACCTTATTATATAGATTGTGATCACAAAATTTCTTAATCAGTGTGAAGATCATTCCTACGTATTTAAGTTTCTACTGGTGATTTTGATGGGCAAGATATCTAGCTGGTGTAAATTGGCTTGGCTCCATTGAATGGAGTTGTCAATTTATACCAGCTGACCCGAATATCTTCTAAAAATAACTTTTTCTATTGCAATCAATTTATCTTGGCTATCTTTAAGAGATCTGTGTAAATATACTATGCATGTGTGTGTTTATGTTTCATTTATCATCAGGCACGTTGTTATCTGTAATTACATACCACATAGAGAAATGACTCCAGACTGCAGTAATTCCTGGTTGATTTCAAGTAATTGGTTTGGTAATCTGTGGCAAAGGTCTCCAGCATTTGTAGGCAGCAGCTCACTCTCACAATGGAATAGCTCAGGAGATGCATTTGTAATTGTGTTACACTCACCCTGGAAACTGTTTCTTGAGTCTATTACTGTTGAGTGCTGAGGAAAATCTGGCCAAATGAAAGACAACTGGTTAAAATTTTTGCTTTTCTGTGTATTTGAAAATTGCTCTTTAGGTAGCTTCCTATCAACATGTAAAAATTAGCATATATTTATATATTAGCATATATAAGCAGAACAGAAACCATACATAGATTATATTAAAAATAAATTAAAAGAACATTACAGTTGTAAAGTTAAGCTCTCAGAAGTTAGGAAATTCCAGAATGAAGGTTGCCCTTTTGACCTGTGCGTATGCATGATTCAGTCTAATTATATGATCACAGAGTATTTTCTCCACAGGACCCCTGCTACTCTCAGTGCACAAGAATCCTTCTGCCCCTGCCTTGACTTGTTCCTGGCTCCAATCTGTTCCTATCCTCTCCAGGTTCCTATGTCTGTTCCCCTTCTGCTCTTATTCCCCACGCCCAATTCCAGTCCCTGTTTCTGTCCCCACACCCACCACAGCTCCAGCCTCCCTATTATACTATTCACCCCCAGACAGTCAAGTCAGGCTGTTCCTCCTTCTCACTGGAGAGCCAACAGGAGGCAATCTCCCTGCTCTCAGCTCTTGTGCCCAGAACTAGTGGCCCCTAGCAGTCATGAGAAGCAATTGCAGGGAAAATCCCTTGGCTGGAGCATACAAGCTCTGTGGGATGGTGCACGAGCACTCAAATTGAGTAGGAGATGTATTGGGACTGAGCATGCTCAGTAAGGATGGAATAATCCAAGAATAATGCTGCTAGCATCTAATAAACTTGCACTGAGCATGTGGGAACTGAAATTTTCAAAGGTTTATAGTTTGGCTAATTTGGAACAAAATTTCACAGGGATGGCAAAAGGCATATCACTGACATGATAGTGACTACCTCTACCAAATTTCAAGTCACTGCTTCGATGCATGGAGGTGCTGCAGCTTGTCAATCAATATGTTATAATAATTTTGTTAATGAATATGGACAAAACAATGTATTTTCCCTAACTTTGTTCTTGGAAATAGCTAAACTGCTTTAGCTGAAACATCTGGAAAAAATTCAGCCTGAGGCAGAAACCCAGCATGGAAAATTTCAGTCCAGTTACAATTTGGTAACGTTATAAGCAACCAAAACCAGGGTTTTAAATTGGTGACCCTTAACTATAGGTGTAGCTATCAAGTCTGCCTATGCTAAAGTTTGCATATTAAATTGAATGAAAACCACTGGGATTAATGTCATATTAAGTTTGAGAAACAAAGCACCCAGAAGTCTGGAAATTTCAATTTCAACTCTGCTATGTTGTGCTTATGCCTTCAAATATGGTCAGGGCTTAATTTGTGCCAAGGTTTGCCAGGGCTGAGCCCCGACACCTCTAGGCTTGGCAGTTCATAGCCCCGGCACCTCTGGGCTTGCTGTATCAGTTATGAAAGTAAAAAAAATTGCTTGAGCCAGGCACATAATTGCTTGAGCCCAGGCACCTCTTTCATTACAAATTAAGCACTGAATACGGTCTTTCTTTATACAATTATAAATTATTGTTAATATTAAAGAAGCGGTGATAGCAAGTCCATAGCCAAGACTGCATTCAGATTTTTTCTTTTTAAACATAAAGCAGGACTAAAGCCCCTGCAATATTAATCCTTCAGGGAACAATTAACTGCATTATCCATTTCATTTTTAAAGAAAATATTTACAGACTTATACAGAGTAAATATTTTTAAATGAACCCTAATTGAAATGGTCCTGAGCATCTTGCTTTTTTTGGCTCTCTGTGGCTAAAGAACCTCAATCATCACAAACACCAAGCTTCTCGCACACACATAAATGTAGTTCCATTAACCTCTCACAGACAGACCACTTTTCAAATGTTTAATGTTAACACAAAGTAAGTTATTCCCTTAATTTATCATTCCTTTATGTGGCTCCATAAAGAAAAGCCAATGGAAATGGCCAGGATCAAGCAATTACTTCTTTCCTGTGAGGTTGCCCAGCCTGCACTGAGGCTGGGATCGCTTGCAGGCAAGCTGGGGTTTGTCTTGTCACCCCAGTTTGGCTGCCATTTTCCACCGAAACATGTCCCTTTCCATTTTACAGTCTTTAATAGCAACAGGGAGCAAGCAGAAGGAGGAAGATTTACAGCCACATTGGGTTGACACAGCCCGCTTGCATTGCACCTCAGCAGCAGTAGTAATATACTACAGTGATGGGGGCAGGCATATAAATAGATTACATTAGATAGTAAGGAGACACTGGATCTGATTAACTTCTTCCAGTTTCCTAGGCGGGAGAACCACTCTGATGATCCATATTTTTACATGTAAATAAATATACACAAAAACACAGACAGAAGGGAAAGCAGAGGAAAGAAACACGGAAGAAAAGTTCCTTGGCTGACATCCCACATTTTGGACATGTCTACGTCCCACAGTGCAGCACTCAAAAGGTACATCGACAAGAAACAGGGAGAGATCAGAATTTGCTAACTTGGAAAGGAAAATTCAGCTGGAAAATGGCTATTTTCAAACACCCGAAAGACTATTACCAGCAACAGAGAGAAAAAACAGGAGTTAAAAGCTATAAAAATACACAGTACTTGGCATCCTCCCATGGCACTTTATATTACTAAAGGATTATAGATACAAATCAGTATTTACGATGGTGTTGCTAAATGAGTAAAACGGAGTTAATTATACGGAACAACATTCTTGGCACAATGACGCAACAAATGGCAGTGTAGTTGACTCAATGCCAAACTGAAGCTGTGGCAAGGCATCCAATCAACTGCAAAGAAGAGGAAGAACTGTATGGGGGCTAGGGCATGGGACTGGGAATTTGGAGACTTGGGTTTTGCCCCTTGACTTTGCCAATGTACTTCCCATAGCCTTGAAAATTATCACTGTAATACATCATTTTATTGTTACTAAAAAAATAAACATAAAAAACTATATCTGAAAATGGCTTTAGCCAAATCAACACAACTATACACGTGGGACAGTTGCTCAGCTGGTATAAATCATCATAGCCCCCTATTAACATCAATGAAGCCCCACGGATTTACAACAGCTGAAGAACTGGCTTGGGTTATTTATTTATTTGGAAATGTTCTGAGACATTGGGACTGGCAGATGGCTGCAACTGTCTCTGCAGGACTTGGCAGGGATATTAATGCCAAGGGTGCGTCGTAGCTGAAAAATATGCAAGGTGCTTGAACCCTCTAAACTCTCACTAGGTGCAATGTCAGCTGAGGATGCACAGCACCTTGCAGGATTGGGCTCTGCGTTTTCAGAGGAACCACTAATCTGAAAGCAAGGCATGGAACATAGGTTTATATTTTAGAATAGTTTATAATGGCATCATTTCAATGCTTTCTGGGATGTAACTGGTTGAAAGTACTTTATCTGCGGTTGCTGATCTATTCCTTCTTCCAACTGATGGAGAGGAGGTAGAAATCTTCTCTTCCCATAAAACATATTAAAATCACTTTGCTGAGCAAGTTTTAAATCTCTCTCTATCTTTGCATCTGTGCTAAGAAGTCTTCAGGATCTCTGCTGCCCCACCTAGGCTCCACAGCCATGGGGACAAACGCAAACCCTGAGGGAGCCAGACTTAAGAGTCTGCCCTTCCCAAGGCAGAAAGTGTGACTCCACTTCGCCAGCTGCCATGTATAGCAATTGGAACAGTAGGCCAGGGAAAAATGCAAGGGGAGGCAGTCCTGCCCTGTTATCCTGGGGGAGCAGAGACTATTCCACCTAATAGACAGACAGACAGAGAGTGGATGAGCCATGCTTCATGAGGACAGCTCTGTTCAGCCAGAGAATGAAGACAAGGCCACCAGGTCAAAGATAAACTCTCCTGCCCCACTAGCAACTAAGATAGAAAGTAGCAAAAAATCTCCCATGGAACTTCCCAAACTAACTGGAAGATGAGATGGAAGAGACCCCATCCTAAACCTGCTCCCTATGCTGCTGGAGCTACACAAGTTTTGCTACCGCCCTGGAGCATGAGCTCTCCGTCTCTACCTGTCATGCAGCTCTGTGGTCTCCCATCTAAACTAGGCTCTAGCACTCAGAGGATAAAGCGACATGATGTAGAGCCAGTTTATGATGTCATCAGAGGCTTGCAAGCCCCTTACAGCAATGTAAAGTTAGGTCAAGATTTGGCTTTTTGATACCATTGTCAGTTTTTACAGAACATGGCTCTATAGCCTAGTGTAAACCATTAATCCTAGCTATGATATCATTGATATACGTCACCATGAATACAGATTTTGTCAGAAACAACGAGGAGTCCGGTGGCACTTAAAAGACAGATTAGTCTGTTAGTCTTTAAGGTGCCACCGGACTCCTCGTTGTTTTTATGGATACAGACTAACACAGCTACCACTCTGTGATTTGGATATTAATTACATCAAATTGTTCACTGAAAGAACGACTGGTGAAATCCAGCAGCCTCATCACTCAAAGACTATAAAAACACGATAGAAGGGTGTTCCCAGTTTTAGTACTTGTGCTCCAAATTTTCAAGACATTATCTTAGGTGCTAACCCATGGCATTACAGAATAAAACAACATCAGTAGATTAACAGAATCTAGCAATCACCAGTGGCAAATGCCCTGTTCCGAAGCTGTGAAATCACCTGAGATTTTTCACCACACAAACTGGAACTGGGGGAGAGGAGTGGGAAAGTGGAAATCTCTGTCCAGAAACACCTCTCCAAAAACACCCCAGTGCATAGCTCAAGATGCTAATAAAAATTATATACCGCAAAACCCCATTGTCTTGCTATGATACTGAGCAAAAAAAAATATTTAAAGAGGATTCTTATCTTAGAAATGACCCATCAATTTCTAAATAAATAAATAATGACAACTTCTGCATTTCCCTTAGACTTGCAAGCATAACCTCTGAACTCTAAACGAGGAAAAAAGAAAATTCTAACTCCCAGAAGCTGAATCTGTGACCCCAGTCACCTCTGCTGCCAATCTTAAAATCAGTTGACCATAACATGACAATTTTTTAAGCAGAACTCCATACTAAAGTCAATAGGAAATTTTACTTAAAAGCTTATGGCATGTTCTGGCCCACTGACTGACATTTTTATATTTTTATTGTGGCTTGATTCATGTTTGAAGATACAGTTGATAAATACATTACCTGAAATATAAGAACAAAGAAATGCTGCAGATGAGAAAAGATCACACATTTATGAAGTTTCTCTGTTGTTTAAATGCCATTAAATTACATAGAAGCAGTCTTGTAAAAGTCTATCAACAACCATTAAAAATATGTTGAACACTATTTGTAATTCAGTACCATGTTTGTTATAACTAACCACACGCTTTCCCTTATTTGAAAAACAGGCTCAGATAACTTAGTTTGGGAGGGCAAAGGTTACTCTGGGATAATGACTGTTTCATTAGAAAGGTGGTATTCATGGTGTTCTCAGGACTGCATTTCACAGCTATTTAACACTTACTTTTCCATTGACAATTTGCATTTAAAGGTAGTTGATTTTTTTTGTACTGATCCAAGCCACATGAAAAGTAACTTGAGTTGTTTTTAATGCTATAAATACAAAGTATAGAGGATAAATTCCAGACCTTCACTACATGCCCAGCATCTATGCTTTTGGTAATATCTGTAAAACGCCAACTGACTCCAAAGACATTACATGGGATTAACTGAGAGCAGAATTTCATAGGTGTTTCAAGAAGGTTTTTTGTTGATCTCTGATCAATTTTTTTAAAAGCAGAATATACGAAGCATTGTGAAAAGCATATCTTAAAGCAATGGAAATAAAATAAATTTACTTAAAGTATTAAAACAGTAGTAAAATAGATGTAATAATAAATAAAATAATAAGAAATAATAAATAAAGACAAAAGAAATAATAAAACACCGATGATGTCACTGCTATTTGTGCTTTAAATCTGAGCTCAGAAAGCAGAAAAAAAAAAGTAATTTTATGTACAAAGTTTATATATGTTGACACAGGCAAGCTAAAGATTTTATAAAAAATAAAATCCATGTTGTAGTTTGGTATTTACCTTCATCCTCTTTGTTGCATTTGTTGCTTTTCACAGTAATGAATAAATGACCATTGGAGTCCAACTTCCCCAGTCTTAAAGCATGTCCATTTAAGAGCTTTTTAGGGTTTGCACTTGCTGAACTATCTGAGAACAACCTTGGACTATGATCCTTACCATGTGAACTCTTACGTGACCTATCTAAAGACCGAGACCTTCTCGGTTCAGCCCTGCAATCTGCTACTGAGAAAGTTTCATGAGGTATAAGCAGTTTTTCTGAGGCCTGTGAACAATCTTCAGGCCTTATGACCTCTATTGTTTCCTCCTTTGGTGCAAGTCTATCAGCAAGAGAATCTTCCTTCTCAATTTGTTTCTCACGAGATTTGGTCTCAGAGATTCTCAAGTCATCATTCACTTCACATGAGTCCACTGTCTGGTCTGAAGTCTCCTCTTCTACAATTGACTCCTCTGAGCTGGAACCAAGATTCATTGGGTTTTGCAAAGCTTCCATGTATGACTTTCTAAACAAGCGCCTTGTCTCAAAATATGAAGAATCCCTGAGTTGTCGTCTTCTTGGACAAGGGCTGCTCAAATCCGTGCTGAAAGTTATGCTTTTGATGCTGTTCTTTCTCTCCATTATGGGAGATAACGCTCCACCTTTTAATACTTCAGATGTCATTTCAGGCTCAGTGGCCTGTGGTAAAACCCTCTCTATCATGCTGGGGCAGTCCTTAGTCAACGTGCTGAGATTTACGTACTCTCCTTTGCTCTCCTCAGCTGGGGTCCCAGGGAATTCTAATTCAGCCCTACTCTCTGCAGTATGAACTGGACTATACACTTCACTCCCTTGGTTTCCATGATTATCGGTAAGTGTTGCTTCTATGACAGTAGAGCCAGTATCATTGGAAGTGGAACTGTCATGTGAACTATTGCTCTCCATGGTCTGTGTCATTGTTTTCACATCAGTATTATTGCTGATTAACCGATCGAGGAGAGGGCTATTGGAATAATTATGCAGGATTGTTTTAGTTGTAGGGACAAAAATAGGATTCACTATATTCTTCCAAGGTGTTCTATATACAGCTGGGCCAGTGGTAAGTAAGCAGCTTTGCAAGGGAACACTCTCCCTTTCACAATTTACATTTTCCAAAAATTCTGCAGTGAAAACACATCCATACATGGTTTCAGGTACAATAACTTCTTCCATTCCTTGTCCATGTCGGGAGAGGCATTTTAAAACTAGTTTTGCTGACTGCTTCCCAGACGGAAGAATTTGTAAGTAGAAATCCCCTGGTTTCAGACGGACTCGGTGAAGAGATGCTAACTGTACTACCACTTTTTCATGGATGCACAGTGGCCAGCCTTCATGGTAGAAAATAAGACCAGTGTATTTAGCCTGTAAGGAAAAGAGAAAGCAAAATGTCTGAGGAAAAAATCTTTATCTTGGACGACAGCATTTTGTTACAAATATAAAACAGTGGGGTCAAATTCTGCACTGACTACTCCATCATTGAGTTCCATGCAATTAGACAGGGCTAAAAAAGGTTTGTGTAACATAAACATAACACAATTTAAATAGTGTATCTTAAGATAAGGTGATATGAATATTATGCCTCTTCCCATTAGAATAAGCTACTAGTTTACTGTTACATCGTATCTTGCAGCCTAATTACATTAATAGAACTGATAATAGTTCCAGGAGAAGGCAGATCTCTGGGGTATAGAAAAAAGGGCAGCAATAGGCCACACACAGACATGCAGATAGGAGCCATTAGGAGAAAGCTTAAGATAAGCCAGAAGGATAAAAATGGCAGCAAAAATAAAGGAATGGTAAACTCTTCCCTTCTAACCTAACATTCAGAGTCACCATTGCTCTGGGCATTCTCACAGTCAATGAGAAGCAAAATGTGGACAATACTGCCTATGATATGTAATAAAACATTTTTCAATGCACACAAACTACAAATTTCCCACACTGGTATTTAAAATAGTACCAGATACATACTAGCTGGTGGGTGACAGGAAAATGAGGCAGGGGCATCAGTGAGATCCAGGGTAACATTCTGGTAAGAAGTCCAGGTCCCGCTCTGTCTATAGTTGCAGGGAAGGGGGAGGGTGCTGACCCTGGACTCTGCTTAGGGGATTTATTTTTCATATTAACCCCTGGTTTGCAGGTGTCTGATAAATCTGAAGCCCCTCGCTCTGCCAGCTTAAAGGGAGCTATTTCTCTTCCCCCATTTCCCCACTCCAGAGTCTTTAGGCTGTTGGGGCAAAAGTATATCCATTTCTTCCTCTAACCAGTGACCTAGATGTTGCTGGGGTGTGAGAGGGATGTCTCTGCTACTGTACCCACTTCCCATCCTCCTGGCTGCTGTGAGGGGAGTGGAGAGAGGTCTTTACTATTAAACCCTTCCTCCAGTTTCCTGACTGTTGCAATGGGGGAGGTTTTTCACTACTGAGATTTTCCTCCCCTATAAAGAACTTCAGTACCTGCCTCTGATGCTACTAGAAGTTTTCCCAAAATGCAGTATTGCCAACCCCAGGCATTCAGAATCATAACACGGGCCCACAAAAATCACAAGATTTTAAATATATTTGGGGTTTTTATTTTTGAGCACTTAGGGGTAATATTTTCTACTTTTTGTCTGAAACCATGAGAGCTAGAAATTTACCTTAAAAAAGAAAACCAAGATATTCTCATATTCACATGACTGTAGGAATTGGGGCTTTAAGTAAAATATCAAATATCACAAGACTCATGATAAAACTGTGGAAGTTGGTAACACTAAAACTGATGTGATTCTTTTCAGCGTCACTGCTGCCCACAAGACTGTCACCTGGGCAAAGCTAGGAGTAGCAGTAGAGGTACTGGAGTTGTCTGGCAGACTCAGAAAGACAGCACAGCACTGGGTCACTTTTGGAAGGTTTTGTTTTACAACCATAAGAGCTCAAGGATTATTTTTTTTAAAATATAACAATGAAAGCTTAAGTTTTGCAGAAATTGATAGTGTCTTAAGACCTATAGGGAAAATTTTCTACTCTTTGCTAGGGAAAGGCTTTGGATTTTTCAAGCTTTGTACTAACATCAACTATAATTTTTGCACTTGAAATCAAACTAGTTCTGGTTCTGAGCAACTTGCAGGAAGTTAATAATCTAATCAGGCATTGGGGAAAAAAACAGTAAGAAGGAAAACCATAGAGTTAGGAAGCAGGAAGGACTTGAGGCTTTGGGGCTGAAAGGGGGAGCACACCCTCTCTTTCCCACCTCCTTGGGGAATATGGTCTTATCTCCTTCTTCTTTGAACTTGTATGTGTAGGTCCCACCCAATGATTCTCTTACCATGTCCCATGGAATGCTGAGGATCCCACATGGCTGGCGCTCTTTCCTACCTGGCTGGATACACTCCCCAGTTTCCCTATGCCTGCATCCCTTTTTCAAGAGATTCTCCCTACTGAGCCTCATAGAGCAAGATGTTTTCTTGGAAGTAAACACTGAGTTTGCCTGGGCAAAAGGAGTAAAGCACTGATCAGTTCATTCCATTGGCTATGCAGAACACTGCACAATGTCTGCATGCTATTAGGCTGAGCAGAGAAATGCATGAAAAAGTGGCCTTTCCTTTCTGGGGATGTGTGAGGAGCATAAAAAGAATAAACCTGTGATTTCACAGATAATTGGTAAAGATGGAGAGGTATCAGAGTAACCAAAACAAGGAGGGTCTCCAGGAAATATGTCCATGACACCTTTATCTTGAGGAAAGGGTGAGGTGGGGGCAGAGATGGGAGAGGAACCTGAAGTTCACTTTACACAAAGATTCATTGTTTGTAGTTAAGTTCCAAATATTGGGAGAGCAAGGTACTTGCTTGAAACACCCTGTTTGCTTGCCAGGAATGGAATATTTTGGTCTCCAATTTCCATTCACTCTCCACAGTCTCTCTTTTTGCCTATATATCTCTAATGACAAATGACTCTTGCCATTTGGAATCACCATTTATTTTCATATATGCCCGACTGCCTCAAACATTCTTTTGGATTTAAAACTTATTCAACTAATGCCACAGTAACAGCAAATGCATTAAAAAAGAACAACCAGCAATAAGGTTACAAGAGTAAAGGGGATGTGCATTCCCTTCCCCTTACTAAAAAAAGCCAATAGTACAGGAACAAAATATCAAGACTGAATGTTAGCTTAGCCAAAAATGCACCTGCTGCAGAATCCTCCTGCATCTGGGACTAACTAATACAACATACAACTGACAGGGTCATAACATGCAGGCAGAAAGATTTAAGGACTGTAGCAGCTGTAAATAAAGTAATTTATACAAACTGTACTGTCTGACATAAGGAAAGCTCTGCATGTTTCAAGAAAAGTTATTTTAAAATAAAATAAAATAATCCCACCCTACACAATCTTGCTTCTTTCTATTCAGTTTCTGTTAAACTCTTTATTAGTGGTCACTAATGCTAACATATATATGACACTGTTTAGCTCATAAGAGAAATATTTTAGTGACATGATGGGGAGGGTGAATTCTTCTGAGAGGATCTATACACGGAGGGGAGCTCCCCATTCTCACTAGCAGGGTAGTGACAGCTGATTCCTTGGTACCATCACCCCATGCCACAGATCCTAGGCAGATTGCAGGTTAGGGGCACATAGCCCCACCATCCCGCCTTAAATCTGCTAAGAAGTAAATGCAGTGTCTGGTTCTGCAGGGTGGGGGGTAACCCCTGCCCTCCTCAATGGTACCATGTAAGGAAAACTCCACAAAAGGAACCTCACAGTTTCCCTCCCCCCATGGCCGCCTCCTATTGTGCTTTCATGGTGTTGTGTGTTTTTGCCCCCCATTCCCGCAAGAAAGGAACAATTTCTCCCTTCCCCTCACCAGTAGTTCTTTCACACAATTGTCAGAATATACATTCAGTCGGGGGGAGAGAGGGGGAGAAGATAATTCACCCAAATGAAAATAAGAAGCAGCCCTCACTATTTTTTTCTGCCTCTATTTATTTCCCAGCTTTTATTCTAATCTAATTAGTCACTCTTCATGGCAAACACAATTACAGCTTATTTCTTTTAGTATTCTGTAATAGTAAACTCAGTGTTTAAAATTCACAGTAACAGATGAAAATTACAAACAGCTTTAACTGTTTGGAATGAAGGCTAATGATCAGTAATGTTACATAGCTTATGATGAAGAGATTTCATTTTAAAGTAAAAAAAGTACACTTGTGTAACTAGAAAGATGAAAAGAAAAACAGTCACAGAGACTAGTGTTATTTACATGTCACTACAACAAAACAAAAGGTTTGTCAAGACTTTACTGTAACATTCCTATTCTATAAATTTACTCATTTTGACAATTACTTCATTATTTTTGGAAAAAACAAAGAAGCTGAAATTTGCAGTTTTATCCCTAACACTATACGGTCTTTAACCAGGCAACATTCACTTGCAGAAAAACCTTCTTTTCCCAGCTCCTCAGCTAATGACACTTTTAACAAATTGTTGAATTCTTCAGAGACCATGAAAGGTGATGAGAAGTTCAGAAGGAAGCCAGCCATCCAGAACTGGATTTAAAAACTGTTAAGAAAAAGGATTTTCAACCACTTCCAGACTGACAATGAGATGTGCTGGTCCAGTGGGCATAAGAGGAAAGAAAAAGCTGAGGCTGGGAATGTTGGAAAGCAGCTTTCAATTGTTAGTGCAGTCAGCTTCACAAGCTCTCTAAAAATAATCTGTCTTGATACCAAAGAAACACTATTCCCTAAAAATCAATCTAAAGAATGACCTTGATAGATTGCCTGCTACTAAACATGGTAGTGGCTGTTTCTCTAGGCATAACTCATACTCAAACTCCCCTGAAAAGTTATTGTAGCGTTACTGAGGAAACGTAATACTACTTCATATGGAGAATTCACTTGTAGAAATAGAGTGTCAAGCAGCAGAGAAGGAATTACTATTTTTCCAAGAAACAAAGAACGACCCCTCCCCCCCCCCCCCCCCCAAAAAAATATATTGCAGCCATAACAATCATCACAAAAATACATCTAGCACAAGAAGACCAACTGGAAAGAGACTGGGTGAAATCCTGGCCACTTGAAATCATTCAGGGTCATTTGTACAAGGTGTACCAGTCCACACTAAAGAGGTGCAAATTCTAGTAAACACTAGAATGTTGGGCACTAACTGGCCTGCGTGGACCCTCCTGGTGTGCACTAAAAGTTCCCTAGTGAAAGTTAATATAGTCCCACCACAATGTGCACAAGGAAAACTTTTAGTGCACTCCAGCAGAGTCCTCATGGGCCAGTTAGTGCACAACACACAAGTGTGCACGAGAAGTTACACCCTTCTAAGGCAGACTAATGAACCATGCAGACAAGCCCTTACTTCAGGGAACCAGAATTTCACCCATTCACTCTAACAGCAAATCATTATGTAAAAAAACATTTTTAAATGATACATTACATGTAAGACAAATATTAAAATGATGCAAATCTTCCAAGTACAATGCAGACATCTCTTGGACTTCTTTGCTAATTTAATATGGTAGAAGAAACCACAGGACCTTCATACACAGAAAAGCATCAGATTACGTGTGGTCAATAGAAAACTAAATGAGGTCACTTTAAGAATTATTATCCATACCATGACCAGATGATACCTGGAATATTGTAGCAGGTTCAATCTGGTTTTCCCACACTGGATCTTAAAAATGGGTAGTGGCAAGTGGAAGTGGATCCAAAGGACAGGGAAAAGACTGCTTTCATAGCAGGATAAGGCCCGTGGTAATTTAAAGTGATGGCTTTTGGCTTGTGCAATGCACCAGTCACATTGGAAAGTGTATTGCACAGCATGCCGCTCTTAGTCTGTTTGTTATATCTATATGATATCTGGGTGCATGCTAAAACTTTTGAACAAGAATTGATACATTTACAAATGGTCTGTGATAAGCTTAATGCTGCCAAACTGAAACTGAACCCAAGGAAACATGAATTGTTTCAAAAAAAGAGGTAATTTATCTTGGGCACACAAACAGCAAAGGGGGAATTTCCGCTGACAAAGAAAACGGAGGCTACGCAGAACTGGCCAACTCCCCAGACACGCACTTTTGGAGATGCCAACAAAAAAACGTTGTGAACCATTCCTATAATCTAAAAAATGTACAGCAGATTAAATCTGAGACCTAAATACTTTGGCACAGGTTGTTCCCATCTCCTATATCATATTTCATCTTAAAACTACAAGCTGTCCCCCTGTGGTATTCTGAGGCACCTTTCTAGGTGCCAAATGATTTTCCAGTCACACACTATTTTTATATCAGGATCCTCTCTGTGGGAAGCTTTAGTTGCTCTGAACTCTGCTTCTACAACCCCACACACATTGTTACAGTGGATAAACCAGGAACATTTTGGCAAATTATGGGAAGAGAGAAGACAGCCATCTCCTCCTCCGCACACATTCCCTTGAGCAAACAATTCCTTGCTATCCTGCTTAGGGCAGCATTTGCAATTAACTGCCCAACAAAGCCATCTGGACAAGGCATCAGCATTACCATGCTCATGTCCAGGCCTGTGTGAGACAGAAATCACAGCACTGCAGTTTTTCCAACCACCTGGCAAGCTGCCCTCCGGATTCCTGAATCTAAAGAATTAATGCAGGAAAACATGGTCTGTCCTGACCACAAACTTCCTCCCATACAAATATTGGTGAAAGTGTTCTATGGATGTAGCCATTGCCAGGAGTCCCTTTTGGGTGGTGCAATAACTTCTCTCCGGAAAAGACTTTTGCTGTAATAAGCCACCACCTTAAGTTCTTTGGGTTCCTATGTCAGTACTGACCCCAAAGCATAAGCGATAGCATCTGTGACCAATATGAAAAGGGGGTTTTGAAACATAGATAGGCCAAGACAGGCGCAGTCACCAGAGCCTTTTTCAACTCTGAAAATGCTACATCACACTCTGCTAACCACTGAAATGGTTTCCTTTTCTCACCCAACCTATGCAATGGTCTTGTCATATTGGCAAACCCACAAATAAGACTTCAGCAACAGGAGCAGAGTCCTGCAAAACTCTGCACATCTGTGAAGGATTGGACAAAGGAGACTCACCCCGACCATTAGGCCATGTCCCAATACACTTCCCTCCACTCTCCACTTTTCTGTCCATTTCTCGCTCGCTGAGCTGTCCTTTGTTGTCTGTTTTTTCTCCTCTCATTTCCACCCCCATTTTATTTTTGCTTTTATTTGTTATTCTGATTTAGGTGATGGTGTTTTTTGTCACCACAGAATTTGTCCCTAAAGCCTGAATTTGGTTGATAAATGAAGAATAGCTTGCTTTTCTGGTACATTAAAAATAATTAATTATAATAATAATAATCCTTATGATCACTTTAACTAGTTTTTAAATATTAAATTCAGATGCATCTAAAAACCTGTGCATATTTATGAAGACCAGGCATGCTTCTGAGTAACAGGATGATTTAGTTGCTACATTAATAAGCACTCTATAAATCAATGAAGCAAATAATTAAATAAAATACAGGTGGTGGCATTTTTGTCAACAGAGTAATACAATGTTTTGCTCAGAGAAAAAATAATGAATAGTTTCTGGATGCAAAGCACCTGTCCAGACCTGAAAGAGAGAAAGATCCCCTGGGCCTGCCTGCTATCTGCCTCAGTAACCACAAATCTAATGACATAATCAGTAAGCTCATCTACCTAGGTACTGGACAACCACAAAGGCGGTCTATTGCTCTAGGAAAGAGATTTCTATGATACAATGGAAGTGTTCATAGCTGAAGAGTCTTTGATAACATTAAATCAGACATAAAATACCTCAACCTACAATATAAGTAATGTCTGAAATCATACACACAAGGGCTACTTGTAGTGGCAGTACAGTTATATGGCAGTTCCTCAAGGAGTGTACTGGTATCAATTAAAGTTTAGTACTATCTAGCTCGCACATTATGCTTTTAATCAGATGATCTCAAAATGCTTTACGAAAAGAGGTCAGTATCATTCTCCCCATCTTACAGATGAGGAAACCGAGGCACAGGAAGTTCATGTAATTTGAGCTGGAATAGAACCCAGATCCCCTAAATTCCAGTCCAATGCTCTATCCACTAGGCCACATCATTAGTGCAGTACAACTTTCATAAATGCAGGTTTTGTTACAAACTCAGAATGTGTGTTAGACGTGCTGAAGGGGTCACTGAGGCTAATGAACCTTATGACCAAACTTGGGCAGAGTTTGGAGTGAACCTCAACAGATCTATGGTTTTGGGTGGAAGCCATTAGAAATCCAGTGTTTTTGCCTGGTTTCATCTGGACACCAGGAAAAACATCAGCTAGTTTTTTCTTTGGGTTTGAACCTAAAACTTAAAAGTGAAGCAGAACAGCCGAGGATCCACATGAAGCAAAACCAGAAACTAGGTTGGTACAAGTCTTGGGAGTTAAAAGTGCACAGTTCTAGTGGAAATGTCTTATTTCCCAGAGACCACACGGAAAACATAACTCTTATTTTGCTTGATCACTTGTTTTCCCATAAGCCATTTATAATTTGCTTTTGCAATCCACTGTTTAAGTGTTTAATCCTGTTTGGTGCCTTTCTGCATAGACTATACCTCCCTTTGACCTGAGTGTTACACTTTGGAAATACTTGCATATATTTTTCTTGCCGAGAAAAATGATTAAGTTTTAATTTATTTAGGTTTTACGATTTTCTGCTACTAATAAGTCACTTAAACTCTGATTAATACACAGCTGCATCTATTTAAATTTTAAACAAACAGTAAAACAAATGTCTCTGGACTAAAACATGTTACTTTTCACCCCAATTCCTTCATACTGTGTTCTGCTTAATTCAGCAACAATCTGACATCTCCTGCCTCACAGAGATCAGTTACTTGAGTTGCACATATGGGCACACTTGTCTTATGTACAAAGAAATCAGTAGTGCTGTAAACCATCATTTGAAAAGTAATGTTTTTCTGTATTCTCTCTCCTCCCGCCCATATGCAACAATGTGCTTAAAAATTCCACAGAAGCACTGAATCGGAGAACCCATGACGATATAGAAGGGCTAATCGATAGGTTCATAGATCGCTCTGTCCCACAGTGGCACAGGCAGAAGCAGGGCGGAGGAGACAGGCAACTCCACCAGATTGTCTTTGTGGAATTTCCTAGTGATTAATGCCTCAGGTAAGAGGGTTCTGAGGAGTGCAGAGCAAATAGGGAGCACAGGCTAGTATTTACGGAAAGAGACGCTCTAGCCCTAGAGGCCCAGGCCTATGCACAAAAGGCACTCTTCCCAGCCCTCCTGTTTCTCCACGGTTATGCCACAGCACTTTCACAGGATAGTGGATTCGCTGGAGCTGTGCCTTCACCCTTCCAAAGCCCTTTCTGGCATTCCCTCTCTTTGTGGCACCAGAGGAAAAGCTCTAGACTACCAAACTTTGAGATGGAAAACACCTATTGGGTTATTTAACTCACTGTCCAGGGAGGGGCTAATCCAGGTCTGTTATCTACAGTATCTTCCGCAATGCTTTGTCCAGACTAGTTTTAAATGACTCTAGAGACTCCTGTCTCTAATTTGTTTTCTGAATATCATGAAATAAACAAAAGTTCATTTTTCTTGCATCTATTTAGGCTATGGAGATTGTGTTGTTTTTAAACTGCCAGTGGAAGCAATGGTAGGTTCAGCTTCCCAGCCAGGTATTTGGAAGTTATCAGCAAAAAAAGGAGACAAGGGTGAGAAGAAAGGCATTTTGTGGGTTGAAACCTCTGTCATTGAGGCAATGAATAACTGCATGCAGTACATAGCATATTCTATGGCAAGAGAACTGTCCATTATGTAACTACAACTAAATAGTCATTAAATCCATTATTCTGAGTGCTGCTGAGCTTCTATATTTTGGACAAATGTTGGATTATAAATCCTTCAGTGCCTTGTAAATTAAAGCCTGAGGACTGTAAATCTTCAAGTCATTTCCTGAATAGTTGCATTCCTGAGAAACTTCCAGTTCACAAAGTATAAATGTGAGCAAAAATTTCCCTCCCTCTCACACCGCCCTCATCCCCACAACCTGATCCTCCCTCCCACTGAAGTCAATTGAAATACTAACTTCAATGAAATCAGGATTGGGCCCTGAAAACTTTAATAAGGCTGGTGTGACTTGCGTATTTCTAGCAAAGAGCAGAGACCCTGAATTCTGAATTAATGTTTTCTCATTTAAAAGAGGTTGTAAGTTAACATGACTGATTATCCTTAATTGTTTTAATAATCACCTCAGCTATTGTCTATTAGGCAAAGTCCCTCTTCATTATATCAGTTTCATGTAACCATGAGATACTGAATCCAAACACTTCCATGGTCTGTCTCTGACAGTGCTCAGGTTATCATTTACTCACTCCAAATATAAATACCTCACTGATGTGGCAATCTTGATTTAAGGCTTGAACCTGCAAAACCCATAGTCACACAAGTAATCCCATTATCCTCATGGAAATCAGAACTACTTGCACAAGTAAGGGCTGGCAGCATGGACAGTACAAGGATAAAAACGAAAGGGTTCCATGTACCAAGATAACAATACCTAGTTAGTTTCCAGTCTCTCTCCAATATAATTATCAGTTACATAGCGGTATACAGTAATTAAAAATGAAAAATCTGAAAATCTTAGCTATGAAACCATCCAACTGTCTGCAGACTCCAACAAAACAAAATATTTCTTATACTTGTTTATGTCTCTTAAATTTGGTGAGCCGTGGTTTGATTACTGAGTTCCCAATAAATTGTGCATTTGATTTTAAACAATATTTTCAATGGTGACACTAATTAAAGCTCAGGCCTGGGCAGTGCTGAGCATGGAAACTGAGTCCAGATATGAAGCACCATGCAAAACTGGTCCAAATGTTTACCAAAAAAAGGACATAAGAAAAATACTGAAGCCAAGAACCTTAATATGGGACCGTTAATATAGGAATATCAATTGTAATGAGTAGTGGCATGTGTGAGGACTCAAAGATTTGTTTCATGTTTGCATTTGGGGGGCGGGGGAAATCATCCTAGTAACTTGGTTTGTTTAGATCCCCAGATATCAATATTGTTTGATCAGATAAAGTGTACTTGGCAACGTTTGAAGCCTTTAAGTAGGAACATTTGGGGTGAAATATAGGGAAAGGAGGAGAGAAGCAGACCATAGGAATTTTCACTCTTCTCTACCCTAAGGCCCAAAGAGGGGAGCTGCAGATGGGTGCAGTGGGAAAGTGACATTATTCTAGCAGGCACACAGAGGATGGTGGGGCTCTTACCACATCTCCATCCCAACTGGCCTCCCCCTGTAGGACTGTGCTGAGCTACTGAGCATACTAGCTGGCTCATCAACTTCGTGCTAAAGGAAAGACTAGGGGCCAGAGCCTCAGCTAGTATAACAAGACATAGCTCCACTGGCGTCAATGGAGCTATGACAGTTTACACCAAACAAGGATCTGGCCCTCAGTTTATATTTTGTACCTGATGCCTGTTTCCCTGTTCAGGTGGACTAAAAATGCCTTATTGCTCCTTCCGCAGACCTACTCATGTAGGAGAAGCTGGAAATTTGCCCTTTAACTTTAAAAGAACATAAGGTGCAAAGAAATTCAGCCCCGGTGGTCCAGTAAGACCTATGCATCAGGACCAAGATCCAAGTGCATCGAACAACAGGAAAACAATAAAGAGCAAAGGTTTTGGATTTGTTGGTAATGTAATCATAATCATTGTATTATTTTTATGCAAAGACGAGAGCTGTCAGAAAGGCTCAAAAACGTGTCAAGTCTATAGAAGAAGGAAAACTTAAATTCAAGTAAATTAAAATTTCAATGCTTTGGGCTTGGGAATAAAGAGAGAGCAGACATTTAAACCAATCTAACTATGCTGACAAGTGGTCTGTTTATGGAATACTGGAATGGGAAAACACAAGTAGAAACCACTAATAAGCTCCTAAAATACAGAAATACTGGGTGAAAGAAATAAAGCCAGACATTACTGAACAAAAACAACGCAAAGCAAAGTCAAACACATCATGAGAGATATAACAGGCTCACCGAGACTACTGATAGTCTAGATTAAGCATGATTAGAGATAAAGTTGGGCTTCTGGCTATAATGAGGTAATGACAAAAATACCTCTTCCGTAACTACTGTTTCAGTGTCAGCATAGGGTAAATCAGCAGGACAAAGTAGGACACTGAAAAAAAGCCATTAAGTGACAGAACTGGCAGAAGGGACTATGTGACACTGTGTGGTGTGATGGGGAAGGGAGATTCAGATTTCAGCCAATGAGGGGCAACACACATGATATGGGATTTCATTTAGAAGGGTGAGAAAAAAGTGTATCATAAAGACACAGAAAGCAAAAGTAAAAAGCAACCAAGAAAGTAATGAATATAAGAACAAATATATACTTTCTTCCCATTGGTGGCTTACACTTTCCTGAAAGTGCCTCCGATCTCTAGGTTATGCTGTGGAGGAGGGAGATGTATATTACCCACTTTGATAGGTACTGCGCACACACGCAAATTTTGCTGTAAAGCAGAACTGTGGGGAGGTAAATCCTTAAATCTACCATGTTTGGCAGAAATTCCCGACAGAACATGCCCTCTAAGAAGACTAGAATGATTTACACCAGTTGAGGATCTGTCCCAAAGTTTTACTCTTCTTCTTTTTTGGTATCTAGTTTAAATGGAACCAGATTTCTTTGTGAGTAGAAGAAAGGAGCAGGGGAGAAGAGAGGGAGGCTGCACATACAGACAATTTTCTCAAGTTTGCCCACTGTCAGTCTAGCTCCCCTTATGGAAGCATGGCCCCCAGGACATCTCTTCCAAAAGCCACCTGCTCTTTGTGTGGCCCCTGTATACAAGTCTTTTTCCTGGGAGGGAGTTTGGTGCAGGAGGGGCTGAGGCAGGGGATTGGGGTGCAGGAGGGGGTGCGAGGTCTGGGAGGGAGTTTGGGTGCAGGAGGGGATTCTGATTTGGGACAGGGGGTTGGGGTGGAGGAGGGGGAGTGAGGTGTAGCCTCAGCCAGGAGGCGCTTACCACAGGCAGCTCCCGGCCAGCGATGCAGCAGGGTTTAGGCTGCCTGCCTGCCTGCCATAGCCCCATGCCGCTCCTGGAAGCGGCTGGCTGCTAGCACGTCTCTGCACGCCCCTTGGGAGCTGTGGGGACAGTGTCGGGGGTGGAGCTGCCTCCCCTCCCCTTGCCAGGGGTCACAGAGATGTGCCAGCAGCCAGCCGCTTCCGGGAGCGGCGTGGGGCCACAGCATGCAGGCACCCTGCCTGAGTACCCTTTTAGCAGCCCGGAGATCGCTGCCTGTGATTTATTTTTGTGGGACCCCCCTTGAGCTGGGGCCCTAGGATGCAGCCTCTAAAGCCCCTGCCTTCATCCAGCTCTGACCTTAACCACTGCATGCCCTAGACAATTATCTAAATTTCATTAGACACAGAGCCAGTGTGGCTCCATATACAAACCTTCCTGATTGTAAAATTATAGCACTTGCATCAAAAAAAGCAAAACGTCAGTGTGGTGACAAAGCAGAACACTTCATATTGGAGACATGTGGGTATGCAACCAGTTATAAAACCTCACTTACAGACAGCCTCCCAACCTGAAGTAAATACTCACTAGTCACTACACACCACACCACAGAAAAACTAACCCAGGAACCAATCCCTGTAACAAACCTCATTGCCTTCTCTGTCCCCATATCTACTCTAGCGACTCCATCAGAGGACCCAACCACACCATCAGAGGCTCATTCACGTGCACATCTACCAATGTGATATATGCCATCATGTGCCAGCAATGCCTCTCTGCCATGTACATTGGCCAAACTGGACAGTCTCTACGTAAAAGGATAAATGGACACAAATCAGACATCAGGAATGGTAACATACAAAAGCCAGTAGGAGAACATTTCAATCTCCCTGGACACTCAATAACAGATTTAAAAGTAGCCATTCTTCAACAAAAAAACTTCAAAAACAGACTTCAAAGAGAAACTGCAGAGCTACAATTCATTTGCAAACTTAACACCATCAATTTGGGCTTGAATAGGGACTGGGAGTGGCTGGCTCACTACAAAAGCAATTTTGCCTCTCTTGATATTGACACCTCCTCATCAATTATTGGGAGTGGACCACATTCACCCTGACTAAATTGGCCTTCAACACTGGTTCTCCACTTGTAAGGTAACTCCTTTCTCTTCATGTGCCAATATATGATTATGCCTGTATCTGTAATTTTCACTCTATGCATCTGAAGAAGTGGGCTTTTTACCCACAAAAGTTTATGCTCAAATAAATCTGTTAGTCTTTAAGGTGCCACCAGACTCCTCGTTGTTTTTCTGGATACAGACTAACACGGCTACCCCTCTGATAGTTATAAAACCTACGTTTTTTGTCATCTACTTCTGATACTTCATCTGCAAAGAAGGAAAATGGTAGCCTGACATCTCTACAAGTGCCGAGTTAAAGTAGTTTGGCTATCTTAATTGGGAATTTCCATAATTTCAAATATTTGGGTTTCTTATAAGTGCAACCTTAACTTTGAATTTCCTGAGTCTCTGAGTGAGTGAGTGAGTGACAGACACATATAGAGGTAGTACATGTTCAGAACTCTGATACATGCCTGCAATCTTCACTTCACCTTCAAGTTTTTTGTTTGAGAATACTTCTGTTGTAAGACTCTTAAGACATTTGTTAAATGAAAGCCAATACCTGTAGCAAAACTACATGATAAAATGCAAACATAAAAAAGACATACACCTCTACCTCGATATAACGCTATCCTCGGGAGCCAAAAAATCTTACTGTGTTATAGGTGAAACTGTGTTATATCGAACTTGCTTTGATCCACCGGAGTGCGCAACCCCGCCCTCCTGGAGCACTGCTTTACTGCGTTATATCCAAATTCATGTTATATCGGGTCACGTTATATCGGGGTAGAGGTGTATTGCTAGGTGCTAAAAATATATTTAAAAGAATGACTTATGAATAATTTCCCCACCTAATGGAAAAATACACATACAACTCAGTGCCCGCAAAAAACCCTACATCAAAACAAAATATGCTACAATAAAAACATAACAAAGAAAACCAAGTACATAAACGATCCATTACGTAAGTCATATCTACTTTGGAGCACTTCCAATAGCTAGCTAAGGAATGATTAAGCAGGATGGTGATTCAATTCCTTCCTCAGTTGAGCACAGCAAAAGTCTATAGATGCAGCTGTAATACAGCATGACTTAAGGCAAGACATATTAAGGATGGGAAGAACAGTATGTCAGTGATCTCATTCTCTACCTCCATCCTCAAAAGTACACACTGACTTTGACCTAGTGTCCAGAGTCACCCCTCTTTTGGGGGCTTGGCTTATAACTAAGGCTACAATTTAATCATGAGTGTTTTTAGTAGAAGTCATGGACAGGTCACAGGCACAAAACAAAAAATCACGGCCCCTGACCTGTCCATGATTGATACTAAAAATATTCATGATTGAATCATGAGGGGTGAGGCTGCAGTGGGGAAGTTGGGGGACCCATTGAGGGGGAGGAACCCCATGGAATCCATGACTTCTGCGACCTCTGTGACAGACACGGAGCCCTACTTACAACAAACAACCTAAATCTCAGTGTAAGCCCACACTTCCTGCCTGAGTATGGCTGTTCCAGTAGTTTCCTTTCCAGGATCTCTTCTATCTTAGCTTCCTATCACTTCTGCCGTGAGACACACTCCAGTCTCTCTAGTACCCTGGGAGGAGTTAATGAGCCACACTTACCAACTTCAGGAGTTCTAGGCAGGTTTCTAACATCTGCTATCTTGTTACACAGCCCAACCCTCAGACAGAACCCCAATCCTTTTTTAGGTACAAAAATACTGGGAAAGCATATCCACCTCTTTTTTCTTTCCTCCCTGCCCACCAGCAAGCATCACTGCTAATCTGAATGCTATCTCTGGTTCTCATGAGCTGAGCATGGCATTTAGCGGCAAACAGGAAAAGTTGCAGCAGTGGAGGTCTGCAGAAAGACAACAACAGTTCCCTTTGGAAGAAGCTAATGATGGTAAAAAACAACAACTTTTTTTTTTAATTTAAAACTAAAGGAATGGAAAGCACATGCAGCCCGCCGACAATGCTGAAAACCAGAACCATTCAGCATTATTATTTTAAACAGGTCGGAGAGAATGATTCAAGAGCATCATGCACCAAAGAGTCAAAAGGAAGCTCACCGAATGTGCCAAGCTAGGGGGAGAAAAATGAAACATGGAACGAAACCAGACAGGCAATAGCTCAGTTGGACAGCAAATTTCACAGAAGTTATAGAAATGTAGGGCTGGAAGGGACCTCAAAAGATCATCTAGTCTATCCTCAAGCTCTGAGGGAGGATTAAGTATTTAATACTCTTTTACCAAGTGTAAACACATCAGAAATCTAAATGAAACTACTCAGGTGGAAAAGACAACCCAGAGAAGAGAGAATAATTAGCATTTTCTGAAAATCTCCAACAGCATACAATGATTTGGGGAAAATGAAAAATCAGATTTCACCTATGTTTCTATTACTGGTGCTGAAGAATGGAAAGGAGAAAGGGGAGTTGATTCCCATTCTACAGGAATGGGTTCCTAAAATTCTGTCTTTGAATATTTCTATTGCATGTCTCAAAGGAAAGCTAATCCAGACACAGTCCCATTATGTTTCAGGTTGGGACCACCGTAATAAAGAGAAGTTCTTTGCTGCTAGGCACCAAAAGAGACAGTATGTGATTGATAAATAATTCCAGCTCTGAGGATGCCGAGACTGAATACAGAGTAGGGGCAGATGAGAGCTGCATCTATGCATCATTGTGTGGAATCAAACTGTGGATGTGGTAAGTTTATGGACAGAGCAGAGGGCTCCTTTGCATGGATTGATGCTCTTCTCTCCTGCATCATGGACACAGTGTTCACTAGGGTTGCAGTCAGCTCTGAGGAACTGCTGCAGGGAGAGAAGGTGGCCAGAAGAGAGTCCTTGTAGTTACAAAACTTAAATAGGGGAGATAACTTATTTGGAGTGTGGAGGAGCTGACAGGGTGCCTGTACCTGCCATTTGTATGCAATGGTAGTTCTTCTGGGTCTTGACTTCTCTACTACCTGACAGCTCTATCATATCAGAGATGCCAGTCAGGAGTGCTGAGACAGAGGAGTACAAGTCCTCTAAGGTTCCCTCTAATGGTCTGTCAATCAATCACTGGAAAAATCCTCCCCCAACAGTGGGGATGTCACCCCTCAGGACTTAAACCTCTGCGGCCATGAACCCCAAGTGCACAGCCCTAGCCAGCTCCATACTCCAGACACATCACTGGCGAGGATTTTAGTCAGCTTGGAAAAGAAAATAACCACAATAATATCTTTGCTACAATATCTGCTCCCTTTAAAAATACCTTCCAGACTTATGCATTTTTTTGTTATTGCAAATATTTTATCTTGGTCCTCTATCATTTCAGTGCCTGCACTGGGATGTTTAAAATCATTATCAGTTAAAAAGAAGACCATGTTTTCCTTCCCAAATTTTACTATCAACAGCTTCTGTAGATTGCAGCTAGTTTCCTGTTCAGGTTTTGCAAGTTAACTCCTTTTCCAGACACAGTTTTAAAAAGTTTGGTAAATAATTCTCTTTCACTGTTCTCCTTGGTACCTTTAGAATTTGCACTGTTCCCTGCAAAATTTTATTTGCTAGACTAAAAGAGCTCTCTAGATCAGAGATTAAATTCCATCTTATCTCTTTTCCCAAGTCAGGAACAAAGGAGGCCTCTGTTTTGCCAGAGTAAGCTATACTTACACAGGTTTCTTGCTGAATGCACTGTAAGACTCTCTTGGCAGGGACAAGGAAATCAATTAGGCACCTGAGGCCATCTCCTCGATACAGCTTTTCAACTATGCTGAAAAGCTGCCACAGGACAGTGGCAGCTGTGGCCTCAAAAGGCGGGTATAATGCAGAGAGAGTGTTCTGGGTGTAGGTGTCAAGGGACTCGGAGTCCTGAAATAAAAAGCAACATGACAGCAATTTGTGAGAATCAAACATGTAACAGTAAATAAAACACTTTAAAACTTCAATCTATTGATTTCATGGGGTATACAGTGGTGGGGGGCTGTTCTTCTATTTTGCCCAGTTTGTACAGTAACTAGAAAGTGTTTTAGCCATTTTTAAAACCATAGTCCAAACTTCTGTAATCTAAACCCCATTCAGCTCTGTTTAAACTTCAATGAAGCTCGACATTTCTTAGAATCAGATTTAGTTGAAACATCTTCACACACGTCCAGTCATTTATCCAAAATATGAAATGTTGGCACACTAAGCTCCAGTCAAAGTGCATTTCTTAATGCTTCCAATGAGTTATAGTCTCTATCCTGAAATCATGTTTTGCAAAAAGGTCTTCACTTGAATTTAGCCTCTGAAGCACATTTTTGAAACATATTTTTGGTAAGGAGAATGGAAGACAGCACCCATAAAATGACATACTCCAAATGTTTTTATATATTTATTTATACACACACACACACACACACACACACAGAGAGAGAGAGAGAGAGAGAGATCATGACATAACATTTATGAACAAAGTTGAAATACCACCTTATGTTTATAACAACATCGTATAAACACCGTGACAGCAACTCTCCAGTGGTTCTGTGAGGAGTGCCTGCATGTAGTGAAAGAATGCTTTTCTTTAAGAATCTCAGTACATATACAGGAATGTCCTTTTTTAGGTACAGAATTTCCTGAGGAAATACCTCGCCTACTATTTCTGGTGGAAATAATCAAGCCTGGATTAAAACAAAAATTCAATTTCAAAAGGGGGCACAACAATGAAAATACAGTCAGGGGAGGACAATTACTCCCTTTTGGAGCAGGCAGCCAGATCTATAGATCTGAGGCCACTCAACCCCACTGTTTCTTCTGTTATCAGACGAGCAAGGAGACCCCACCCCCATGGTGGGGTAATAGGGAAGAAGCATTTCATCCCTAGGTCCTGCCCTCGGTTGTGGAGTCTCTCACAGCCTTTGGGGGTGCGGCAGACTAGCTGTGGCACAGGCACCGACTACTGCAGCTGAGGAGGGCCTCGCTTCTTGTGCGCAACAAGCACAGAGCCTGTCCAGACTGTGGGACTCCATATGGGCTGCTGAGCATGCCTGGCAATGTGAGGCTCTTCCCCTATCCTAGCTAGGTTCAAATGGTATTTTTATCCCTTGTCTGGCTGCTTTTCTCACCACGATTCCACCAGTTTGTTCCCCTAATGTTGCCCCTTTGCCTAGCTTCAGCTAACATTGACAAATTTCTGCTTAGTGCAAACTGAGCACCTTTGACCCTACCCTGATCCTGATAAGCCAGCTCCTTTGTATACACACAGATTCGAACCCTATTCCGCTTGACTTGATGCATTTTTCCCCACTCGGCAATATTGTTCTGATAACAGGATTTTGTCCCGTGCAATAAAGTTTTGTTAAGGAGAACTCTTGACAATATATCCTACAGAATTCAGAAAACTGGTACACAGATATTAAAAATCTTGACATTAAGGGGAAATACGTAGATGACTCACAAATTTTTGAATAAATAATGAGTGTAAATGATAGGGCTGATTTTTTGCTATAAAATGAACTGCTGCTAGAATGAACACTTCTAGCATGCATGCATGCACATATAAAATGTATACATACATATACAAATAAAACAGGAGTACTTGTGGCACCTTAGAGACTAACAAATTTATTAGAGCATATGCTCTAATAAATTTGTTAGTCTCTAAGGTGCCACAAGTATTCCTGTTCTTTTTGCGGATACAGACTAACACGGCTGCTACTCTGAAACCTGACATATACAAATAGTTACATATTACCTACGGATTCAGAAGTGACTCCATAGTCCAGAATGAAAGAGAATTCCCATTCTAAGCCCGAATTTAGACTGTACTTTCTCCAAAAAGCTGCTTTTGGCATGACATTTCTCATGCTTAGTCTCAGCACAGTGTAGATTTTTATTTTCTAATTAAGGTATATATTATATTAATTTTGAACATTAGAAATTGATTGGACAAGACATTTCTTGATATGAGACTTCGAGAAACAACTATTCTTTCTTCCTGGAGAAAGAGTTCTGTTTGAAACATTTCTGCATCATCTCAAAAACTAGAAATAAACTCTTTGAATACATTTGGACTACAATGGTCTGAAAATGAAGGACATTCATGAACACTGAAGGGATCCTGAATTTATTTTCACTTGTTTAATACTGTTCAAGAAACTGAGCTTATTTTTACAGCTAAGAATTTGGGGCCTGATAATACATTTGTAACCACAGCCTCATGTATTCCATGATTCTTCAGCTGCAGAATTTGCCTCAGTATCCTGCCCTGACTACAGAATTGTGCTTCAGAATCAAAACTGCCAAAAATAAAATTACATTTCTAGCTGATTTGGTTGTGAAAGCAACAGTGTAAACTGAGGCAGTGTTTTTTTGAGTTTGCAGACAGTCTGAAGCAATAGCTCAGTGAGCCATGAACTACGTTAGTTCATCTTGATGGATGGTTGACTTGGAAATCTGATTATAATAGTTTATATGTCAACGTGGTTAAATATTTCACTGCTGATCATTTTTGTGGAAAGAGCTCCAATTTGTTAACCTTTCCACTTAAATCCTCTGCACATTCCTTATCTGATGTACCACCTCAAGGGGCGCTCCAGTAGGCACTGTGTCTCAGACAGCTGTTGTGTCAGCCCTTAGAAGATGGACATGGAGCTGCTAGCCCTGCTGTGCCCTTACACACAATGGAGTGCAAGTACCGCAACTATGATTGGCCTCTGTAGAGAGGGAGCAAAGGGGAATGCGGATTTGTCCACAGATGGGGAAGAGAAGGGGAAGAGGGAATATGTCTATGTCAAATTATGAATTCCATTTTGTGAACATCATGTTATATTTCAACCTCCAATTTGACTGTAACATTCAGGGTGGTTTAGAGCACCTATTTTGTTGCAAGTACTTGACCCTTACTGGTCTAGACCTAAAATGTAGGTATACCTAGCTATATTACTCAGGGCTGTAAAAAGTTTCATGCCTTGTGTAATGTAGTTAGGTCAACCTAACCCCACTGTAGATGAAGCTGAATTCTTCTATCAACCTTGCTACCACCACCCCTCAAAGGGGTGGATTTACTACAGTGACAGAAAAATCCCTTCTGATGCTGTAGTAAGTGTCTACGCTACAAAGTGTAGCTGCAAGCGCTGAAGCTGTGCCACTGTTGTGCGGATAGTGTAGACATATCCAGTGGAGGGACTATTTCTAGAAAGCTGTGACAGAGCAATTGAGGGCCATCCACACTGAATGGCTCTACTCTAGCAGAACAATAGGTTTTCTACCAGGAGGGCCATCGACTTTGAATAACTCTCTACCCAGAAGCCAAAAGTGTGTTGGAGCCTGTAAATTCCCCAGCAGAAGCCCATGGACAGAATATAGGGTACAGGTTGTTTTAAAAGAGGCCAGCATGTTTGCTGGTGACTTAGGGCTTGTCTACACTACAAAATTAGGTCGACCTACAGACACAGCAGTAATTCAATTGGCTGTTGGTGTCCATACTGCCCTCCTTCTGCCGGTGGTGTGCGTCCTTCCTACGAGCGCTTGTACAGACTGAATTGAGACTCTGTGGGGCACTGATAGCTGTGCGGGGCTCATAGCTGGAGCCTCCCACCTGCCCTGAGGCAATAGCCAGAGCTGTGAACCAAGCACTGGGCTCAATTTCACAGCATGGAACCTACCAGCAGTGAAATTGACATTCTTGTGAGTTTCAGGGCTACTTCTGGCTCAGAACTGGAGCCATGAAACTGACAAGAATATAAATTTAATTGCTGGTAGGCTCCATGCTGTGAAATTGAGCCCTGCACTGGGCTCATAGTTCCAGCTGTCACCCCAAGGTGGTGGGGGTGTGACGAGTTCGGTCACAGAGATCCCATTGGGACTGTCACCTGATGTGCTGAAACTACCTCTGAGCCTGTTTTCCCTGACAGCTTGGGACTCCAGAACCCTGCCTTGTTGAGCCAGACATGCTAGCCTGCTGCAACACAGACCCAGTTCTGGTCCATGCCCCCAAACCAAAAACTACTTAGCAGGTCACCAGACACCCAGTTCCCAATGAGATCCAAACCCCAAATAAATCCGTTTTACTCTGTATAAAGTGTATATAGGGTAAACTCATACATTGTCCGCCCTCTATATCACTGATAGAGAGATATGCACAGCTGTTTGCTCTCCCAGGTATTAATCACTTACTCTGCATTTATTAATTAACAAACATGATTTTATTAAGTATAAAAAGTAGGATTTAAGTGGTTTCAAGTAATAACAGACAGAACAAAGTAAGTTACCAAGCAAAATAAAACAAAACATGAAGGTCTAAGCCCAATACATTAAGAAACTGAATACAGGTAAACCTCACCCTCAGATGTTCCAATAAGCTTCTTTCACAGACTAGACTTCTTCCTAGTCTGGGCCCAATCCTTTCCCCGGTACAGTCCTTGTTAGTTCCAGCAGGCATCTTAGGTGAAAAGCAGGGGCTGTCTCATGACTGGGACCCTCTTTGTTCTGTTCCACCCCCTTTTATAGCTTTGGCACAAGGCGGGAATCTTTTGTCTCTCTCGGTCCCCACCCCTCCTTCTAAATGGAAAAGCACCAGGTTTAAGATGGATTCCAGTATCAGGTGACATGGTCACATGTCCTGTGAGACCTCAGCCTTCATTCTTCCAGGGCTGGCCCACACACACCCAGGAAGGTTTGCAAGTAAACAGACCACTTACAACCAATTGTCCTAGTCAATGGGAGCCATCAAGATTCTAAACCACCATAAATGGCCCACACTTTGCATAATTACAATAGGACCTCAGAGTTATACTTTATATTTCTAGTTTTAGATACAAGTATGATACATACATACAAATAGGATGGACACACTCAGTAGATTATAAGCTTTGTAATGATACCTTACATGAGACCTTTTGCATAAAACATATTCCAGTTATGTTATATTCACACTCATAACCATATTTCCATAAAACATTATGGAGTGCAGTGTCACAGGGGGCTCCAGCTGTAAGCCTGCCACCCGACTGACAGCTGGGGTGGGGTGCAGCTGTGAGCCCACTGATGGGCTCAATTTTACAGCATAGAGCCTAATCAGCAGTGAAACTGACATTCTTGTCAGTTTCATGGCTCTAGCTGTGAACCCCAGGCTGCTGCTCTGAGCCAGAGGCAGCCATGAAACTGACAAGAATGAGAGCCAGTAGCCAATGTAAGTAACGCATTTTCTACATGGACACTGTGTCACTCTAACTACATCAACATAAGTGCTATGCCTCTCGTGGCGGTGGAGTTATGTCAGTGTGTAGCAGGCCACTTACTTCAGTGGAAGCAGCATTCTAGTGTAGACACCGATATAATTAGGTCAACATAAGCTGCCTTACATTGCCTAACTCTGTAGTGTAGAAAAAGCCTTAGCCACACCCCCAAGTCATCAACCAACACCCTTTGGGACCATGGAGTCCCATCAGGCACTGTAGCCAGGACCCTAGTTCACTGCTCAGTGGAGGGGTAAATTTATATCCTTCCCTTGTCGTGCCTGGATGTGCTGAGGATCCAGCCCTCATCAGTCCAGCACACCTGCACACAACAAGGCAGAATTTTGGCACAATCTTGATAGGGAAGATATTATCAAGATCATGCAATGCATAAAGTCCCTGACAAAGCATTGTTCGAAGTATTTAATAATGACATTCTGATAGCGCAGTAACACAGCTAACAAAGAAGACTGCACGAGTTCAACAACTCATCAATCACCTTAGGTATTGGAACACACTTTGTTTAGAAGACCATTTGGCCAAGACTCTGTGTTATCCCCTACCCTTTTAAAAAAAGTACCAAGACATCTCAAAAATCCAACTCAAGATGGTGCGAAGAGATTTTGGTTTAATTTCTCATCCAGTTTCTCATTTCAATTCAATGAGACTTTACAGATGAACAATAATACAATGCCACTGTATGTGCTCTGTTACATGGGGAGGTGGTTTGTGCTAGAGTTTATATTGTTTATTTTGCATTAATTTGTTAATAAAGCCATGCCCTAGGAAAGGGGGTGAGTTTTGACCCTAAATAGCATGTGAATTTTGTTTTAGTGACAGCTGGGAAGGCCACCTGTTTACATAGAGCAGCAGGAATTTTCTGTACCACATGATACATGCAACACAATGCAGTAAGTGTTGACAATTGGACTGGAGACGTGGGAACCATCAGACCACTCTGTGCTCCCCATTGAGTTACCAGCGTCTCTTCTCCCTCAGAGCAGGGAAAATGAGTCTCTCTTCGTACCAAACAGCCAGCCGTGGGAGATGAAGAAGAGGAAGACCATGATTCAAAACTGTATTCTAAACTAGCATCTTCATTCATCTGCAATGGGATGTGTGCTGCACTCCAGGGAGCATTCATAGACTGCTATGGGAGAGTAATGTCTGTACACTGCCATCCCTCAGGAGTTTGGACAGGGGGCGCCAGCTCAAGCTCCATAGGATGTTCAACACAGGCTACCTGAAGAATATATTTAACCAATATATTCCTGATCTGCCTTGCCACTGGCCACACCCCCTTGTCAGTTGGTCCCCTGGTGGTGGCAGTGATGTTTTAGGTCCCTTTAACACTGCAAGTCCCTTTATGTGAACCTTTTAACCAGATTCTGGGTCCTAGCTAGAGGTGCGGGGGGAGCAAGGGGGAGTTAATTCTATTTTGCAGAGGATTTAGATATTTTGAAATCTGGTTTTGTTCCAATTAGGAATGAAAACCAAAATTTTTGAAAGTCTCTGTGAAAATGACTGGAGCCTGGCTCTGGGGCAGTCCCACCTAACAGCTGTTTGAGCTGGAGCCACAGATCCTGGAAGCCCCATGGGTAAGCTGGCAGGAAACCAGGCAGGTTTCAGACAAAAGTGCCTGGCAGGCCCTGCAGGTTCCAGCGGAACTCCACCAGAAACTAACAGTCTCTGCAAGACATTTTAATTTTGGTGACTTGGCAAATTCTGATGAAAGTATGTCCCACTCTTTTTCCAGCCAGCTTTAGTCCTGGGCTCATCTGCCCTATATCCCTAGGTCCTTTTCTGTATCCCTGTCTAGAGATTGGCTAGTAGTCTAGCAAGGACCTAGTCTAGAAAACACTGTTTTCCAACGTGTTTAAAAATCTGTAAATCATCAGTCAGAATGGCTATAACAGTGTTTTTTAAACAATTCCACTGAACCTTTTTGAACGGTCTGCTACTGCCCCTCTTCCTGGGGCAGCTTTTCCCGTTTATCAGATAGTAGTAGGACAGGATAGCAGCCAGGATAGGAAGCTTTGTTGTCATCCTGCGCACCGTATGTGGGTGCAGAAATAATTATTTCATCCTCTCAACTTTACTCTTTTTCCTTTAATCATGAGAGATTAAAAAAAAAAAAACCCAACAGGAAGCTTCTCTTCCTGTTTAACTTTGTTTCTAATTGAACTGGTTGGATTTAGAGCAGTGACTAAGACCTGTCAATGGTCCTAAAAATATTAGTATGCCCTAAGGGCATCTCAGCTACAATAATCTTACTTGAGAGGGTCTGAACATTGTCCTAAAAACCTCTCCCTCTCTCTCACACACCATGCACTGGCCATATTTAATAATAATTAAACTAATAAATGAAGAGGAAGTCTCCAGTAACCCAGTGAGAAAATCATGTTTAGGAAAAAAGTTCAGAAGTATTTTTGGTTAGAATAAATTAATACAATAGGTCACTTTAAAGGTTGTATATGTACTATGGTTTTATATTAACTCTTTTCTTCAGTTTATTCTACAGATGTTTAAACAGCAACACTTGAACTGAGTTTGATTAAAACAGAGCATACTGCAGTTAACATCCCATAAGAAGCATTAGCTCATTACAAAGCCTGGGAACTCTCCTTAGCCCTTCCTCCTTATCCCTTCACCAATGTCAGTATGTAAACAAGAGAACAACAGCATTGCTAATGGACCTGTTGTGAAGACCAAGGAATTAGTCAGTTGAAAGAGAATAAAGGTCTCCTCTTATACAGCCCATGTGGGACAACTAATGTTCATCAAACACCATCTAGTTGTAGGTGTTTGTTCAGCTTTAAGCTTGGGTGAAGAACAAATGGAGGAACCCCTGCCCAAACTGAAATGAGAGCTGTTGCAGACTCAGAAGAGCTGAAGTGAATCCTACAGCTGCCTGTGAAGAAATCATTATGCAGATAAAAATAAGAAAAGAACAGCTAAAGTTGTAGCTTCCAAAGTCAGACATGAGGGTCACACACTTTGCATGGTCTCCTAACAGTTCACAACCCCCACTTTGTTGTGATTTATCTTAGATATGGAGGGCCAGAGCCCAAGGGCATGATTCTTCACCGTGCTACACTTGTTACAGTAGTTTTACACCAATGTAAGTGCACAGGAGCCAAGACAGTTGTACAACACTGTGGAGAATCAGGTCCCATGTCTTTTCCTTTCTAATGACATAGTGAATGTCTTGCTGTTTTGTTTTCATCTCCTGTAAATTCAATTAACAAGCAATTTCTAGTCATCCAGCAAAGAAGATACAAGCAACTATTGTGCTTGTGTGTGTTTATTTGCATATAAATGTATACATTTAAATGCAAATTAGAAGCAAGCACATGACAAGTTGCCAAAGTGAAACCAAACTTTCAGTGGCTTACAGTTTAGCACTCAATAGTTAAAATCTAATCACCTGACAAACTCAAAAAGATAACTGACATACTCATCGGTATATTATGCCTGTCCTATTTCTGACTTTAAATGGATAATTCATTAAATGTGATACTTAGTTTTCTTATAATTTACAAGCAGTGATTGCAGTAAGATCACAAACAAGCCTTCCTTGGCCAATATTGGCAATGATTCAGCAGTTAAATAAATTTCCCCTTCCCTGTGAAAAGCATCTCTCTCTCCTAATGAACTGGAGCAGCGAAGTCCTCATCCATGTTTCCAGCGTGTTGTTCAGAAACAGGCACAACAAAGAGGTAGATAGATCAAACGGAATTCTGGCACTTTATCTCACATTTCCAGAATTCTCTGTGCTAGAGGTTATCCCACAATACACACCAGAAGTTTCCATTAAAGCAGAGAGCCTGCAAGCAGTGTAGATCTCAGGGAGAACACCACACTTCTAGTGACACAGCGCGGTGTTGCACACAAGCACTGACACACGCACCAGCACAGTGCACCCCACCAAAACAGATTTGCGGGCAACACTATGCCAACCAACCTTTTACGGGTGTGACTTTTGTCTATGGGCAAGCCCTTGTATATAGGGCAAAATCCTGCTCTTGCTATTACGTGGTCTATATGGGGGAAAAGCAGAGCGGTCAGAGCCAGGATATTCCATGAGCAATCCTGCCAGCATTGAAACTTGGAGAAATGGCACCAAGCTCTCAGGACTTTACACAGAAAGCTGTATGTCCTGGACCCCTAACATTTTCTATGACAGCAGGAGTGCTCTAAGCACAGTCTCATTACTCTCTCAGTTAAGATCCATGCACAAAGTTGATCGATTAACGCAACTCAGTGGAGCAATCAGATCCTACATGTTCTATGATTCCACTAAGCAATATTGCATAGCATAGCTGGTCTGCTGGCCTGGTAGTCTGGCCAGGAATCAGTTGTTGAGCCTGAATGAGCATTTGCACACACATAAGCGAGCAGGTGCATAGGAGAGACGAAGACTGACTGGAATTTAGAAAGCATTTTGGATTCATCTGGATAAAAAGCTCTGAAAGCAACTCCTCCTCCTTTGTGAATATTAAGGCAGGCTGGACAGCTACAAGAATGCTGCTGTATATGGGGCAATGGAAATCAAAGTATAAAACTGCAACAGGTAAAATATTCAACATGATGCATTAGACAGCCTTCATATCCTGAACAGCCCCACTCCCTCTCCCTCCCCCTCCTCTCACATGCACACAAAATGAGGACCTTGCCTCTTGGAAGACTTCCATTTATTCCAGTTTTAATAAAAAATAATAAGTATTATTTTGAATTGTGTGCAACCAACCTAGAGTGACAACTACATATGGAACGAGAGAAAGGCATGTGAAAAGTATTGTTTTTCAAACAATTTGAAAAGTGGAAGTGTTGTCAAGTCAGGAATGTGTCTGCAAAGATGCTTGGGAACACACCAGGAATGGAAAGCACGTTGAGGGAGGAATTTTCTAATAACTAAAAGGACTGTTAATCAAACTGTTTGCCAAAGCAAAAAGGTCTTTCATTTAGGGATTAAGGGTCACTTTAAAATGGCGCACACACAGGCCAAGCCTACCTATTTAAATTGTATGGATTTAAGGTCAAGGACTGTGCTTCATTTGTTTGTACAGTATGCTGGAGCCTCAATCCCAATTGAGGCCTTTTGGCTCTATTCCAATGCAAATAAATAAAGTAAAAATGATAATTCATAATGTTAGAGAAAATATACAGCTATTTTCTTTTTGTTCCAGGAAGAAGGATAAGTCATTCTGAAATAAATAGTTTCAACGAGAATGTACAACTTCTTTGCACAACTGACGAGGTGTATTATGGGGCTTTTTGTTTTCTTTTGAAGCAGAGGCATTAGCTATTGCCAGAGGCAGAGCCCTGGGCTGGGTGAGCCACAGGTTTGATCTAGCATGGCAAATTGTACACCTTTTGGCGTGAATGAGTAACAATGTGAGAATGACTTATGTTTCTCTAACACCCCCATTCATTCACAAGGAACTCAGACACGACTGGTGTACACACAAGAACCACTTGACTCACCACTAAATTAAAGCTACCTCTGAGGGAGAAGGCAATAATCATTCCGCACTAGTGAGTTCACATGGTATAACACCGTTTTGGCCAGTAAGTGAAGAAAAATATAGTCAGTCAACACCCCAAGGAGATTTGAGAGGGCAGGAATGTAGACTCAAATATGTAAATGTCTCTATGCACTATGACATAGCTAATGCAGAGGCACAAACTGGGGGTTGAGAAAATCCCTTGTCTCAGCCCATATATACCTATGTGGTATGCATGAGGTCTTGTCTCAGGCTCACATCTTGGATGTTGTTTGTCTAGCATACGCAAATTTTAGGAATTGCCAAGGTTGAGTGTGTGCAACGTTACCTCTTCCCCCTTCTGCATCTGCATTACAATGCATTCACTTAATGATACAATACCATACTATTTTTCTACAGGTTGAAAGGTTTGCAGTGAGTAAGGCAACGGCTCACAAGAACCCTTGTCCCATTCACTGTGCATCTTGGGCTCTGTTCCTGTGGCATACGCAAAACCCTAGATGATCTCACATGTATCTAAGGCTGTAGAAAAAATTTTATGAAGTTACTATTGTGGCAAGGCACTTCCTTTGTCTCGCTGGACCAAGCACTTCCCCCTCTGGCGATGGTGGGCCTGGGGTAAATCAGCCCCACCCTAGTCTGGGAAGCGTTTGTCCTCCCCCCTTCTGTGCTCCTTTGGCCATATTTCCTGGGTAGGCCTCAGGGTAGGCCTACGGGGTGATCCTCCACCAAACAAAAGGGAAATAGTCCCATACACATATAAACAAAGGGCGATACCTTCCCCTGCCTTCTCACAGGTTGCCCTGTAGCCTGCCCTGGGGTGTCAGTCCTTCCCCTAGTAGGCACTCAGACTTGTCTGCTTCCCCTTTGGAGAGAAGCGCAGCCTTCCCTCCTGGAGAAGCTTACTTCCCTGCTGCCACTAGCCTGGTAGCAGCTTGTCTCTCTCTCCCTCCTGGTTTTAAAAGGTCTCAGGCAGCCCTTAACTGGATCCAAGTGTTCCTAATTGACCTGAGGTAACCCCTTCTCAGCTTATAGGACTAACATATCTGACTTCCCACACCCTCTTGCAGCCGTCCGGCCTGACTTTGTCATATATCCCGCTTCCCTGCTCAACACCATTGGGTTAACTTTGTCACATTATGCATTGTTAGAGAGACCAGATCATACACATACATTGGACAGAGCTCAGGTTGAGTACACAACCTTTCCTTTGGCATCTCATGACTTCTGAGTGTTTAACTATGCATCCTAAATGTTCCTATCACATAGCTGTTTAGTTTTTTTTAATATGGATTTATGTATAAGGTGGTTTAGAGTAATTGTCATGACATCAATTGGTTATTGAAGGCATTTGTTTAACATGTTATCTGTATGTAACTACTGCCTTTTCCTTCTTGTGTAACTCTTGTTTTAATTTGGGATGAGAAAGACTGTGGGAACTTGCCAGCGTCAAGAAGGAGAATAAATGTCTGTTTGTCAAGGGCGGTCATGATTTAGTAGAGTAGTCCCAGTGTCTCAGCAGATTACACTGAAACCATAGGTTCTGTTCGGATTCATTTCATTCTAACTTTCTACTTTCCCTCTCCACCTCTATCCTCTCACTACCATAATGCTCACTTTAGAAAACAACTGTTTTTGTGTTGGGTCCCAGTGCATAATTCCTTGTCTGATTATGGAATTTGTCCTCCACCACCACAAATGAAGCATAGGGTGTCCCAACACCTGTAAATAATCCACTGGATAGTAGTGGGAAAATTCAATAATCAGACCAACAAGGAAACAAAGCACTGGGCTCATCAAAGAGTCAAACCTGAGTTTAGGGAGAAGACACCAGACGTCATTGGAGGGAGGGGAGAAGCAAGAATGCCAAGGAGAATTAGGAGTCTTAGAGCCAGGGGAGAAGTGGGAAGGCCACTGAGCAAAGTGGGAGAGAAACAAGCACACTCCCAGTCAGTGACATGTACTGCCATCCACCACCAGCCAATGACATGTTCCCACCACTGACATGCAGTGACACATTCCCCTTACTCATCCACATCCTAACCCCCAGACAGTGACATGTTTCCTACCCATGCCTCAGTCTTTGGCATTACTTGTGCCTATGTGGTTTTGTTCAACCCCTACCAAGTACCCAACTTTGAACTGAATAAAAACCTTTCCTGATCATAAAACCCTGTGGGAGCCAGTTCATTGGTTCAGGTTTCCAAAGGGATTCTTTAGGAGGAGGAGCCTTTAAGAAGATAAATGCACTCCAACCTGAATCCATTCACCACCTGCCAAAATCCACCCAGTAGACTGCTACTGCTACCCCTCCCCCACCCCTAATACAATCCAAAAGAATATGTTCCAATTTGGTGTTCCTACATTGAACCATCCTATGTTCGAATGCAATGATCTTGGAATTACTGGACCCGCTGAAGGGCAGGCTCTGCTGTTATCCTTTCTACTATCATCGCTATATTTACTAACACCGAAAAATCATGAGGGAAATAATGGGGTGAATAAGGAGAAATGAGATTCAAGGGATAAGGATTTTTTTTTTAAATTTCTTTCCTCTGTTAGGGTTGTTAGGGTGGCGAAAGGAAGGCAACCATAAATCTACACTTTTTTTTTAGAAGAGGTATATAAAATTTAAATTTTGCAAATGACTCCCTTTTTGTAAAGCAGGGGAGGAAATAAACATCTGAATTCAATAACTGTAGTTAGTGGTTTTCTTATAACATTCTATTATGCTTCAGTTAATTTTATTGACAAACCTGTTAGGAGCTCAAGTCCCATTTACTCAGGACAGAGACTATGCACTTTTTTGTGTTTGAACATCCTCTTGAACATTGTAGGAGCAATAGTAACAACAAATTAATCTCTGGTGAAACTCTACTGAAGCCCACTGATATACACCAGGGATAAATTTGACCATTTACATTAAACATGTTCATAACAAAATGCACACAAATAAACTAAAAAGCAGGCTACTATTTATATAAAACACAGATTCTGCAGCATGTCAATTAACTTACTAAGTGACTGACGTACATGCTGAAGAAACTGTACATGTTGAAACTTTCCATTTAATTATAAAAAGTGAAAAGAGCTTTACGCTGGAGCACTGCCAGTTTAACTTCATTCTCTAGTTTACAAGAGAGATGGAGGAGTAATCAAAACTGAGGTTATATTGCCTTTTTCTTTCTTCCTCCTCCCACTCTCAAAAATGCATTGTTTCTGTGACAGAATCTTCATGGTACCTGAGCATTCCAGAAACATGGAGCTCCCAGCTGGCTTACATTCCACTGATTTATCTCTGATTAGCTAAGTCCCTCCTGCTATACTCTCCATCCCAGCCTGATCTAGCAGTACACACACATGTTAAATTAACCTACTTTGAAGAATTGGCTAAAGTTTGAGAAAACTCAAAGCTTCTTAAAATAGGGTTACAAGTGTTTTCTTGCTAGGAAAGGAACAGTGGAAGAGTTGCTGTTCAAGCAGCTACCTGCTGAGCTGGCTATTCACAAATCAACACATTCTGGTAATTTCATTCAATGGACAGGCACCAGGCAGGAAATCAGGAGATTCTGGATTCTGTTCCTGTCTCTACCCTGGCCTACGGTGTAAACTTAGGGATTTCACTTCCATATCTGTATTTGTAAAGCACTTTGAGATCTACTGGTGATGGGCTATATAAGAGCTAGGTATTGTCTCTCAATGGCAATCAAAGAGTAAAATTCCACATGTAGATATTTGCAGGTTCAAAGCAGGGTTTAAATTCAGTTGGAGCCGCCCAGAGCAGAGCTCCAGTAAATATTTTTAAACCCGCCAGATCCTCGGCGCATCCTGTGAGTAGAAGCCCAGAGCCCGGCACACCCCAGGGGGCTGAAGCCCCGGGGCTCCAGGAAATACTCGGGGAGAATTTAAGCCTTGGCTCAAAGCATAATGGTCTAATCTTGTGAGCCTGTACACGTTTATCCCCTACATTTAGATATAATATAGCAAAAGATGGACAGACAACTTTGTCATTCTCTCCCCACTGCACTAAGATCAAGTGAGAGAAATTCATTTTGATGTCACCTCTTCCAACACCTATATCCCATTCTGACATCAGCGTTGCTCCTCCGCTATACATACATGCATGCACACTTCTGGAGCACAGGTGGTCTAACAGCAGGCAGGGCAGCCCCTTCTCTCAGGAATCTCAGCCCAACACCAGTGCCTGGTTACCAGGGAGCAACATGGCCCCAAGAATTGACTCTGATATCAGAGACCAAAAGCAGAGAACAAACCCTGCTGCTGCTCACACAGCTCCCTCTCCCAGACCACTGGTTCTACAGAGAACACTGCATAACAAAAAACTAATACCACACCATGTCTTCCCAAGAATGAACATTTGCTCACACACTAAGTAAAAGAACTTGGAAGATTATGTGTAACAGTACCACCTTGTGACATCTGCCACAATAATATGACTACTTTGGTTTGTTGAGTGTGCATCTCATTCTTGTTTACTATTATTTGTTCTTCATAAATTAATTTTCCCCTTCCTTTCCTTTTCCCCCTCCTCTTCCTAGCTTTTCACTGTCACCTTCTTCTCTGTGCTTCTGCCTTTTGGTGAAAGGAAGGTGACTGGAGTAAAGACAAGGGTACATCAGGGCTTCCAAAAAGACTTTCAACTATTATCTCCAAATTAGTTTTAAAACATTCCAATTATAATCTGGATCACCTTGAGATTGAATTTTCAATCTATTTATCATTTTTAAAAATAATTCTTGTTGATGCCCAGAGACACCAATCAAGATCTGGCTAGGTATTATACAAACACATAGGAAGACATACGCCAAGCCCTGAAAAGGTCACAACCTAAGGCTCCAATCCTACAGCACTTAGCATGTGGGCAGTTGCTGCACCTGGGCAGAACCCCATTGACTTCATTTGGGCCACATGTAGGCACAGGAATCTATTTGCACACTACCAATTGCAGGATTGGGACCTAAATAGACAAGACAGACAGATAAGAATGCACAAAATGTACAAAGCATTCAAGGTGCTGTTAGGCACATGTCCTGTTAGCTAACCTCTCCCACCCCCCACCCCTTTGCAAATAAAACATCTCCTCACCCTTGTCCAGGTGCCCCAGCCAGCATGTTCCACTGCCGCTGCCCCTAAGCATTCTCTTCATCCCAAAGATAGTGGAGAGGGGCAAGGGCGAGGTGGGGCCATTCACACACTGATGAAATCAGAAATTTCCTGAAGCAAACTCCGTTCTCCAGTCTCCTTTAGCTTAGGTGGGCTAACTAAATCCTTTCCAACAATCTACATAATAAAACAACATGAGATATAGCACTAATTCTCATGCCTGTAACATGTTATTCACACATGAAAGGTTTTTTGTTTTAATCTTTGAAAGAAGCCAGCATTGGTATTGCCAAATGCATTCCCATTAGCTGTCGTGAGAAAAAAAGACCATCCTGTGTGAAAGCTGTGCTGCCCTCCCTATTTGCCAGCTTCACTTTTAAACCCAGCCAAAACAAACTGTTTTCAAAGACAAAATAGACTATTCAATCCTTTGCCAGAGTCTGCCTTGTATCCAGTCTGTAAGGAACCCACCTGGTTTATCAAGTCTCCAAAATAGGTTTTATCATCTGTTCAGTACCTTTCAAGTATAATTTTCCCAGTAAGCTACCAATTATTCACTCAATTTTTTAAACCAACTTCTCCATCTCATTGCATTAAATTAGCTGATGCAAGCGATTAAAGAAAATAGAAACTTGTTAAACACAAATCTTTAGCACTGAAAACAGTCACTTAAAACAGATTATCATTTTAAAATATACCTTCAGAACATTCATTATAGCTATTGCTTGAGGACTATGAAAATCTTAAAACAATATGGGACAAATTTTGCTGTCCTTACTCAGCCTATAATCTGATGAAAGTCCTGTTAACATTATGGAGTGTGGAATGATTAAGAACTGCAGGTTTGACCCTTTGTGTTTGTATTCATATGAAGAATAAATAATAAGTCAGCTTTTTCATGCGCCCCGGTAACGGTAGAACATATCACAAATTTAGTTACAACTGTGTGGTTAAAAATTACAAATTCTTGAGTGAGCAGGAGTGGAAATCAATGGCATCTGTTTTATTCAATAAAGGGTGAAGGTGGGGGGAAATACTGACAAATACAGCATTATTGAAATTATACATGAAATATTGCATTTTTCTTAAAAACCTAGTGACTTATAGTTGACCTTTAAAGTCTGAGTCAGACTTGATGAACAGTGCTCAGAAATAATGGATACTAAACTGATTCATCAGCTTAAAGTATGAAACCATGCAGGGACATCTCTGTATGTGTATCACCATACCTGCCTTCCTGAATATTATACACTTTCAGGCTGTACCGTAAAAAACACACTACAGTATGATCAATGTAGTTCTTACTATACAGTATACATATGTTCAGAAATCTAGTTCTCTCTATCTTATTAGACATCCTATCTTGTCCGAGCAACATTGCCTTCTCAACTCAAATATTCAAGATTTTTATTTTAAGAATTTGGCAGATGTCTCTGAGGTTTAATTCAACTAATCTTATACCCACTATGTTCTAAGTATTTCTTAGTCTTAAGGCTTTATGGGGAGGGGGTGCTTATAAATGTATGTATGACATAACTGGAATATGTTTGGTGCTGCCTGTGCCAGGTAACATATCTCCGTAAAGGTTATGGTCTACTATATCTATTCATCGTATTTGTACATATATATATCATTTTCTACTTGAGGTTAAGAATATGGGCTGTATGCTTGCTTGGTTTCTAAGTAAGCTTTGGGAGGCATTTGGTCAGCTTCTTTAGGAAGGAATTCGCCAGGTTAAGTACCTGATCAGGGAACAATGCATCTTGGAATGCTCCAATCCACATAAGAAGTCTTCCTGGAGACATGCAAGATTCCATGTGGGCAATGGCTTCAGCCTGTAAAGACTGAGTCATGCAGGGACATGTGACTTGCCCAGGTGACTCCAGAACTCCATCTTGGAGCTGGACTTTGCATAGGAGGGAGGAGGGGGGTCTCCTCCCACAAGAGAGAGTCTATTTAACCCTGGGGGAGACCCCTCCATTTTGTCTTCAGCTGGCTAAAGAAGGAGCCTCTCCACCCCCCCAGGATGCTTGAAGGAAACTGAAACAAAAGACAGTAACTACAGGGGTTGGGAGAGATTGCTGAACCCAGGCTAAAGGGAGATTAGCCTGTAAAAGGGAGCATTCTGGAACTGGTGAGGAACTTATCTGTATTTAGTTTGATTAGGCATAGATTTGCGCATTTTATTTTATTTTGCTTGTGACTTACTTTGTTCTGTCTGTTACTACTTGGAACCACTTAAATCCTACTGTCTGTATTTAATAAAATCACTTTTTATTTAGTAATTTACTCAGAGTATGTATTAATACCTGGGGGAGCAAACAGCTGTGCATATCTCTCTATCAGTGTTATAGAGGGCGAACAATTTATGAGTTTGCCCTGCATAAGCTTTATGCAGGGTAAAACGGATTTATCTGGGTTTAGACCCCATTGGGAGTTGGGCATCTGAGTGCTAAAGACAAGCACACTCCTGTGAGCTGTTTTTGGGTAAACTTGCAGCTTTGGGACAAGTGATTCAGACCCTGGGTCTGTGTTGAAGTGGACTGGAGTGTCTAATTCAGCAAGACGGGGTGATGGAGTCCTGAGCTGGCAGGGAAAACAGAAGCAGGGGTAGTCTTGGCACATCGAGTGGCAGCTCCCAAGGGGGTTTCTGTGATCCAACCCGTCACACTTATACCCACTATGTTCTAAGTATTTCTTAGTCTTAAATTCTTACATTCTTTTGAATTTTCAAAACTAAAGCTATTAAAAACATTCTTAGTAATACATTGATCAACATTTCAAATAAGTATTTGCTGCTGTGAAGTTACTTTATGTGTCAAAAATATAACCTGTAACTATGGGGTGGCACTAGAGAAAATTGCAAATCCTTCTGCAGAAAGAAGGGCAAGTTGCTGGTCATAACCGTATACCAAAATACCAAGAAAAGTATTGAAGGAATTCATGTAGGAACCTGGCTTTCCATAAGAAAACAACAAAGTCTCCTCAATTTATTCTTACTGTTGTTTTTAACTAGAATTACACTGTCCAGTCCAGACATGTTAGCAGTTTTGTAAGTGTCCCATGTACAAGTATGTCTTTAGTCGTCACTGATTTATAAAACCAGCAGGTGAAAGGGTTATTTTGATCCAGTTACAGGTTAGCTGTTAACAGGGAAAATGTATGGTAGGGCAGGGCAAAATGGTTCAAAGAGTTAATAACTTGCCTGAACCTTTGCTCAACCCTCAGTCCTTTTTCTCTGATTTGGATCAGTTTAGATAAGGAGCCTCCTCCCACCTACATGACCTTCTAATGGGCTCTGGCTCCCTGTCTAACTCGGTTTTTATAATGTCATCACTGTAGAATCTGGGTGCGTTCCACAAGAAATAAACACAAATCTATGATTCCTTAAAATCTGTAACAGCCCCAAACAATCCCTTCCCTTGTGATGGCACTCCAACAGGTCCCAGCTCCTTCCCCCCATAATAGTGTAACCCATATTAGAGAGTGGCTGAGAGCCACACAGGGTATTTTACAGTCATGCCACCGCTTACCACTAATGCCCCCACTCCATTACTGCACAGGCTTCCTCAGCAGAGGAATCTGGGCTGAAGGCAGAGATGGGGGCAAAACTGGGGATGGGGAGGAGCTGGTCTAGGGGTGGAAAGGGAAAGACAGCAGAGTGGGCTGGGGCCGGAGCAGGTGGCGCTGTGGAGTTGTGGCTGGGATTGGAGTTGGTATGGGGTCAGAGGAGGGGGCAGAGTGGAGCTGTGGCTGGGGTCAGAGCTGGTCTGAGGTCAGAGCAGGGGGCAGAGTGGAGCTGTGGCTGGGGGCAGAGCAGGGGGCAGTGGAGCTGCGGCTGGGGTTGGAGCTGGTCTGGGAGCGGAGAGGGAGTGATGGCGGAGCTGGGCCTGGAGGCGGAGCAGGTCTGGGGGCGGAGTGGTGCTGGAAGTGTGGTGCTCCCTCCTCATCCCCTGTAGGGGCTGTCCTGGCCCCGCAGTGCACCCCACATTTTCAGAAGCTGGGAGAGTGCTTCCCAGGGCAGGTAGACAAACACGAAAACAAAAACAAAGTGGCCATGGCAGCAGGGGCTAGCTGCCCAATTATAATCCCACCCAACTTCTGGGTGTGTGCTCAGGTGGCTTGTTTGAGCTGCTGCCTGGGCCGCCACGGCCACACTGCTAATTTTATCCCACTAGCTTTCGCAGAGCTGGCACATAGCTGTCTACCCACGCTGGGAGGCACACTCCCGGCTGCTGTGTAGCATATCCACATGTTATACTGTCATCAGAGCTAATAGCTCTAGCAGGCTTTGGTAACCGAACACTTTAGAAACAGCTAACAGCCTTTTCCAAATTGGTTATTGTCTAATGGGAAGAAAGGTTGATTGTCAAAATATTGATTTTATTGAATACATTTAAAAGAGTGCACCGCTAGGACTGCAGCAAGTTCGGCAGAGTTCATTTACACCTTTCCTGCAACCATCCTACAGCATGCAGTACACTGCCACAGCGCTAATACAAGGCAGGATTCTGACCTTTAGGCACAGTCCATAGGACAGGGGGATATGGCTCTGCTCCCCAGTGTGGGTGGGGGCAGCACCAAGCACCAAAATGCCTCGTGGGCAGGGGCATAGGCTGCAAACCTGCTACTGCACCTCTTTGTAGAGTGGAACTTATTTACCTCTGGGCAGCCAACTAGCTCTTTTCTCCAATGTCTGTGGAGGTAAGATAGCCCTGCCACCACCTCTTATACTCCCTCTTTGGGGCAAGATGGACCAGCTCTGTCCTCCTCTGAGCCCAAGGACTGGAATTCTGCCTGCCCCTTACCCAGGCAAAGGGGAGAGGAGGCTCCGTGCACCATCTCAACCACTATCCATCCACGTTGGGGCCAATCAGAATCTGGCCCACCATGCGGCAATGTATTGCAATATGGATTCAGTTGATTGGCTGCAGCTAGCAGCATGGATAGAGAATTCTCACTGTTGCCTCCTGTAGGTAGCACTGTTGAAATGAGGGTTTAGAACAGTAAATATGACTCATGCTCATATCCCAGAGTGATGGGCTTGATTAAGATCAGTTACATTAGGTCCCAAACTGCAGTGGTAAACAATTATTCATTTTTACTTGAAGCTATGTAAGATTCCTTAGAACAAAAAGGGCCTCAAGAGAAGTATTTAAAAAACAAAACAAAAAAAAACCAGGCACAGGGGAGGGAAAAAACCGGATCAGCCACAGCTTCTTAGCTGCTTTCCACCTAAACTGGCATCTGTTTATTAAACAATATCTGATGAACTTTTACAAGAACTAAAATGCTGATTAATTACTTTATAATTTCCAGAAAGATGCCTAATGGCATTAAGAAGCTCTTTGACCTCAAGAAGAGAAAGTGAAATAGTTGCTTTATTAACCACAAGACAGATTATATAAAACACATGATAAATATAAACAGAAGCACTTGGTACATCTGAAAAACCCTCTCTGGAGAGAATGTTCACATCCTCCTTGGGAATCCCCACACCGAGTTTCAGAAAAAAGATTAACAGAAATATTATTTCTGTAAGTATGTTGAAAATCCACCCAGAGAATAGTGATATATCTTACAATATCCATCTCCGAATGGAAATTCAGAAAGGATAGTATATAAAAAAAAGTCCCAGTTCTCTAAGCCTATGAGATGAAGAAATAGCAATTAGTAGTTCAAATGACAAAAAGGGCAAACTTAGCTGTCAGAGAATGAGTGAAAGCCCCAGAATATTAAGCTTTCCTTATATCATAAAAACAATAAAATCAGAACTGGAAAGATCTTAGTTAGCTCGAGGTCAGGTCTTGCTCAACAATGTATGTTTCGCCAGCAGCTTTGAAAAGTCAGCAGCTGGAGAAAAAGGATACACAGGCAAATGCGTCACAAAAGGGTCGTATCTGAACATTTAGAGTCTCAGGAGAGCAAGTCATGAACTTTTTCTTTTGTGCTTGGGGCTGTTAAGTTTAGCCTTTTCTTCAGAGCTGGTTACCTTGTATTTTTGCATATTATTTCTCCTTTCCTAATAACCTTTTAGGGTATGTCTACACCTCAGCTGGGAGTGAGCCTCCCAGCCTGGGTAGACAGACTCACACTAGTAGGACTTGAGCTAGTGTGCTAAAAATACAGGTGTGGCCATTGTAGCTTGGGCTTGGAGCTCCGGCTCTCAAACCTAGGGAGTCAGGTGGGTTTGAAAGTCAGAGCTGCAGCCCAAGCTATAACCTCCACACTGCTATTTTTAGCACACTAGCTCAGTCTGTCTACCCGGCTGGGAGGCTCACCTCCAGGGACAGGGCAGACATACCCACAGTTCTCCATTTGTTTCTTTGTTACATTAGTTCTGTTAACTGATCATTTCACTTATTGGGCCACACGCTGCATCAGCCTGAGTTATCCCATGAAGAGGGCTGGAAACTTCACAAATTCCCACTCTCAGACTTTTCCTTCCTATCAGGGCCGACTCCAGGCACCAGTGCAGCAAGCAGGTTCTTGGGGCGGCCAACGGGAAGGGGCGGCACGTCCGGCTCTTCGGCGGCGGGTCCCTCGGTCCCTCTCAGAGGGAAGGACCTGCTGCTGAATTGCCGCCGATGGGAGCTTTTTTTTTTCGCAGCTTGGGGCGGCAAAAATGCTGGAGCCAGCCCTGCTTCCTATCCATCTGTTTCACTGAGGCTTGGGGAGAGTTTACTTTCTCCCATTCCTTCCTGAAACTAGGAGCCCCGATACCAGCAGATGGGTAAAGATCTCATGACAGATAAAGATAGCAGGAGCTTATGTGCAGAGAACTCAGTGCCTCCACACAGCATCTGGAATTCCTCGCTTCCTCAGTATGCCACGGTTCCCCCACAGTACAGCAGCCAGGCTGCAGGCAAACTGCTCAGTGGTGGCTACATCCATCTGCTGGTACAACTTTCCAATGTTCAATCTGCTCAGACTTGAGATGAGCAGACCACAGACAGCAGTTCCTTCCCAGGCTACAGCCAAAAGCTGAAGAGCCCAGGCCCACCAGAGAGACTTCTGCAGTGTCCAGGATTTGGAGAGAAGGCTATAACTGACTGTTGCTCTCCACTCCTTCCCATTGCCTACCAATTGTTCCCACCTGCACTGCACAGCAAAGGATCTCTGTAATTTTGTCAAACTTTCTCAATAGAACTTGAGAACTCTAATAGAAGATGCAATAAAACTGCATCCACAAGCACCAAAGGAGGTCAGGAAAGACTTTTAAAAACACTAAACCAAATCCCCACGTGCTATTAGGATTCTATCTGAAAGTCCCTCAAACTGCATGACGAATAAGGTTCATTGCATGTGGAGGATGCAAGACAAAAATATATCCATCTCACCCAGCAATGTGGTTTGAACTGTGCACGAGCTGATATGCCAGCTTTTCATAAACCCCTTCTTACAAACCTTCAAAAACTAGAGACAAACTGTAAACTTTACTAGGGACAAACAGCAGCATTGACCAAAGCTACCGTCCCAAATTAGATTTTTCCAACAGTAGAGGAAATCCTGACTTTAGAATGAGACTGGGATATCTTCATTACTGCAAAAACATAAAATCAGCCAAACTAAACTTAAACTAAAACATATTTAAAACAATAATTGGAGGATTGTAGTAATTTTTCCTCATGTAAAAAGCTGGGAGACTGAACAATACAATCTTCTTTCACGTAGTTTGCTGGCCAACCTGAAGAAATTACTTCCCTCTACATTAGAATTTGCTCAAATCCTATGGAGCTGCCCTTCCCAAATGTGTCCAAAAACCTTGCATCAGAAGTATATTTGACTAACTCACCCTCGCAAGAACAGGGGTCACCTTTTCCCCTATCCCTGTGTGTGTGAGAAAGAGCAAGAAATAGATCTTTAGGTAGAGCATTAGCAGAAGAGACACTGCATTTGCAATTCGAATCTCCTAGCAGTTGGACTTGGTGAGGGCTGGCAGAAAGGACTATGTACATTTCTGCATAACCCTCAAACTATTAGGAGTTTTAGTATTACTTTTAGTAAAAGCCCCAATTTCAGATTTACCGAGGGACTTGTTTAATCTTTGTAATCTCAATTGTAATGGATTATACACCAGAAAGGGAGATTTTTTTCTCTCTCTGCAAAGGGAAGTACAGCCCTTGCCTCCAGTGTCCAAGGGGCAATTTTGTTGAATTGTCCTTAACTTACTAATAAATCCTCTGAATCAATGTATGTGCAATTCTCCCAGGGAGTCAAACAAAAATATTTTTTTAATTAAATAAGATTGACTGTTTCAGCCACATCCTGAAACAGTGTTTTTTTAACGGGAGGCAGACACACAGTTGATAGGAATCTCATATCTCTTGAATTACAGTTGCCTATTTTAAGAGCTTAAAATACATTGGGTGGGTCCAATTTACAGACCCAGGAAAAATGTTTTCCCACATTCAAGGTAGGTCACTGGTGGACCACCCAGGCAAAGTGCAATGCCTTGATTTTCAGAGGGCTATCCTGTCCGGCCAGCCAGAGCGCTCCTTCAGTTCCGCTGGGGCTGGACCAGGCAACTTGATCCTTAGTGCACTGCTTCCTGCATCAGGGCTCTATGATCTTACAGCTCTGGGATGTACTGCCATAAGGAAAAGGGATGGTCTGTGGCTGTTGGGGGGAGGGGCCAGTCAGGATTCTTGGAAACAGCTCACCCTGACCCCTGCCTCTCCCTCCTCCTTTAGTTTACATGCCCAATGTGTCCCTCACTGCTGGGTCCTATTTCCTCCAGGAAACAGCAGAGCAGAGGTGGCTCACAGCTGCTGCTCCGGCTGGGGTAAAAAAAAAAAAAAAAAAAGTACTAAAGCTGCAACGGTAGGCAGCAGAGCGTGGAGGGAGGGTGAGGAAGGGCTAAGGAAGTAGGAGGGCTAGGAATGAAGCAGGGCCAGGAAGGGAAGCTCAGTGGGAGAGAATAAAGGTGAGAGCCAAGTTTTGCCAGCTCTGTATCTCATCTTAGAACCTACAGAATGAAGAGTGTGTAGAACACCCCCCGACCTATGAAGCCCTAGAATGCACAGGATTTTATGATAGCAGCTGGGTGAGCAGAGTCTGCTAGACCTGGTGAACCCTCACCAGACAAACACAAAGGTGTATGAATATTAGGGTGATAAATATTAGGGTTACTAGCTTCAGGAATCTGGATAAGGTGGCAGGAACTGAAGGAAGCATATGAATGAGGATAGGGTTTGGCAGGGAGGAGACTTCAAAAGGTTCAGATGAGCAGTCAGTTCTTTGGGGTTTGTCCAAAATACAACATCTGAAGTTTGCCCATAACTAAAACTCTTATTTATGCCACTAATTAAATGGAGGAGGCTGACTTCAACATACAAAACAAATGGGCAAAGCAGATGCAGTCCCAACTATACAGATTGTTGTGGCTGTGTTGTCTCTTCAATAAAAGAAAAGGTTGAATGACCATAAAGTGCCAAGAAAAAAATATTTTGGCCAGTTTTTGCTTTTAAAGGAAACACCTGGACATGTTGGACATTACTTCAGTCTGTGTAATGAACAATACAAGCTTAAATAAGTCTGCAAGAATTACATTTAAATATTATTTTACCACTATTATCGCATTCAGACTTAAAATGCTGATTCTTAGTTAATGACTCTCAGCAAGTGCTTGATTCTTACAGAGAACTTCAATATTAAAATCATTTGAATGGACTCCCAATAGCTTGATTGTCAAGATATTTTACAAAAATTTATTAACTCTGAATACTCTTCATGACATTCAGAAAAGTTGTGCTCGTCAGAGAGTTACTGTAGTAAGAGCACCTACAGCAAAAGACTGCATGGTTCTTAAATTCAGAGGATGAGAGAGATTGATATGACTCTTACTCTTTTTTGAGGGGGGTAGAATTAAGATTAAAACCACTCTTGATTTTCCTCAGTTGTTCCAGCACTTTTCATTGCTCTCATCACTTGGTGTCTGTTACTGTGTTCTGGCTGCAGACTGAATCCTATGACCTGACAAAACAGAGGTGGTTTTTAAGCAGTCCAAGAGCTTCCCTCCTCACCTATCTATTCTTAGTATTATTTGTATTACATGATTCACTTACATCAATTTTTCATTTTACTTATTTTTTATAGATTTATGTAACAAAAAAACCCAGAGCTAATTTAAAAAATACAACAACAAAATACAAACCTGAAAATATGCACATCAATCAGGCCTCCAACAATACCCCTCTTAACCCACAATGAGCAGCATTATCAGGCCCAAAAACCTAGGTAAAAAGACAGGTCTTGAAGCATGCCTTGAAGGTCAACTAATACTGTTTATTTTGGACTAGGGAACAAGTGATCTTCAAAGCTGAGGGCCTCTCATAGAAAATGACCTGCTGGATTTAATTTTTTCTGTAAAATAATCACCTGGCAGATTTAAAATCATATTCAATGAAGAAAACTGGATCATCTTTCAAAGGTGCAATCCACAATATGCAAGTAACTGGGGCCAAATTTTCAAACTGCTTTCAACCATATCCAACATTTTGAGTGCAAAACATTGGATGCCCTAGTTTCTGTGTGACACGCAAATCTAATTTGAGACTGCTGAGGCGGGGCAAATTTTGCAATGTGGATATGTCTCCACCAGGAGACAGACTGACGCTATCATCATTTCATGCTACATAGGCCAACAGACCACCATCAGACAGTAATAGTTATTGTTACTTCATCTTTATCCATGTGAAAACATCAAAATGGTCCATTCTAGCCCAAATGACCGAAACCTGTTGAGACTGCCAAGAAGGTGCAAACATACCATCATCTCCCACTCCTGCCAATTCTATGGAAGACATATTTTTCTGTATTTTGGGCTCCTTGTTTTGGAAGAGGGAGGAATGTGGCAGAACTGGGAGTGAGCGTGGCCTGTGGAGAGCCATTTCCTGCAACATCACCACACCGTAAATCACAGGGATTGCCCAGCGTATGAGAAGACCGACAGTGTCAACATTGTCCTTTGCACAGGCCATCAATGTGCTATCATGTGGGGTTTTGGCCCAGGTATGGTCAGAGAATCAATAGGAGCACTCCATGTTGCCATGGGAGAGACCTAGATAACAACACAGGCATCTGTATTCATGTCCTGGGCCCCTGCACTGGCTACTAGATCTTCAAGATTTCCCTGCTTGGGACCTCTGTCAGTTTAGAGAACACACAAAGCCACTCTCCTCTTTCCTCTTGTGCTCTTTCAACAGAATTAGGTGCATAGGAATCTTGACAAGAGGAAGATTCCAAATGTTGGGCCCTGTAGTGGGCATGAAGGAAAAAGAATAGTGGTATATGGAAATACACACAAAACGTGAATTGTTATTCACAATTTCTACACTTTTTGCCTGCTCTGTTACTGAAAATACTAAATACCACTTTGAGTGAAACATACATGAGTAATTTTATTTCCAGCTATCTAATGCCAAATGTTAGAAAAGCTTAGAGGTCTTTAAAAACAATTTTATTTCTTGCACCTTAAGGCCAGCTGTGCTAAATGACAACTCCTTTGCAAAGCCAGTCCTTCTAATCAATGGTTTTAACATTTAATGTTGTTCTGTCTGGAGGCAAAATAAAGGTTTAAAAAGTCAGATGGTCTCTGGCCATGGCAATTATCTCCTATTGGAGAGACAAGGTGGATAAGAGAATATCTTTTATTGGGTCAACTTCTTTTGCCAACAGAAGTTGCTCCAATAAAAGATATTGCCTCATCAACCTTGCCTCATTAAAATACATTAATTTTAAAAATATATTTATAGTCTACCAAGAACTTTTCTATGCAATCAAAGTGAGAATCCTGAAAATACAGGGGATACTATTTATCTCAACTGTTTAAAGTTGAAGTCACTGAAACTTGAACAAGATAACATCTTGAACAAGATAACATCAGCACTTCTACAACTGTTTCCAACTGAGTCTCAAAGCGCAGCACAAATATTAACTGATTAATATCACAATACCCAGAGTAAGTTTTGTTAACCCCATTTTACAGATAGAAACTGAGGCCCAGAGAAGATAGTGACTTGGGTCACTAGGTCCTATCTAATTTAAATATTACCCTACAGTATGCAAGTGTGTGAAAGGCATTCATTAGGTGGTCTGTGGACTGTATTTACTAGCTGTGGTGTAAAATCTAAATGGCCAGATTGTGGCCAGCCCTGTCTAGGCAGGCAGTGGGGGCATGAGGGATGGTGCAAGGAGCTCTCCTCTCTTCCTGCTGGAGCTGCTTGCAATCATAGTCTTTCCCTTCCCTGAACAAAAGGGCTGCTTGAGCCTGGGGCCAAAGTACAGCTAGCCTCCACAAAGAGACAGGGAGGGGTGAGGGCAGAATTTGATGCCATGTCTATATTAGCACTTATGTTGGCAAAACATTTGTTACTCAGGGGTCTGAAAAAAAAAAAAAAACAACCAACCCCAGAGTGACACACATTTTGCCAGCATAAGTGCTTGTGTGTAGCGTGCTATGTCAGCGGGAGAGGCTCTCCCACCGCTATAGCTACCGCCTTTCATTGAACTGGTTTTATGTCGACGGGAGAGCTCTCTCGCATCAGCATAAGATGGCTATACGAATGCTCTTACAGCGACACAGCTATATTGGTACAGCTGTGCCACTGTAAGAGCGTAAGTGTAGATATGGCCTGAGTATACACTAGTGGGTCTCAACCCGCGGACCGCATGCAGCCCGATTAGCACACAGCTGCGGCGCAGCTCAGCTGTGTGCTAAAGGCCAGCCCACGTGCCAGGGTCCACCAGGTTCCAGGCTGCCTGGCGCTGAGGGTTCCGGGCTGCCCGGTGGGGGCAGGGCTGCCAGCCTGCCCCGTATGCCAGGAGTCTGGGGCTCCTGGTCAGGCCCTGGGGGGTCAGGAGCCCAGGGCAGCCATGCGGCAGGGGTTCGTAGTGGGGTCCAGGGCAGCTGGTCAGCCCCATAGGGTCCGAGGTCAGGCTCTGGGCTGCCGGTGCCCTGCCACCCAGGTAACACATTGTGGGCTGCATATGAGTCCCACAATGTGTAATAAGTCGAGAACCACGGGTCTACACCCTTTATACTGGCCAGGTGATCCAGTACAGTGCAGGGGAACCAACACTGAAGCCTTTCAAAGAGCCACACACTGCTCTCATTTACACTGCAATAAAACTGTAGTAATTCCATTTAAGTCAAAACAGTTACTTCATATTTACAGTGTTGTAAAAGAAACCAGAACGTTTTGCCAAAGAAGTATAACACAGGCTGCTCAGACAATACATTCCCAGGTGCTCCTTGATACACTGGGCCTTCCTCAGAGGTCCCAAGTCCCCAAGAACAGCCACACTGGAACTTTGTCGGCAAAACTTTTGTCAGTCAGGGGTATTAAAAAACACCCACCCTGAACGACAAACGTTTTACCGACAAAAGTGCTAGTGTGATTAGCGCTTTGTCGGCAGGAGCGCTCTCCTACAAAGTTGCTGCCGCTCGTTGGGGGTGGAAGTTTTTTGTCAGTGGGACAGCTCTGTCCTGCTGACGAACAGCAGCTGCCCTCTGCACCTTTTAGCAGCACAGGTGTGTCGCTAAAAGGTGGATAGTGTAGACAGAGCCTTACAGTCCAAATTTATCCCAAAGAGTTCATCATGATGCTATAATTTTTGCTGGCAATAAAATAATTTGCGAGCCTTTAAAACAGACAAAGCAGTTTAATCTTGAGATCATACTCGCCAAAGGAAAGGTCCCCGAGCCAAAAGAAATACAAAGTTTGATTTCTGCTTTGTTCTTTAAAAAAAAAATAAAGACAACATTAAAATACATTTTGGCACATTCAAAAAAATGGCTAAAGATAAAGCCTACATTTTAAAGATTTAAAAAATATATATATTTTAAAAATATATACATTTTGAACGTTTGCTTGATCATTTTACCATATTATATGCACAAGTAAATTAAATATCTGAAAATATCTATTCAAGGTACAGTATTACTAGCAGTATCAGTTTCAAGAAACCAAAATATAATTTTTAAAAGATAAAATTAGATTTAGATCCACTGTCCTTTGTTTGACCTACCTAATCGTACTGTTAAGGGAGAACAAAGGTTACTTTTACTTGGTGCAGAAAGAAACAAAAATAGAACTCCATTTCATATCAAAATCTTAATCATACTTGCAAACATCCACTCACTACACAAGGGTATCTAAAGGACTCTAGATCATTGGGCATTAGGAACAAAGTAGTGCCCACCTGTTGATTCAAGCCCAAAGTCAAATGAGCTGTTAATGATTTTTGTCTTTGTCTGGCATCCTTTAGCTCAACAAGAAATACAGTATTCAGTAGATACTTCAAGCAAAATTAATATTATCTGTTGTGTCACATACAGAAAGTGCTAAATCAAATTTTTAACCAGGCGCACAAAGACTAAAACCATTGGACTATAAAGTGCTAGTCTGAATGCATTTCTTACTTTGGGTGACAACAATAGATTGACATGTCAAGCTGACTAAATGTTATCTCTCCCATTGTGTACCTGACTGAGGTCAAAGCTGCTGAACTTTGCTGTGACCCATTGGAAACATTCCACATATGCTTTAAAATCCTAATGTACTGAACATTTGGCTAGTGTATAAAAAAGTTTACAATTCAGAAACCAGTGGATTTTTCCATATAGCGTTATATAGCAAGAAGAATACACATTGGGTCAGATGGTGAGAGAAGTTACTAACTTAGTGGGTTCCTTCCAACAAATGTTGACTGTGAATGTTAATTTGGTTTCAGCTTTACAGCCTAAGCAGTAATACAGCATCACAGTAAGTTATAAACAATGAACATTTATTGTGGTAATTGTGCTTTGATATAATCATAATCAGCTAACATTAGGCAAATTATGTATTAATAGAACTTATTACAAAGCATCCTCATGGAGACAGATATTGCAATGCATATATCTGTACTACAATATACTCACAAGACCCAAACCTACTGATATATATTTTAAACTTCCCTTTTAGAACATACAAAATGCTTGTATCCTAAGAACATTATCATTGTTTCTAAATGAATATTACTTCAGATATTATCTTGATTAACACATCTGATTTATAAGCTTTAAAGTCATGCAGTTTCCCCTCTCTGTAATTGCAAATGTTTTAATGCACTTTTATTCTGAATTAACTACATCAAACTATCAAGTGTGATTTGAAGTATTGCTGAGTAGTAGACGACTTGCCAAATGGAACACTCTCAAATTAACTTTCTCAGTAAAAGCTGAATCAAAGACAAGTCAACACTCTTAACAATTCACATAAAAACACAAAGCAGCTTCTGTCACTTTTATCTGACACTGAAAAGATTGTTTTGTTTTACTAAGCCATGCCCATTCTTTAAGCCAACAGACATTCCTACATATAAGCCACTGCCTATATTCTTAAGTCAGTAAATTCCATTTCTCCCACAGTGAGAAGCAGTTTGTTGAGTTCATTTTACACAATTCTGAGCTGAAGAACAATTTATCACCACTGCCTGAGTTAGCAGATGAGAAAGAGTTAAAACCGTCTTATTTTCACATATATTGCTTTCTCCCATGTAGCTAACCTAAAGGCACTGAGTTACTCTTTATCCAAATGTATATTTATTTGTCATATATATTCAAAAAGATTTAGACAGGTTTGTCTACATTTACCTGATTGCAATGGGAGTGGAAAACTGAACTTGTAAAATATAAAACTTCTGGATTACTTTTCCAAAATAATTAGAAAACTGTTACTGATGTCAATAAACATAACATTTTATTGTAACGTACTTTTTATGACCATACACATTATTACTATTCTGACTGCTTCTGTGTTCAACGTACCTTTATGCTCAGATAATTATCACCTCTTGTCTTCGGAGCTGTAGCTCGGTGATTCATGTTGACACTTCCTCTGTTCTGAATTCAATGTAAAAAATGATTCCATAAAATCCACTTTGTCAAGACAATGCAAACTGTACAGAAGTCCATGTCATTCTAATAATTTCACTTGACATTTTTTCTAGCTTTCCTTCTCCTCTTTTGCATGTGATTTTACACACAGTATATGTTCTCAGGAAACATTCTTCCCTGCCACTTGTCAGACCGTGAGAACAGAGAGTGTCCACTTCCAAACAGTACAAGTTGCTCTCCCACTGCTTCATTATGCATGCTGATGTAACTTCCTCCATCAGTGCAAAACAGAGTGCCTCCCTCCAAAAACATGAAACAATAGCTGCTCTCACTTAAGTGCCCTGCAGGAATCCAAAGGATCATCATGCTTCCCTTTTCATATTAAAAACAAAACTCCGCTTCAAGCTGAAATTGCAAACTTTCTCCCATCAGAAAAGGAAGCTTCTCCAACACCTAACCCAAAACACTGGTAAACCTGCAAAAATACCTAGCAACTAATTTGTAAGTTATCTGATTCAAAAACCTAAGAACTAGACTTTCTGTAATAAGAGCCTAGTATTAGAGGCGATTCTATTATCTTGAATCTGAGGACCTCGGGCAGCTAATAGAAATCAAGGTATGAGTATTTTTCATTTCACATTCTCTTCAGATTACAGTGGCTTTAGGCAACTGTTGCTGATGATGAAAAACACAGATGCACACCTAAATTAGCTAGGGCTGTTCACTTATCAAAGCAAATAAACTTTAGAAAGGGCTCTTTGAGGATTAAATACTTGCTGTGGTGCTCAAAGGATTTACTAGTGGGATGTATCAGAAAATCATGTAAAGCATGCAGTGTAATTTTAAAAGCATGTACTGACTTTTAGGAATAGCTACAAACATCTCTAGAGTCAGTGTTTCATTCTCTATAATCAGCAGTGACTTTATACAAGTAAATGTAGATGCTAGTGCCTTCTGTTACCATTTTATAGCCTCTTGTGAACTTTTTTAGGGTCTAGATATGCAGCTTGCCACTTTTAAAACAAGCACCACTCATCCAAACAATTAAAAGCAATATGACGTGACTTTGTATATAAAATAAGAATTACCTCATATTTATACCACACGATAGCTACCTCAGGAATACCTTTGGGCCAGATAATGCTCAGCTGTTCTGTGTGGGTTGGGGAAGCAAAGCGTTCCCTGTAGAGTCCCAGCACAATAAATATCTGGGCACGATTTCAATCCAGTGTAGAGACTGCTCCCTGGTGCCCGGGACACCCCAAAAGAGGATAAGGAAGAGGTGGGACCATGGTCCCATCCCCAATGCAAAGGCCAGGCATGCAGGGGAAAGCAGGCTGCACTCATTGAAGGGCTTAGTAGCACGTGTGCTCCTCCAGCAGGAAGCAGATTTCCTCCTGGATCTCCACTTGGGGCACGCCATTCTGCACCTGTCCCAACATAAGAAAGTGCCTAACAGGCACAATACAGCCCTATATGATTAAACACAGTTTCTATCAACTTGCCTTGATAATGCACCTGCGCAAACACCAGGGAAAGCAGTTGGATTGCTTTGTATAAATCATTTCTGGGCAGGGTTGCTTCTGGAATACATTATCATCAGAGATCAGATGTCAGGTAAATACATGTTAAAGACACACAACTGACAAGTATTTGAACAAGCATTACTCTGCTAATACTTTGGTCTCCTATGCTACAATAATTGCATGTACGTTTAAATTACTGTACTGTAACTGAGATAAATGAGAGGCAGGGAGCTAAACTCACTGCTAAATGGGGCATTGTTAAAACATAGCAACAGTCATTTGGTGAATTTGTGAGACTCCAGGTAGCATCCATAGATGCTACACACGTAACTGAAGGAAGAACCAACCTTAAATTCTTACAAAGTCAATTTTATAATTCTTTTTATACACCCAGCACTTTGCAAACACATACAGTAAGATGACAAGCTCTGTGCCCAAGGAGGGGGCGGCTGGGAAGGATCGCAGGGCAGGGGCCTGATGGTGATGTCCAGAGGACCAGGGATGAGGGGAGGGCAGGGCCCTCTCAGGACCCACTAAAGGAAAGCCCTAGAGGCTATAATATTGCCCTTATCTCTTTGAGTATATGGCAGAGGACATGGGGGTGGAGAGCCCCATGCAGTGGCTGAGCACCAGGGGGTCCAACCAGTTCCTCTGGTCATAGTCCAGAAGGTCTCCGATCCTGGCAGTACCCGCCAGGACCAGCCTCCGGCACACCAAGGGGGACTCTGCCACCTGCACAGTGAGATAGGGGCTTGTGTAGCAGGGACTCCGTGAGGAGGTCCTACCCCTCAGCAGCCGCCATGGAGACTAGCTTCCAGGTCCTGAGGAGGTCCTGGTAGAAGACCAGCAGCTCGGAGAGGTCTTGTGAAAGACCCATTGGATGGAGGTAGAAGGGCTGCCAGTCGTATCGGAGCCCTCAGAGGCGGAGGAGGAAGGCATGCGCCAGCGCGCTCCATGCCTGACTACCTGCACCTTAAAGGAGTCTCTGCAGGGCCTGGAGACGGAAGACGTGGCCCCAACTGCAGCCCTAGTATAGACAGGGTATGCAGACAGAAGGAGTTTTTCTGTTGATATAGCCTTAGTTAAAATCAGTACAATTTTGGTAGATAGACAAGGCCTTAGGCTGAAAACTTTTTGGGTCAAGGACTGCTTATTTATTATATGTGCGCACAGCTCCTCACACATTGGATCCTGATTGGGGCCTCTAAGCTCTACCACAATATTAATAATAATAATTTATGGGATTAAGCCCCTTTTTTTGCCCAATTTTTATGAAAAGGTGAGGTTCAGTTCAGACACACCGATAAACTGTAACTGGAAATTTTAGCGGCTCTGTCCCATTCCTTTAAGTAGATTACCAAACTGACAGAATTTTTCTTTTTAAAAGTAGTTACAACACAGTATCAATAATTAACTTTCTACACAAAATGTATCTGGAAACTTCCATTTTGTTCTTCAGCTCCCTCTCAGTGATCTCACAGCACAGTAACCTTGTCCTTCTAGACCAGCAGTTCTCAAACTGTGGGTCAGGACTCCAAAGTGGGTCACGACCCCGTTTTAATAGGGTCACCACCAGTGTTCCCTCTAATTTTGTATGTCCACGTGTGGAATGAATTTTGTTATGTGCATCAATATGGAGGCAATGTGTGACACACCGCCTTCATATTGGTGCACATAACAAAATTCATGTGGTGGGGGGGGGGGCGGCGGCCGAGAGGTTTGGGGGGGGGGGGGGGGGGCGGGGCGGGGGCAGAGGGTTGGGGTACAGGGGGGTGTGGGCTCTGGGGTGGGGCCAGGGATGAGGGATGCAGGCTCCCTTGGGGCTTCGGCAGAGACAGAGGACTCCCGCCCCCCCAGCCCTCTCTCACCGCAGCAGCTCAGGGCCGGGGGAAGAGATGCCTCTCCCTGGTGGCAGTTCCAACGGGGCTGAGCTGGGCCAGGGGAGGGGCTCCTCTTCCCCAGCAAATCTGGGGTAGGTCCGCGCTGGGGCCGGCGGGGGGCGGGGAGGGGGGCGTGCACCTCTCCTCCACTGCGGCAGCCCTGTGCTGGAGGAGAGGCATCCCTCCCCGCCACAGCCCTGAGCCCCTGCGCGGGGCTTAATAGGCAGCTGTGCGGCCGCGCAGCTTAGAGGGAACTTAGGTCACCAGAGCTGGCTTTAGACTTGCTGGGGCCCAGGGCCGAAACCTGAGCCCAACTCAGAGCCCAGGCAGCGGGGCTCAGGCTTCGGCTTGAGCCCAGGGCAGCGGGATTCAGGTTACAGGCCCTCCAGCCCGGAGCTGAAGCCCTTGGGCTTCGGCTTTGGCCCCAGCCGCTCAGGGCGGTGGGGCTCAGGTGGACTCAGGCTTCGGTCCCCCCCTTCAGGGGTCATATAGTAATTTTTGTTGTCAGAAGGGGGTCACGGTGCAATGAAGTTTGAGAACCCCTGCTCTAGACACACTGGTTCATTTGCACAAGATTGATGCAATGTACTCACACCCTGAAACGCTAAGTGCCATTCCTAATGCTCCCAGGACCCAGTCCCAGCCAGCCCAAGGAGCAAAACCACTGAGCTCAGGACTTGCACTTTAATCCTCTTGAAGGCAGCATGATGTGCTGCTCTCAGGCCTTAGATTACCCCATAGCACCGAAGTTAAGTCAACCTAACCCCTGGTCAATGGAAGAATTATTCTGTTAACTAGCTACTGCCACTCAGAGAGGTGGGTACCTACATCTATGGAAAAATCCCTTCTGTCAATGTAGGAAGTGTCTACGCTACCCTGTTCCAGTAGCATAGCTGCAGCAGTGCAGCTGTGCCAGTCTAGCGCTAGTCATTCAGACATAGCTTGAGACTGCCTGGACCTACTTTTTAGCACTCAGTATCTCCACTATTTAAAAAAAAATGAGTTTTAGTTGCAAAATGTCACTATAAAAATATAGGTGCCTTTTCATGACAGACACATCAACAAAGAAATCAGAACAAACATTACTTTTTTAATTAAAAGAAAATGCTCATTGGGGAGATACCTTGCATGCCGCCTTTTTAGCTAGGAGCACACTTAGCTTAACTAAGTTATAAACCCCTGAAAATATGATGTTGTGGTTATATTTAAAAAGCACTAGAAGAGGCTATTATAGGAGGAGAAGTAGCAATCCCTACATTCTGGTGGATTTATACTTTTCATTAAATACTTCTCATTATAAAAAATGTCCAACTTTTTTTTGTTTTTGAATAGCTCTAATGTCTCCCTGATTTGCAATAGGATTTTGAAATTTAGTAGGAGGATAGTTCTGGGTTTAGAGAGGGTTGTTTGCTATCCCCATGAAAATCCATTAATCTTTGACTGATTTATAAATTGTTGAGAATTACCATTTGCAGTCGGCATTGTGCTTCATAGCACTCACTAGAGGCTTGCTGATAGAATCATTCAGCACTCCCACCTGCAGTGAGCATGCTCTTCTGTGCCTCGCTTCAACATTCCACACAAAATGGAATCTCAGGATGGTACACAAGCAACAATGGATCACCATCCTTTTCTCTGTCAAAATACCCTTTGGCCTAGGGAAAATGCATTGGGCTCGAAAGCAGGAAACCAAAAGACTATTAGTATGTTCTTCACAACCCTTATTAGGGAGCAATCATCTTTCTATATGGGGCATTCAAAATATACCATAATGTTGGGTTAATTCACTAAAAATAAACTCCTTGCCATTCACCTTTGACCACATGATTTAAAATCTGTCTTTTTATTGTGTTTATTGAGCACCTAGCACAGTGGGGTACTGGTCCATGACCGTGACTCCTAGGCAGTAAGGAGTGTGATAAATGATAAATAATAATAAATTACCAAAAATATCTAAGTAAACTAGGTCTACAACTCCTGAGTGTAGACAGAGCATGGATCTAGAAAAGGAGTTCACTTAAAAATATATATGTTCAGCTGCTGATGTAAGCAGAGTCAGGATGAGCTCTACCCTGACATCTGGTGGTGAATTATGGTGAGTGTGGAAAAGAATTTTAGGGGCTGATCTTGTTTGCATAGGCACACCCACCCCCGCCTAGCATGAGCCCACGGCAGCCCAAAATGGTCACTTTGGCAGCTGTGGGATCCCCAGTTTCTCTGTTATTGGGGCAGGAGGAATAAAGTGTTGTTACCCTGATTATGTGAATCAAGGACAATGAAACTGTTTTATGATAGAGGGTCTCACCATCACCTAAGTAGCACTCGCTAGACAAGGGACATGGGTTCCAAAACCCAGTGAATTGAGAGAGGTTGGGGAGGGGTATGTGTACCTGATGGTATGGGCCCTTTTTGAGGGCCTGGAATACCAATTGCACTATCCCCTCTCTCCACTGTTGACTAGCAGAGCAAATTTTGCTTCCATTAGGAGTCTAGCTAGAGGTTACTGAGCTGAATTCACTTTGGGCCAATGGTGCACCAGCACTGGGGCTCCCCTACTCCAAGCTGAAATCATTAAAAGAGCTAAAATTGCTGAGCTGAGATCACTGAGTGCTGCGTTAACTAGTGGGGGAGCCTGAAGCTATCTTGCTAAGCAGCTGGTAGAGTGGAGCAGTTTGTGGGACGGTTGGAGCAGCCCACAGAACTGCAAGCGGAGCGGAGCAGAGCAGTTTGTGGGGGCGGCTGGAGCGGAGCGGTGCGGCTGGTAGAGCGGAGCCATTCGTGGTGAAGGCTGCAGCAGAACTCCACGGAGAGGTGGGGCAGTTGGCCTTGGACCACGTAAGGTGCCCCTTAACACCCCATGTGCGCCCCCCCCATTTCCACCCAGACAGGGGGGGTAAAACTCAGCAGATAAACTTTTGAACTCTGGGGCGGCACTGACCAGGGACAGAGACTTTTGGTTTGTTGGACTTTGGGGTGATTGGACTTAAGACCCTGAGGGGAAAAGGACACTGCCAAACTTACTTGGAGGTGGGTCTTTTGCTCATGGTTTGTGTTATGAATCCTGTTTGTGGTGTTTCCCCAACATAATGCTGCATTGTTTCCCTCCTTTATTAAAAGGCTTTTGCTACACTCAGACTCCGTGCTTGCGAGAGGGGAAGTATTGCCTCCTAGAGGCTCCCGGGGGGTGGTATGTAATTGTCCCAGGTCCCTGGGTGGGGGCTCGAGCCGGTTTTGCATTGTGTTATTGAAACAGAACCCCTAGATACAGAACCCGGCCCTTGTTGCTGCCAACTCAGAGGGGCAGAAGGGTTACACTTAGATAATAATTTTTTCATTAAAATAATAGAAATAAGGCCCTACTTAACTTGCGATATTGCAGAAACCGCAGATTCCACAATATTAAGCTTCCGCCACAATTTTGACAGCAGGAGGCCCCGCCTCCAGCCCTGGGCTGCTGACAGCGGAAAATCATGGAAAAATACTAATGGATTTTATTACCACAAATAATAAGGTCCATTATTACTTTTTTGCAATTTTCCATAGCTCGTCTGTAACTCAGCTGCAATTTTTGGACAATTATCCTGCAATTCAAGTAGGGCCTTAAATACAAAATAATAAAAAGCTGGGTAAAAACCAATACAATTAGGGAACCAAACTACAAGGGTTGAGGTAAAAGTATTTAAGGTAAAGGGCTAATAAAGGTTACCAAACAAGGTCAATGAAGCATGAAGTTTCAGTGAGTTCTGCAGATATCCAGATAAGTTTGGAAAGGCGTGGGTAGGAATCAAAGAAACAGACAGGAAGACAAATAGGGCAAGCATAATGAATCAACTGTCATTTCCTATCCTTCTGTTTCTTGTGCTCAGCTGCGCAGCCCTCACTCATGCTGGTAAACTAACAGAAATAGTGCCACTGAGGTCAGTGGGACTAGTTGTGAGAGTAGGTGTTCACAAACATAAGTAAAGTTTGCACTGTCGGACCTTTATTTTAGATTCCTGTTGGCTATCATCTGTAAATCTAATTTTGGAGTGGAATGAAATCTGTATGGAGATTTGGTCTGTTTTTATATCTTTTATTACCACTAGGATTGCAGTTAATCTTTCCCCCTCCCATCTGGCAGCTAGTGCTATTGCTTTAATTTTCTCACTAAAATCCTGCAGAAAACATTATACTAATTCCTCATTAAACACACGTACACTTTCCATCTCTCATCGTAAAACAGCATATCTATATGTCAATCAGTTTTACTATAGTGTATTAATCCCTCCTTACTGTGTACTTTCACTAATATTAGTCTGCTGCATGTAGCCCTAATGTCTCAAATCCCAGGCTTCTCCAAAAACCTTATCCACCTGCCTTTTGAGTAAAGACATCATAACATTTTTAAATGAATTTGTTGCTCATAAGACATGCTCACTGGAACCTAAAGTCCTGGGTTTAGCCATGGATCAGTTGAAGCTTAAGTAGTCACCATGCAAGCTCCCCCACTCCTATGGAGTATCTTGGTCTACACTTGGATACTAAGGCCTGGTCTACACTACGAGTTTAGGTCGACTTTAGCCGCGTTAAATCGAATTAAGCCTGGACACGTTCACACGATGAAGCCCTTTCTTTCGACTTAAAGGGCCCTTTAAACCGGTTTCTTTACTCCACCTCCGACGAGGGGATTAGCGATAAAATCGGCCTTAGGGGGTCGGAATTGGGTTAGTGTGGACGGAATTGGACGTTATTGGCCTCCGGGAGCTATCCCACAGTGCTTCATTGTGACCGCTCTGGACAGCACTCTCAACTCAGATGCACTGGCCAGGTAGACAGGAAAAGCCCCGCGAATGTTTGAATTTCATTTCCTGTTTGCTGAGCGTGGAGAGCAAAGGTGACCACGCAGAGCTCATCAGCACAGGTAACCGTGATGGAGTCCCAGGATCGCAAAAGAGCTCCATCATGGACAGAACGGGAGGTACGGGATCTGCTCGCCATATGGGGAGATGAATCAGTGCTGGCTGAACTCCGAAGCAGTAAACGAAATGGCAAAATATTAGAAAAGGTCTCCAAGGCCATGAAGGACAGAGGCCATAACAGGGACGCACAGCAGTGCCGCGTGAAAATTAAGGAGCTAAGGCAAGCCTACCACAAAGTCAGAGAAGCAAACGTAAGGTCCGGGGTTGAGCCGCAAACATGCTGCTCCTACGCGGAGCTGCATGCCATTCTAGGGGGTGCAGCCACCACTACCCCAACCGTGTGCTATGAGTCCCTCACTGGAGAAACACACAGGGAAGAGGGTTCGGAAGAGGAGGATGGAGAAAATGTAGATAGCTTCCAGCCGCAAGGAAGCGGAGAAACCGGTTTCCCCAACAGCCAGGATATGTTTGTCACCCTGGACCTGGAACCAGTAACCCCCGAACTCACCCAAGACCCTGAGGGCACACAGGGGACCTCTGGTGAGTGTACCTTTGTAAATATTACACATGGTTTAAAAGCAAGCGTGTTTAATGATTAATTTGCCCTGGCAATCGCGGCCAGTACAGCTACTGGAAAAGTCTGTTAACGTGTATGGGGATGGAGCGGAAATCCTCCAGGGACATCTCCAGAAAGCTCTCCTTCATGTACTCCCAAAGCCTTTGCAAAAGGTTTCTGGGGAGGGCTGCCTTATCCCGTCCGCCATGGTAGGACACTTTACCACGTCAGGCCAGTAGCACGTAGTCTGGAATCATTGCATAACAAAGCATGGCAGCGTATGGTCCCGGTGTTTGCTGGCATGCAGACAACATCCATTCCTTATCGCTCTTTGTTATCCTCAGGAGAGTGATATCATTCACGGTCACCTGGTTGAAATGGGGCAATTTTATTAAGGGGACATTCAGAGGTGCCCCTTCCTGCTCTGCTGAACAGAAATATTCCCCGCTGTTAGCCATGCGGTGGGGGGAGGGGTGAAGTGATCATCCCAGAGAATTGGGTGTGTGGGGGAGGGGAATTAGTTGGGTTTGTGCTGCACGTTAACCCTGAAACCGCAGCCCCTCCTTTTACATTGCAAACCCATTTTAAATGGCCAACCCAACGGGTGCTTGGTATGGTTAATGAGAGCAGTACTGTTTGAAACCATCCCCACATGTTAAGAAGGTTAAAAAAGCCAAAAGACTGTCTTACCATGGCTGCCTGCAAGCTGAAATCTGTGGCCTGGCACTGCGTGAGTGATCTCTCACACCAAACCGGCAGGCCCTCAATACAAGAGGAAAAATGCGACCTTGTAACGAAAGTACATGTGCTGTGTGATGTGAACAGCAAAATTTAACGTGAAAGAGTGTACCCATTGTTCTCTAAAATGTATCTTTTTTAACCACCTCTCCCTTCTCCTCCACCAGCTGCAAATCTTTCTCCTTCACAGAGGCTAGTGAATATTCGAAAGCGGAAGCGAAGGACGCGTGATGAAATGTTTACAGAACTACAGACTGCCTCCCACGCTGACAGAGCCCAGCAGAATGCGTGGAGGCAGTCAATGACTGATTATAGAAAAGCCCAATATGAGCGAGAGGAGAGGTGGCGTGCTGAATCTCGGGCTCAAGAGGAGAGGTGGCGTGCTGAATCGCGGGCTGAAGATGAGAGGTAGCGTCAGCTTGCACACAGAAGGCAAGAGTCGATGCTCCGGCTGCTGGAGCATCAAACTGATATGCTCCTGCGTATGGTTGAGCTGCAGGAAAGGCAGCAGGAGCACAGATCGCCGCTACAGCCCCTGTGTAACCAACAGCCCTCCTCCCCAAGTCCCATTGCCTCCTCACCCAGACGCCCAAGAACACGGTGGGGGGGCCTCCGGCCACCCAGTCACTCCACCCCAGATGATTTCCCGAGCAATAAGTGTTAAAGTTTTAAAGTTTTAAACTGCAGTGTGTCCTTTTCCTTCCCTCCTCCCCCACCCATCCCGGGCTAACTTTGAAATTATCCCCCTAGTTGTGTGATGAATTAATAAAGAATGCATGAATGTGAAGTAACAATGACTTTATTGCCTCTGCAAGTGGTGCTCGAAGGGGGGAGGGTAGGGGAGGGTGGGGTGGTTGGTTTACAGGGAAGTAGAGTTAACCGGGTGGGGGGGGGAGGGGCGGAGGGTTCATCAAGGAGAAACAAACAGAAGTTTCACACCGTAGCCTGGCCAGTCACAAAACTCGTTTTCAAAGCTTCTCTGATGCGCACCGCGCCCTGCTGTGCTCCTCTAACCGCCCTGGTGTCTGGCTACGCGTAATCAGCGGCCAGGCGATTTGCCTCAACCTCCCACCCCGCCATAAATATCTCCCTCTTACTCTCACAGATATTGTGGAACGCACAGCAAGCAGCAATAACAATGGGGATATTCTTTTCGCTAAGGTCTGAGCGAGTCAGTAAGCTGCGCCAGCGCGCTTTTAAACGCCCAAATGCACATTCCACCACCATTCGGCACTTGCTCAGCCTGTAGTTGAACAGGTCCTGACTCCTGTCCAGGCTGCCTGTGTACGGCTTCATTAGCCATGGCATTAAGGGGTAGGCTGGGTCCCCAAGGATAACGATAGGCATTTCAACATCCCCAACGGTTATTTTCTGGTCCGGGAAGAAAGTCCCTTCCTCCAGCTTTCGAAACAGAACAGAGTGCCTGAAGACGCAAGCATCATGTACCCTTCCCGGCCAGCCCACGTTGATGTCGGTGAAACGTCCCTTGTGATCCACCAGGGCTTGCAGCAGCATTGAAAAGTACCCCTTGCGGTTTATGTACTCGGTGGCTTGGTGCTCCGGTGACAAGATAGGGATATGGGTTCCGTCTATCGCCCCACCACAGTTTGGGAATCCCATTGCAGCAAAGCCATCCACTATGGCCTGCACGTTTCCCAGAGTCACTACCCTTGATATCACCAGGTCTCTCATTGCCCTGGCAACTTGGATCACAGCAGCCCCCACAGTAGATTTGCCCACTCCAAATTGATTCCCGACTGACTGGTAGCTGTCTGGCGTTGCAAGCTTCCACAGGACTATCGCCACTCGCTTCTCAACTGTGAGGGCTGCTCTCATCCTGGTATTCTGGCGCTTCAGGGCAGGGGAAAGCAAGTCACAAAGTTCCATGAAAGTGCCCTTACGCATGCGAAAGTTTCGCAGCCACTGGGAATCGTCCCACACCTGTAGCACGATGCGGTCCCACCAGTCTGTGCTTGTTTCCCGGGCCCAGAATCGGCGTTCCACGGCATCAACCTGCCCCAGGAACACCATGATTTCCACATTGCTGGGGCCTGTGCCTTGTGAGAGGTCTAGGTCCATGTCCATTTCCTCATTACTCTTGTCGCCGCGCTGCAATCGCCTCCTCCTCGGCTGGTCCTGGTTTTGCTTTGGCATGTCCTGGCTCTGCATATACTCCAGGAGAATGCGAGTGGTGTTCATAGTGCTCATAATTGCCGCGGTGATCTGAGCGGGCTCCATGATCCCAGTGCTAGCTATGGCGTCTGGTCTGAAAAAAGGCGCGAAACTAGTATCTGACGGACTAGGGGAAGGAGGGAGGGAGGGAGGGATGGGCGAGTGACGACATGGCGTACAGGTACAGAGAATTAAAATCAACAAAGGTGGCTGTGCATCAGGGAGAAACACAAACAACTGTGACACAGAATGGCCCCCCCCAGAGATTTAACTCAAAAGCCTGCGTTTAGCAGGCCGTTGATTTGACGGAGGGAGCGGGGAAGGAAATGAATACAGAACAAATCTATTTTTTACATCTTAAGACGACGGTGCAGCATGACTGATAGCCCTCGGCATTTTCTGGGTGCTTGGCAGCAAATACTGGGCGCTTGGCAGTTAGCCTTCAGGCCTATTGCACGATCTGCTGCTCAGGGAAGACTCTGCTAACGTGCGATGAGCCAACAGGGCGCTTGGCAGAAAATGGCATACTACGACTGATAACCATCATCATCAAGACAGTTCCATAGGACTGAGCATGTCTGCCCAGGTGCCCATGATCGACAGCCACTGCTGTACGACGAGGATGGTTACCAGTCGTAATAAACCATCTACTGCCAAAAGGCAAAAGGCAAGGGGCTGGTGCAATGCAGCCCCACGGCTGCCGGCACCCAGATCGCCAATGAAGGCTACCAGACATGCTGCACCGTCTACCGCCAAAAGGCAGTTAGCTGCTGCTGCTGTGTAGCAATGCAGTCCCACGTCTGCCGGCACCCAGATGACATATGGTGACGGTGAGCTGAGCTGAGCGGGCTCCATGCTTGCCGTGGTATGTTGTCTGCACAGGTAACCCAGGTAAAAAGGCACGAATCTATTGTCTGCCGTTGCTCTGATGGAGGGGGAGGGGCCTGACGACATGTACCCAGAACCCCCCGCGACACTGTTTTGCATCATTCGGGCATTGGGATCTCAACCCAGAATTCCAATGGGCGGCGGAGACTGCGGGAACTGTGGGATAGCTACCCATAGTGCAATGCTCCGGAAGTCGACTCTAGCCTCGGTACTGTGGACACGGTCCGCCGACTAGAGCACTTAGAGCATTTTATGGGGGGACACACAAAATCGGCTGTATACAACCGATTTCTATAAAACCGGCTTCTATTAATTCGATCTAATTTCGTAGTGTAGACATACCCTTAGTTGTGCTTATAGATATCGATCAGGGGTGGGCAAACTACAGCCTGTGGGCAGATTCAGCCCGTCAGCCATTTTGAGCTGGCCCTCGAGCTCCCACTGGGGAATGGGGTCTGGGGCTTGCCCTGCTCCGGTGCTCCAGCTGGGGAGCAGGGTTGGGGGCCACTCCACACGGCTCCCGGAAGCAGCCATACAGCCCCGCTCTGGTGCGCCAGCCAGGGCACAGGGTTGGGGACTGCTCCACGTGGCTCCCGGAAGCAACCACACAGCCCCACTCCGGCGTGCCAGCCAGGGCACAGGGTTGGGGACTGCTCCACACGGCTCCCGGAAGCCGCGGCATGGCCCCCCTCTGGCACTCGAGCCAGGGAGCAGGAACACCTCATTTCTGGCCCCACCCCAGAGCCTGCACCCCCAACCAGAGCCCTCACCCCCTCCTGCACCCCAATCCCAATTTTCTGAGCATTCATGGCCCGCCATACAATTTCTATTCCCAGATGTGGCCCTCGGGCCAACAGGTTTGCCCATCCCGGATATAGATACATAGTAGTGCCCTCTACTGGGTGAAATACATCAGATCTACTCAAGTGTTACAGAACCCAACCCTGAAAATACTACTAGGAATAATGCTTACTCCCATGAGTAGTCAGGAAACACAACCAGTGGTAAGTGCTTGCAGGATCAAGATCTTAGTTTGCCAGTGTCTCACCCTCTAGTGTCTGGAAGGTGACCTGAAAGAAGATCTAAGTACTACTACTACCACCACCACCACCAAGTAATGATGGTTCTCCTTTAACTCAAGCTTCCTTGCCTGTAGATGCAAAGTTTGTAAATTCCATCTGCCATCTAACATGTTAGCTGTAATAGCGATATCTCTATATGTATAAAAAGCCTGACAGATTGTAATTCATTCAGTCCTTGACATAAAAACTTAATTTAATGGTGGAGATGCTTGGAACAGGATAGTCAGAGTTTAATACAGTGCTCTATGTCCCACAGGTCAGTGAATATCCTGTTTTTAACGCCTTACAGAAATGTTTCAGGCAGTAGTAACAAGAAAATCGGCAGGAGACAATTTCTTAAGCCTATCCTGGACAGGAACCATTTCTCCTTATCCTCCGTTTTTCTCTTCCTAGTATATTGTACAGTGGCAACCAATGAAAGGAATAACTCTATGGCTAAATACTAGCACATTTTAAAAATCTAATTTTAATTTATCATAAAAATTGACAGAATACTTGATGTTGAGTATTTTTAGTTGTATAGGCTTTAGTATAAGGTGTTTTTCTAAGTCAATGAAATATTTTTAAAATTGCTTTTTCAGATTAGACCGTTATCAATGGTCAGCTTTACAGAAACACTTCATCAAAAGGCCTAATGTTCCAGTAATCTTTTACTAAGAATTTTTGCTCTGAATGCGTCTTCTCTAGTATTGATGGTTTGACCCAGAACTAACCTTCAGTTCATAGGTCACTTAGCATGTGTGGGCTTAGAATTTGCTCTAGGTACACAGCTTTGTCTTTCTGCCATTTCTTTTCACAAAGAACAACAGTTTTGACTGTGAATGAAAATTCTTGTGTGTTGCGTTATCTGATATGGTTGTTAAAATACAAGTACTACTGTTTTGCCATTAAGATGGGACTGAGTTTACAAAAAAAACCCACCATACTGATTCCAAATGAAAAGAGGCTTACAAAAAGGATATGGAGTAATGGAATATAAGTAATAGTTAAAAACTGGCATTTATGAAAAGCTTAGTTTTATTGATAACTCTAACCACTTAAAACCTTTAGTACATTATCTTCCTCAGAGGTATTTAAAGGGATGAAGAATAAACATCATTTAGCAAAAATGCCCCAAAGTGGTTTTTGCTTGTTGACTTTATCTTAGTAGCAGAGTAAATGAAACAATTCAAAACTACTATTTACCCTTAGAACTCACAGGAAACACCTACCTGGCAATCAAAACTATTTCAGTACCGAAAGTCTGAATTTCCATCAGGAAACAGAGGAAAAAAGATATATAATAAAATACCGTGTATTACACACACTCACACCTATGTGACACATAACTCTATTAAGATGTAATATGTAGATCCAAATGATTCCTCACACTTCACAACATAAAAAAAGATGAATGAATAAAGTACTTCTTGGTTAATAGTCTGCAAGCATACTACTATGTTTACTACTGTGTTTACTTTAAAATAGCTCAATCTATTTCTAGTTCTCTCCTTTTCGGTTCTGCCACAATAGAGGCAAAGCTATTGTGCTCTGGGACACAACAGTTCACAAATGAATCAAACGCCCCCCCCCCTTCCGCACAAAGCAGAATGTTCCACCCTCCTTGTGAGCTCAAGGAAACCCCTATAGGCAAACACAGTTGGTTTGGGCTCTGTGTTGAATTCAAGTCTATTTATTTAGATTATTTATGTTGACTCACAATAGGAATAATAAACACACATTCAACTGCCCTGGGTGCCCTTACAAGAATGAAAACATACAGCCACAGCATGAAGAGTCAATCAAACAATATAATAAACTGCTCCTATGCCTCAAACAAATGCATTATTAACCCCACTAAATACTCATTCAAGTAAACCTGTCAATCATATCCCAGAGCATGCCCCAAAAGCCTAGGAGAAAAGATGCATCATGTTCATCCAGAAGATTTGGTCTACCAGAAACTGGATTTGTAAGAGTTCTCAAACTGAGGGGCCTTCACGTGCCCCTGCAGCAACTCCCACACGTTTAAACTTAAAGAACTCCAGCCAAGAAACTCAGCTGCTCTCAAATGCAGCCACGTAGGACAGAGAGATATGTGGGCTCCTAGTTAGCAAGGTCCAAAACATTTTAAGCCTTTGTAGGTAAAACCACCACCTTGTACTCCACTTGGAAGCCTGTGGACCACCAGTGCAGATCACAAAGCGCAAATATCAGGTGCTGCTCCCTATGTGAAATTATTTTTAATAAAACAGACAGCCACATTCTGCCTCAGCTTCAGGGAGGTCTTATGCCCCATGTAAGGGGCATTTCAATACTATAACCTTGGGGTGACAAAAGCATGGATAACCATGGGAAGGTGATTCACCTCTGAAAGAAACTGCTCACACTCCTCTCGCTAGCTGCAGATGAAAAAGAAATGCTACCAGCCATCACCAATATCTGAGCATTAAGTAGCAACCTGGCATCTAACAAGACTCCTAAGTTGCAATCGTGTTTCACAAATGGGGCCCCTCAGAGCATCAGATTTCAGAATTAATAATAATATTAACACACAGCTCTTATATAGTCGATCTCAAGACTTTACAAAGGAGGTCACTATCATAATCTCCATTTTAAAAATCATAGGTGGAGTGATCTGCCCAGGGTCACCCAGCAGGACAGTGGCAGTTCACTCCTCTTACAGCTACTGTTTCAGGCTCTCTGCAGACACAGGGAGAAATCACTGCATCAGTTACATGCAGGTTACACTTACAAGGTGTTCTTTCCACCCATGAGAGTTAGGCACATACTTTTAAAAATGAAAGCTGAGTTTCTCGAGTTATTGTACACTTCCAGGAGCTGGAGCCATAGGCACGTGCCTCTAGTGTCTATGCCTTAGTTCAGACAACGGGGGTGGGGGGGAGGTGGAAGAGGGGGAAGACAGCATGGACCTGCATGACCCTTATCTGAGCAGTGCAAGGGAGGCAAAAAGCTTCCTTGTTCCCCATTCTGTTCACCTGCATAAGGACCACCCATGATCTATCTTTCAGTCACTGGTGACCATATATATTCCCACCAATTCTGGTTCTTTCCCCCAACATGTCAACATTACCATAATCTTACCTGAATTGAGCCTCAGCTAGCAGTCTCCCAACCCAGTCCTCAATCTCCTGCAGTCACTGGTTCATTTGTCCTATCACATTAAGAGGGTCTGCAGATACTGAAGACAGCACAAACCCTTGTCTTCTTACTAACCTTCCCATCAGCCACATCAAACAGGGGAGGAATCAAAATCAGACCCTGCAGCAATCCAAATACGTGAAGTCTTAAGGCAATAGAGAACTCCCTTCTATAAGGAGTAGAGTCACTGAAGTGTGACTCCATCCACCCTCTAGCAAGGGACCATAGCCATGTCAACCACGCCTTGTAGTCTACAATATCAAAAGCAACTGATAGAACTAAATGAATCAACACAGACGTTCTTAGAAGAGATCATCAGCCAATGCCACTGATGCAGTTTGCCTGTCATACATAAAATCAGAAACGATATTGGCCGGGATTAGAGAAATCCCAAGGCACTAGATACTTCCAGAGTTTCTTTGCCACAATCATCTCAGATACCTTTACTACAAATGGGAGATTTGATACAGGTTGACAGTTGGGAAGGCTGTTGAGTCAAGAGAGCTTCCTGAGCAGAGCTCTGCTTCAGAGCCTCACCCTCACAAAGGGAGGCACTGACAGTCTCCTTCCAACAATGAGCCCAATTCTTTCGATCACTTTGGTGGTGGATGATTTCAGGCCAGAAGAGGGAGCATTCAGGAAGTATCCTCAGAACATGAACTCCCACTCTCAAGTGACTATATCATAGCTGCAGTGGGAGAGCCAATGGCTTCATGTCTCTTGAGTGAGTTACGATGACAAGAAAGAAAGAGGATGGGGCTGACACACCATATGGATGCTCCAGAATTCACAGGCTTGCTACTGGATTTCTAAAGTTATTTCAGCTCCACTGGTCTTGAAGGCTATGACCAATGCCACTCTGCATAGCCAAACACTCTTCCTCTGTTTAAGGAGAATAGCTGAGATTTTCTCTGTGTGGGTAACTGGATCTTATCGCACAGCTCTGGCCCTGCAACGGTGCCCCTATAGCTCCATAGTGTAGACACTTCCTACACCAATGGAAGGGTTTTTTCTGTTCATAGGATCATAGAAATGTAGGGCTGGAAGGGATCTTAAGAAGTCCAGCCCCCTGTGCTGAGGCAGGACAAGTAAACCTAGACCATTCCTGACAGATGTTTGTCCAACCTGTTCTAAAAACCTCCAATGATTATTGTTTCAGTGCTTCACAACAGATTCAGTACATCCCCAGGCACAAATGCAGTGTGGAATCTCAAAGCCAAAAAATGTTACTTTGTAAAACTGAGGCTCAGTATATTCTAAGAGGAATGCTTCAACCCCTGGGACAAGACTCAGTTAATCACAGTGAAGAGACTGCACAGACAATGGTAAGATTCGATTTATAATTGTTTTGTTTAAACATTGCAGAGCTCTTTGGCTTGTTGTGGCAGGAGGGAATCCACAGCTGACTACAGAAACCTCTTCTCTACTTTCATGCATTCCACATTCTTGAGGACATTACAATCAAGAGGTTCCAAAATGGCAAAAAGATTTTATTCCAAGCTGCCAGTGGCAAGCCAGCTGTTTATGCCACAGAGGTTTTCAAATGATGGTGACAGAGTAGCACAAGTATGAGTGGAGTGACCTGGTGACCTATAGGGGTGAACCTGAAAAATATGACCTTCCCTGAAATTTGACAGCCTATCACACTGTGAGGCTATCAGAGCCCAGGATTGGGTCAAGATTCATGGGGGAATCTACAGGATGTGACATTAGCATCCACATGGATGACTGCCTCTCTACAGCTTCTGATGTAGGCTGTTCTGAACGCATCTTCCCAGGGACTACATGCAAACACACATGATAACAAGGACTCCCAAAGAACTACACAGCCATCCCCAACCCATCCTCCAGCACATTTCTGGACTGCATACAAACCCCCAGCCATACTCTGGACACTGATTTACTCATCCATGGACTGCATTTAACCTTCCCTTCCCCCTTGCCCTCCAGACAGTTTTCGGTTTTCAGGTGGCTCATTATGTTGTGGTTGGCCCGACACCACATGGCATGGCATGCTACAAGAGAAGGCAATATCAGCTTCTTATTTGAAACACCTCAGCATGTCTGTAAGAATGTGCAAGTTTCTGGGAAAAAAATTAATCGTAAATGCTTGTTTCACTGTTGTTTGTGGTTCCCACTCTCCATTTTGAATTCCATGTGGTGGTGATAGTGGTGTCGCCACCAGGGTGCTGGCGTGCAATCCACCATTAGCAGATACACACTGCTGCCTATGGCTTGCAATACATTTTATATTGGGCAGTAAACCAGAGGTCCTTCCCATCCCTATATTCAACAATAGCAGCAAACATGGAACCAGAAACTTACCAGACTTAAGGGCTACTTCTGCCTCTTGTGTTTCTGATGCTGGTTCCATGGTAGGCAGCTCTTCTAGAGGGGCATCAAAAAGCTCCTCTGAGTTGAGACCCAGAATATGCTACAGGTGCTCTGACAACAAAGCCTCCTTAGGGTCTGGTTTGAGTATAAGAGTCACTTTGGCAGCCTTCTCCGGTGCTTGCTGGCTCCCCTCTGGTCCTGTACTGAACCCAGGGTGAGAAGGTTGCCACCTGTTGACCAGGCTGTCATGAAGCACTAGTGGCTCAGTGCAGTACCCAGTCAAACTCCTCGAAAAAGGAGCAGGATGATGCCGAGTTCCCAGAGGTGCAGTTCTCATCCCTAGCTTTCCAGTAGTTGGTCTTGAGCTGCTTAATCCACTCCCTGCACTGGTCACCAGTCCAGTGAATCCCCAGTGCTACCAGCTTCTTCATTATTAGCTGGTGCGCGTGGTCATTTCTGGAACTCTTGCTAAAGTTGAACTGTTTGCTCACCTCACACCAGAGATTTATTGAAAACTGCCTGCTTGGCAAAGGGCTTCTTCACATCTGTGGTCATTACAAATGCAGAAGGTGGTTCACTCTGCTCACAGCTTAGTGTTCAAAACAAAATGGAAGGGTTAAATGCCAAGCAGCTGAACTTGAACCAGTGGAGTTGCTTCCGTTTTCTGGGAGTCGATTGGTCAGTCTTAGGATAGTCTTAGGACGCTGGCCCATGAGATTGTGGGACAGCACTGGGGGACTCTTGGGACCAGAGTCAAGGGGGCCCGGGCCTGAGTGCATCCACACTGCAAAATGATGAAGTTTGGGCCCAAGCCCCATGCAGAACTCGGGATCCAACCTTCCACCCCTGCAAGGTCCTGTGGCCCAAGTCTGGGTTAGACAGAATTGCATGTAGACGGAAAGGGGGTTTGGACCTGAGTCTGAGCCTGATTTTACATTGCAGTGTAGACATAAACTGTGATGCCAATTAAGTCGTAATTTAGCTTATGGACTAATACTTTCAGTTCTTCCTTATTATTCCTCATACTCCTGGCATTTGTGTATAGAAATCTAGGACATTGAGCAGATTTCCCCACTGATTTCCCTCTAGTTGCTCCTATGTCCCCCCTCCACCACCAACAGGTACCCCTCTGTTAAGGTTGCTTTTTTTTTTTTAAATGCTTACCTGTGGGGTTTGTCATCTGCCCCATTTAAACCTAATCTAAAGCACACCTCACTAGGTTGGTGAGTGAAGATGCTCTTCCCCTTGGTCAGGTGGATCCCATCTTTTGCCAGCAAACTTTGGTGGCAAGCATTATATAAAATACATGACAGAACAGATGTGACTAGGATTAGATTAAGCACTTTTCCCCCAAACATGTCGCACACCCAAGGAAGGCTGCCTTTGGCATCATAAGATCAAGAGAAAGGAATGCTCAGTGTTCCTCCACATGTTAAGGACAAATCAACTTTCAACAATAAAATAAAAGCTGTAGGCTCCAACTCCCCACAGGGAAAAAAGTCTACTGTCCAGCCATAGAGGAAACCAGGAACAGTTCTCTTCAGTGTCGGAATTCAGTGTGGGAAGGAATTCCAAATAGAGTTGTGCATATAACCAAGTTTTCATTTTGGTAGCCAAACTTGCAGAGGAGAGGAGGGAAGAGAAATCAGTAGGGGAAAAATTGGTTCAGGTTGACCTGAAATATTTATTCAATTTTTTTTTCCACCAAAACAAACAAGTTGAAAACTTTGGGTCAAAATGAAAACAATTTGGTTTTGAGGATTTTACATTTTTTCAATTAAAAAATAAATAAATAAAATTGAGTAAAATTCCAAAATGACACATCTTTTTGAAACAAAAAGTTGAAATGTTTCATTTTGGAAATGCCAAAACCAACCCCCATTTCAACATTTCCTTTTATTTTTTAAATTCTATTGAAACAATTCACCAAAATTGACACAAATTTGTGAATTGCATCAGTTGACCTGAATCTGCATTATTTGGCAATTCACATAAAAAAATTTAAGCCCCTCCCTGCTGCTGTAGATGGAAAAAGCTTGTCATGAGGATGTGATGAATAAGTCTCTGCTACTTAGGCCTGGTATCAGACACTATCTTGTGTGATTTGTTAAAATAATAGGATCATTAAGTCTCTTGTTAAATAAGCTTTATATTTATTAACTGGGTTCAGATGCTTTTTTCCTCCATCCTTCTCAAATATATTCTATGGAATGTTCCATTTGAATTAAATATATGAATGTTAAAATCTGAAATATTGAAAATACTTTCTGCAGCAGCACAACAGTCCTAAAAAGGTTACAACTTCTCAGGATTACCTGTGACAACAGAAATCTGAAGCTGAATCCACACACAATGCACTCGCAGTAAAAAGAAATGTAAGATGTACTGCCTCAAGAGACCCACTAGATAGTTCCCACACTGGAAAGCATTAGAGACCACTTGGCTGTCTGATAAAGGACTTGATCTGTATTCTTTGATCTCCTATCCTATCCTGATCTTTCACTGAAACTATTCAGACATGCTGAACAGATGCAAAAAAAGTTGAATTCATCATGGTTTACTCTGTTAGTTCTGCTTTCTAATTACCAGCTTGAATTGAACTGGAATATCACCAGTAGATGCAGATTTTGAGAAACTGGATCTTCCAAAATATTCACTCAAATGGATTTTTTAAAAGGGACTTTTATTTTAAATGTTGAGAAATACACATGCTTAGGGATTTTTTTAAATGCACACAGATTCTAGAAACCATTGAAAAGAATTTGTTGATGCTTCTATTACTGCAGACAGTCTCTGTTAAACCAATGTATTCAGTATTCAGCATGTAATCATAAGCAATGAAGCACAGTTAAGTCACTCTTTACACACTCCCGGATAAGGTCAGCAGGCATTCACTCAAGACCATGCACAACACTACATTAGGTACATAGTGTAGACCAGAGTGGGTCCTAAGGCTCATGCATCTCACTCTTTACATGTTGAATATTTTCAAAGGAGGGGCAAATGTAAATTTCACATACTAGTTTCAGCTCAATAGGGGGAATTATGCTTTCTTCTTGAATATTTTCTAGCTGGCCAAATCAGATATGCGCCTCATAACTCCTACAATGTTACTGACCCTAATAATAAGTGGAGTTCAAAGGGGTTCTAAGCATCTCTGCTTTAAGACAGGTCATGTTCACTATCCAAACAAAACATCCCCCCTTTTATTTTTGAAGTTTGAAACTTTGGATCTGATACACCATATCCCTTACACCAGTTTTACATTGACAGCCCAGTTTCCAGCCACTGTCCCAGTGTTCAGGCTAGTTCTAGTGAAACTATAAAATGTGTCCAATTCCTCTGGGATCAGATCACTGGCAATGTTTCCTTTCTTAGCCCCCACACTGCTGTAGTGGTAGCTAGCTGCCCTCATCCCCATTGTCCCAGAATGCTCTGGACAATTCTCAGTTGTGCAGCTGGGAACAAAAAATGTATCTTCTCCCTATAGCAGCTAGGCCTGAAGGACAGTTTACAAAGAATCACAACAAGCTCTCTCCAAAGTAGGATCCTAATACTACTCACTCTCTTGTTCTCGCTGCTGATTGCTGTTTTCCAGGAGAGCGCTGCCTGGGTCTCCTTCACAATGTTATTTGGGGAACATCTTCAGCAAGATGAGAGTTTTGCAGCATGCTGTGAGCATAGCAAGATTGGGCTCACCCTACTTTAGTTGGCAGGGGATTTTGATAGCTTGGGTTAAGAAAGCTCCACTCTTGCTTCCCTCTAGCCTAACCCAGAGGCTCTGCTAGCTGCTGTGAGCCAACTGAACAGTTTCTCTGGCACAGAATGAAGGGAGAAGAGGGCTTCTAGGCTAGTATAAGACGTAAAGACCAGGACCAGTTCCTTGAAATGAACTTGCAATGAATGGAGAACCAATGCAGAGCACCAGTTATACTCTTCCATCAGTCTGTCCCCCCTAGGAGGCAGACTGCCATAAATTGGATAAAGTGCCTCTTCACAGCCTTCATTTCTGGTTTTGGAGTAAATTGTGACAGTTCATCCAGAAGGTAAATGAAGGGATCAGGTGTAATTCTTCGCCTGAGAGGAAAGGAGTGTTTCCTTGCTAGCTGAAGAAGAAAGACACTGGGGGTGACAACTAGTATTTTGGTGTCCAGGAGCAATGAGATTAGCAGGATTCTGAGGCTGTACACAGCTTTGATCAGTGGTGGGCACATGCTGTCATTTGAGAGTGAGTCTGCAGTATTAGCCAGCTCTGCAAAATGCTTCTTCCACCTTCCTATCAACAGTATCACAGTCTTTCCTGGATTACAGTTGAGCCAGTTGTCTTTCAGCCAGGCTACTATTTCTTCCTGGGATACCTGGGAAAGACCACTTTCTGACCAGGATTTAAGGGACACTTAGAGGTTTGTGCCATCAGTCTATGTCTGTCATTGTAGGCTATACCTCTGCATTCTGCACTAACACTCCTAGCAATTTCAAATAGAGGTTGAATAGGAACAGAGAAGATTGAGGACTCTAAAGGCTCTCACATATGAAGCCCCAGACAGGAAGAGCAGCTGCCCATCATGACCCTTTAGGATTGGTCAAATAGGACTGGGCATTGCCATTTTATATCAGGCCTGTCCATATCTTCCAGATCGCTCAGATAGATCAGCAGCACCTTATGATCAACAGTTCCAAGGCCAGACAATAAATCAAGTTGCATCAACATTCATCTCTGTCCCTAGCCAGAAGGAGATCTTCCATCTGTTAGCCAGGACTCTTTCCATGCTGTGTTCTGGTGCAAAGTCTCACAGGGAAAGGTCTGAGATACCAGTGAAGGTCAAGTACTGCTGGAAATGGCTCACTACCAATTTATGGACGATCTTGCTCAGGATAGGAGAGTAGTTTGATGAGAAAAATACCAGTTCAATGAAGTAAAATGTTTCTGCAAATATATTACAGATTCAACAAAACACAGGCAGATGTCTGCTGGAAACTGACTGGGCAACCGTGTTCCAGGCTGGAGCCTGGCCTACTGGGGTTGCTAGGCTCCCCACTCCATGGCAGCATTAACTCTGAGAGCCCAGGCTCCAGCTGGGGCGCCAAGACAGCCCTACCATGTCAGAGCTTTCAGGGTCCCTGCTTCGAGTTGGAAGCCAGAAAGCCCCAGGGTACCCTTGCTCTATCTGTGGCTTGGTTCCTGGAACTGCAGCAGGGAGCCCAGACATCCTGAAAACCCTGGCTCAAGCTTAGGCTCTCAGAGCTTCCAGGTTCCCTGCTGTACAGTTGGGAGCCCAGAAATCCTGCGACTAGATCCCCCCAGCATCTGCTGCTCTGGGGCAACCTCGCTATAGGGACTTTCTGGGCAGCCCCAGACCAGGGGAGGAAGTGAGCCTAAGAGTTTGGAAGCTCTGGGGTCCCTAGCACTGGGGCAGTCTGCATGATGGGTCTGCCCAGGAGCTGCACATCCCTGGGAGCCCAGACAGCTACTGAGTAAAACTGACATTCCAGGGCAATGTGAAACTGACAAGAACATCAATTTCAAAATATTTTGTTTTGGGAGTGTGAGGGAGGGGGATTCAGTATCTGAGGCCGGTGGTGAGAGTCCGCGGCCAAGGGTAAGGGAACCTGGACCCTCCCTGCTCCACAGGGTTCCAACCCAGGGCCCTGTGATTGGCTGGTCAGTTATGCAGCCTGGGGGGTGGACGCCACCAAGCCTGCTCCCTGGGTCGCCTCCTACTGTGTCCTCAGCCCCCTCCAAAAATCACAAGGGTCAGCTTTTGAAATCTCCTCCTTTACTTGCAGCCCTCCATTCCTGGTCACCACGGGGGCCTTTGGCAATTGTGCAGCAGGGTCTGGTCCAGGCAATGTGGAGCTCCTGCAGCCTCCAAAGCAGTGCCAGCCAGCTGCAGCGGCCCCAGCTCCAGCCCACGCCGGCCCCGTTGAACAGTTTAAACAAAAATCTTTAATAGTTTAAACGGTTAACTTTTTAAACGGTATTTACATCCCTAATTTGGTCCCGAGATTATTTTAATTTTTGTTCTTGGTTACATTTACCCACAATGGTTATACACAATACTGTGACTATATGCATATTTCAAAGCTTCCCTTTCCCAAAAAGCACAAACTTATTCAGTTCTGTCAATTCGCTAGCTCTTGCTAGAAAAAACAGTTGAGATGTGAGCATACAGATACCTCAACAAACACTCCCCTACTGCAAAAATGGCCTTTATGTAATGGGTTGATTATTTATTCACCATGGCAATCTCTGCATGGCCACTGTGTGTGTTAATATCCACAGCCAACTGTGGAATGTCACATCTTCTTGAACAAAACAGCTACAGTATTTGAGACCAGTAGCTAGCTTGCAGCGTATGTATTTAAGGACTTCATCCTTAGGTAAACCTTGAACTTTAATTATTTTAAGAATATCAAAAGTTACATGGTACAAATAATTATTCAATTTAGTCACTCTTTTAATCAAGAATTTAAACCAACTGCTCAGTTCTTCTGAAAAAGAGTAACCTGATCATGTCTACTTGACTGATACTCAGGGCTGGTTCTATGGACAGGCAAGCAGGGTGGTTGCCCTGGACACCAGTTTCCAGGAGGTGCCGTACTGCTGCACCAATCAGGTTTTTTTTAACCTCCCTCTTCTGCTCTGGTTGGCTGGCTCCCCTGTCCCCCCAGTCACTGGGAGTGGGGTGGGCTGAAAAATGTTTTCCACCCTGGCTGGCTGAGATGGTGTCTAAATTTCAGCCCATCTCTAACTAAATAAATTGATTTTTGGATGGCATTCAATGTATTGTAAATAAGTATCTCTTTCAATAACACATCACAGCATATACAACCTTAAGAGATTTTTTTCAACCCTAATTAGGATATTACAGTAATTATCATAGGCATGGATTTATACACAACCCTTCTTCCAAATTTGATCCTAAAACCTTTATATATTGACTATACCAATTGTGGCCTCTATGTTTTATTCCACTCTGTGCTGTGGTAGGGGGAGGAGTCACACCTACAGAAGTTATAGAGATAAGGGGAAAATAATTGTAATGTTCTACCCTCTGCAAGGCTGCCTTAAATCACCTCTCAGAATATCTGCATGATCTGAAAGGAGGAGGAGTCAGGGATTGAGAGAAACAGCTGGGGCACTGTCCATTAAAGGGCATGTTCCCCCACCCATTGCAAAGTGAAGCCACTGAAAAAAGAGAGGTAAAGGAACATTACTCAAAGCAGCATTAATTCATTCTTCCTGTCTGGGAATCCCCTTGGTGGAGTCACGGCACATATCCGGCAGCCTGCTATCCAAGGGCAGCATGGTCTTGAGCTATCCACTGTACTGGGGATGAGAGCATGGAAACGACAGTTCCTCCATCTGCCTAGCAAGAAGCTGCAGGAAATCCTGCCCCAAATCCTGTAGATGCCTAACCATGGCATCTTTTTAGGCCAAACCCTCATCTACTCTGCATAACCACTAGCCATGCAAAGTCAGGGAGACAATGAAACTCTATGGCTAAAAGCAAAAGCCCAGAGTTTAATTATTTGTTCGACTCTAAAAGTTTTTTGCAAAGAAGAAAATACAGATTGATTATATAAGCTGCACACCACCAGAGCAAAGCACAGCAGCTCATATGCACTTACAGCACACAGCAACACTATTCAAGTTTTAGGCAGGAAATTGAAAGACAATAGCCATTTGAAACTGCATGGGGAATTTGAAGTGAATTTTTGCCAGCACACCAGGACTAACATATATGGTCTTGTGAAAAAGTTCCATGGGATCTTTAATAATCATACATATTCAGGGTTACAGGTTTACCAAGATACAGCACCTCCTTTTTCACAAAGCCCATAGGATCATGCTGGGGACACTGGTTCAATTCTGAATCAGAAGGAAAAGCGCTACCTACTAAGCCACCAACACCATTTTCCTTCAAGGTCTTCATGATCCTGTCCAATTACTAAATTGCCCTGATCATGTTTAAATAACATGGTAATATAACAACATTTATATCTGTATAGTGCTTTGCATGTTAAGTGCTCAAAATCTAATGAGATCACAGCTTGCAGTGATGTGGCTACAGACCGGCAGGAATGGCCTACAATTTAGATGCATCAATAATCCCTCTCAATACCGACTGCACACGAGGGAAGGTACACTTAAGCCACTGTTAAATTAATCCCAATTAAAATTGTCACATTCAAATGGGAACTGTATTCTTTAGCTCTGATTCTCCTCTGACATTGCTTTTACACGAGTAATACCATTGACTTCCCTGGTGTAACTCCTGATTTACACCACGATCAGAAGAGAATCAGACCCTTTATGTCCTAAACTAAATCATTAAAATCCCAAAGAATCACTAAACCAGCATCTTTTAGTGAATGGCATCGGGACCATTCCCCGTTATAGAGAAAAGTGAGAGCTATATCTAAAAACTCTTATTTAATAAATCTTCAGTTAACTATCCAAGGTATTAGAACTAATCAATACAGATCTCCTATAATGATTGTTTAATTATTTCAACAATCTGCCCTAAAATGCCAAACTCAGTCAGTTAAAGAACTACAGTAACAGAGTAAAAACTGGCATTATTTCTTAAAAGCTGAAAAGGACCTTGTTTCAGACTTGACACTTATCTACTAGAGCAGTTCTCTGACTAAACAAACAAATCTGGAACCATAGTGGCATTCAGATGAAAATTACAAATATTTTCATGCTCTCCCACAGATGGGAATTAAACAAGAAAATCCTGAGGTTTACTTGGATTTGTGAAATGAATGATTGATGTCAGTTTTCTTTTCTCACCATGCAGTAGTGAATTGTTTCATTGCTTCCAGAATAGGAAAGGGACAGGAGAGCCCTTGACTTCCTTCACTATTTACTCACCTTGAATTTTAGGGCCAAATTCTGAACTTAGTTACACTGATGTAAATCAGAAGCAACCCTGTCGCCTTAAACCAGAGGCACTCCAGATTTACTCATTGATATTAAAATCTGGCCCATAGAATGCAAAATCTAACCAGTTTCCCACAATAGCCAAAGCACATCTGAAGATCTCAACGTTGACCATCAGAAATGCTGCTCATGCATTCCACAGAGATCAGGAAATACCTGGAAAGGGAGGCGTGAGAGTGCAATGACATGAACACACACTCATCAAATACTTTTTGAAAACAATACAATACAAAATATTATTATAACAATATAGTAAAGCATTGACACAAAAAAGTCAAGAAATTCAAAGATAAGATGAGAATTGCGTTGAGCTTTCCTTCCTCTTTGCCCCTTCCTGCAGGTTTTACTGTGGAAAGGGGGTTATCCAATCCCTGGAGTGAAATTGGAATTTTGTGACTAAGTCTCATTACTAATTGCAGGTTAGTAACCTGGACTACACATCTACAAACCTTTTATGCAGACTGCCCGGATCTTAAGTCTAGACACACAGGAGCAATTCAGGCTACTCACCTGCCTGTTCCCTCAGAGCAAACAGATGAGGAAATGCTTCCACCCTCCTACTCTCTAGCCAGAGTAGCTAAGCTAGTGTGGAGAGGTTGGCAGGGCAGCGAGTGATTTATTGCTGAAATAGGCCAGCAGTAAATTCCTACCCTGGGAGCAAGGGGGAAGCAGGGGAGTAACTGCAGCTCAGATGTGTGTCACTGAATAACAATGTCTTCCAGCGCTCCTCCTGAGTTGATCCATCCCTTCTTCAAAGCTGTGTCTGAAACCACAAGCTAGCCCTTAAATAGGAATTTTTGCTGAACTTTGATAAAGTATTATGATACACTGGCTATTCCAAAATTCCATGTGTTTTAAAGTAGTTTGAACAATTTCAAACACATTTGTAAAAGCCTGAGATGTGAAGTGCCCAAAAGTAAATACAGTGGGTTTTTGTCCCTCCCTTCTGTCTCTAGTAGTGACATGTTTCTACTAAAGCTCTTGCTAATCTCTTATTAGCTTCTCTTATTTCTCTGTTTATTGTTTTCCTAATGCTCCCATGCTGTCTTTAGTATTTTTCTTTTAGGTCTCTGTACTGCCCCTGATTTCCCTCTAAAAGTCAAGGCTCATAGTGTTGTGGGCTTCTGCTGCAGGTATGTCAGAGATTCAGAAACAATACATTTTTGGCAACAGTTTTCAGAACTGGAAAATGCAAAAATGGTAAAACTTTAATTTGGGTCTTGGAAACGCAGATGTTTATTTAATTTGCAAGTCACCTTTCAAGTTCTATTTCATTTCTAGTCCGGCAACCATACATAGCCAATCAGATGTTACCACTAATCAGTTTTGTACAAGAAAAAGGGTACTAGATGTCAAGAAAAGCATAGGTAAAAACCCCCAAGATATACACCTCCCTTGAAAACTATGCACAGACTAAGGCTAGGTCTACACTACCCGCCTGAATCGGCGGGTAGAAATCGACCTCTCAGGGATCGATTTATCGCGTCCCGTTGGGACGCGACAATCGATCCCCGAATCGACGCTCTTACTCCACCAGCGAAGGTGGGAGTAAGCGCCGTCGACAGGAAGCCGCAGAGGTCGATTTTGCCACCGTCCCTACAGCGGGGTAAGTCGGCTGCGATACGTCGAATTCAGCTACGCTATTCGCGTAGCTGAATTTGCGTATCTTAAATCGACACCCCCCCCCGTAGTGAAGACGTAGCCTAAGTTATTCTAAAACATTCTGTGTGTGTGTGTGTGTGTGTGTGTGTGTGCGCGCGCACATGAGTATGTGCACTTAGAGTTCTCACATATGTAAATACATCCAGGCTCATACTACCTTTTGACAACATTTTATTTCCACCCTTTTGGATTTAGACAGAGAAATTTGTATTGTGTTTATTTCCAAGAAACTGCCATGCTATTTCCTATAGTGAAGAACCTAACAAATTACAGCAGCCAGAATATTCACAATATTAATCTAACAAAAATTATTGCTATCTAATGGTTACCTGGTGTACTATGTGAAACTAATGGGTAGTCTCAGTCCACTTCTTAGTGGGCAGATGTCCAGGTCACAATTAGCACTCCTCATGGCAGCCTCAGAAAAGAGGCTAAGGACTTGATGGACAGAGAAGACTAAACTACCTTATCTATTCTAAGAAGGTGGTCCCTTCCAGGTCAAGTTTGATATATTTCTCCAGGCAGCGTAGAGGACATTTATTTAAGAATGGGAAAGTACCAAAAAAGTTAGGAAGCTATTCCTACTTTTGTCTTGTCACATTTTTTGAGATACTGTTCATTTTAGACAATTACACTAAAATTGAGGAACTAGGTGGGATCCTATCTTTGAAGCTCCCAGGCTGTAGGCTTATTAGAGGAAAAATAATCATATTTACTTGCATATTCATAAACAAGCTGTAACTCTGCAGCAGAACACAAGATGGAGTATTTCCTTCTCCTATTCCTGGGCACATTTCAGGAACACAAGAAGTACAATAGAAAAAAAAACCCTAATTCTTATATGATTCATCCTCTTACCTTTGGAATTCAGCTGGACGTTCTCTCTCAAACTGATTTTGTTTGACGCTTCAGGCTAAAACAAGAGGAAAAACCAGACAAAAGCAAATGACTTAGACTGGACAGTGATGCCAACCAGGAAGACTCTCAAAGGATCAAAAATAATCCGGATAAAATTCCTTTTAGATATTCAAAAATATTTTCAGAACATACCGCTTGTATCTCTAAAAGAGCCTTTTTCTAACAAGGAGATGTCCTACTTCTATATTATAACTTCAAACATTCAACCCACAGCCCAGAAGGCCCCATCCATTTCATGGCAGTTATCCCTTCTGCCAATGAGGCCTGAACACAACTTGTTTCAGAGCCAGTCGACTAGGGTTGCCAGGGTCTGGTTTTCGGGAGGGATAGCTCAGTGGTTTGAGCATTAGCCTGCTAAACCCAGGGTTGAGAGTTCAATCCTTGAGGGGGCCATTTAGGGAACTGGGGTAAAAATCTGTCTGGGGATTGGTCCTGCTTTGAGCAGGGGGTTGGACTAGATGACCTCCTGAGGTCCCTTCCAACCCTGATATTCTATGATTCTATGACCCTGGCGGCTCCGGTCAGCAGTACTGACCAGGCCATTAAAAGTCCAGTTGGCAGAGCAGGCAGGCTCCCAACCCAGATCTGTGCAACTCTTGAGAAGCTACCGGCATCTCCCCCTGGCTACTACGTGGAGGGACGGGGGCTCTGCGTGCTACCTCTGCCCCCAGTGCCAGTTCAGAAGCTCCCATTAGCCAGGAACCGTGGCCAATGGAAGCTGAGGGGGCAGTGCCTGTAGGTGCAGGCAGTGCGCAGAGCTACGTGGTGGCGCCTCTACTTAGGAGCTGGAGGAAGATGTCGCTTCTTCCAGGGAGCCGCCTGAGGTAAGCGCCACCCAGAGCTTGCTCCCTGAAACCCCTCTTTCACCCCAAGCCCCTGCCCTGAGCCCCCTCCTGCACCCAAACCCTAGCCCCACCCCAGAGTCCGCACCCCCAGCCAGAGCCGTCACACCCCAGCCTGGTGAAAATGAATGAATGAGTGAGCGAGGGTGGGGGAGAGCAAGCGATGGAGGGATGGGGCAAGTGAATATGGGTTTGACCTCGTAGAAGGAGTGGGGCAAGGATGTTCAGTTTTCTGCAAATACAAAGTTGGCAACCCTACAGTCGACATCCAGAAATCAGCTGACAGCAACATTAGTTGCATTCTTATCCAGAATGCGACCATACTTGCTGTCCCCACAGAGTGCTAGTAGTTTTAAAACTTTTCAACTCCTGCTTCTTTTTAGGCATATTTACACAAATATGTTTTTATGCAGAAAAATGACAAAATTGGTATGATTCAGTGTGAACAGCACTTGCCTGTGATCCGTGAACCCCTTTCATCAGCACATGTATGAGCTACTTATAATGGCCATGATCCTGCAGGCCTTACTCAGACAAACGTTTGACTGAAGTCAATGAGAGTTTTGCCTGAATGAGACCTGCAGGATAGAGACCTATAGCGAGCAGGAGCTTCACAAGAGGAAGCGATTTGCCCTTGTTATTTGGCAAGCCTTGTTCAAATGGATGTGTGAACCCCCATTTCAGACAGTTGTAAGAGGCTGTTAAGGGGTGATTGTGACACTGATGGCAAAAGCTGGCACCTGGTCTAAGGCTGCAGGCGTCAGCTGGGCACTGACAAATTCATAGCTGGAAACCAGACCAGATCACTTGTATGTTATTGTCGTTCAAGAGAGGCGTGAGACTTGTAAGGATGTGTTTAGATTCTATAAAATGTTTGTAAGTTGTGGCAGGTGTGACCCATGTGCCTAATCGGGGGATCTCTTTAAGAGATCTAGGGGTGGGGAGTAGGAATGAGTTGTGTCTGGGTCACTGTTGGTAGGCAGATGCACAATTAGCACTCCACATCCAAAAGTTTCTGGAATTGGGTGTGCTAATTTTGGATATGTTTAATAGATTCCCTATAGCTGGGCTCAGATTTCATGCGGGCAGTAAACTGTAGCCCACCCAAAGGTTACGCATGTATTACTTGTAATGTTGTATCCCATGTTGTATCGTAATATGTAAGTTTTGCTTTGTAGCTGTAAAAATGCCTGCTCTGAACTTGTGAACCCCGGCAGGAAGAGTGGCTCCCCCACCTATCAAGGACTATCCAAACAAAGTGGGCCATTGTGGAACATCATGATACAAAGACTGGGTTAATGGCCCCTCCCACACCCATGAAGGTGCTACGTGCAAGAAAGCCCATCCAATTAGCTTAAGTGCTGGCAGAAGGGGATAAAACATGGACACAAGAAATCTCCCTCTGTCTCTCTACTGTTTGGACTCTCACAGGGCTGGAGCTAGGAAACAAAAGCAGCGATCCCCCAGGTCAATCTGGGTTAGACATTCAGTGCTGACAGATTATTACATCTGTCACCTTTTTGATCCACCGACTAATTTATTTGTGCATATATGTTGCCTGCTTTAGCCTGTAAATAACGCTCTCATTTTTTCCCTAGTTAATAAATCCTTAGTTAACTATGGATTTAGCTACAAGTGTTGTCTTTGGTGAGAGATCTGAGGTACAAATTGATCTGGGGTAAATGACTGGTCTCTTGGGACTGGGAGCAACCTGAATATTTCATGATCTTTGGTGTATGGCAACCAACTATCACTAAGTCCAGCTAGCCTGGGGGGCAGAATAGACTGGAATGCCCAAGGGGACAGTCTGTGACTTCATGGGAAGACTGTTATAGCGATCCAGGAGTTCACATTAGGTACTAGGTTGGTGAAATCTAATTACAGAACATACCACCAGTTTGGGGTGTCTGCCCTGAGGTCGGCACTCCCAGTCATGAGACACTCCAGACAGTATGGCAGTGACACCTAAAGCATAGCCTGGTAGAGCCTGCCCAGAAACTAGCACTAGGCGGACTGAGGGTTGGACTGGGTGTTGTGGCCGGAGGTTGGAGTGGGGAATAGGAGAGAATATACAGGAAAGCTAGAAAAGAGACAGGCTGAAGGAGCAGCTGAAAGCACTGCAGTGGCTGACTCTGGAAGAAACTTGGACAGAGATTTTTTGGCCAGCGGTGCAGGCTGAAAAGAATGCTCTTGGTGCTGAAAGCAAAAGGAATTGTTACCTGCTATTTGACTCCCTCTGCATTCGGAGACATGGGACTGTGTAAATAAACAACACCGCATCAAAGGAATACCTATGACCAATTTCTCCTCCCAACTGGAATACCCCCAGTGCCCCAAACTTTGATTAGGGTCAAAAAGGGGCCCTCAAGTTGAAAAGGGGAAACAGTTGTTTGGGTCGATCACTCTGAGCTGAGCATTTTCTGAAGAAGTGGACAGTACATATTGATCTCACCCGTCTTTTTTCAAAATAGACCCACATCATCCTGGCCTCAGAAATACCCTTGGGAAGGAGTTTGATGGAAGGAAAAAAACTCCTTCAAGCTCTTTTTATAGAGCTTCCCCCAATCGCTCTATGAAGGGGCTTGGTTTGAAATAAGATGTGGCTCTGCTCCAAGTCCTGACAGATCCACAGGAAACAAGGCCCATAACTGCAGCAACCCTTCGCCTCTGTGCCACTCTGGGAACCCTGGCACATCCTCTTCCTGCTCTCTGGCAGCTAAGCTCCAATGAGTCAAGTTTCCAGATCGTCCCTTGATCACAGCTGCACTCAAGACCCCTCAGCGTGGGGAGGCTCTGTGGACAGGTAACACAAACTTGGGCTGTATAGCAATTTCTGCCTCATCTCTGCAGAGCTGGGAGGTGGATGATCTCCCACGTCTAAGATGAAACCTCCATTGGCTCCCAGGAAAAAGGAGAGCTGGTGCCATGGAAATGGCAAACACTGACTTTTGTGTGGTACGGGGGAGTTGTGTGCATGGGGGGCCCTGTCTGGTGGAGGAGGGAGGAATGATTCGGGTGCATAGCAAGGAACAGAGTCCCCTCATTTAACTACAGATGAGTGTAAAACATTCGGCCCTTTTATTTAGTGTTTGAATTTGTACGTTGCACTACTCAGACTTGTCTAAGTAGGTGAGGGAGAGCATATAATCAGATCCGATGACTTGTCAGAATTCTCCATAAACAGGCCTTACCTTCTGCTCTCACTTATACCTGGGGATTTGACTGGTGCCAGGAGCTTAAAGGCACTTTTGCACCCCCTCTCCTTAGCTGGGATTAGCACCCCTTGTCCACAGCCTAGACCTCTAAATTCCCTTGAGTATAAACCATATAGTTTGTAGCCAATTAGATAAAAATGTTTGCCTCCTATTTTCAGAGGTAATAGTGAGTTCAGGTCCTGAAAATAGGTTGTGCATTTCCCCCTCATCAACGTCATTTTAAGAGTCTTAACGTTCCAGCTGTCATCAGAAGGGGACCTATAAGCCTATTTCAAATTTCACATCCTCTGAGGGACATGTCGAATTCTGGACACAGACAGCCCTCCAAAAAAAGCACCAAATGAGAAGGAAGGACTGACAAGGGTACAAGAGTCTCCATTTTCAAATTTACACACTCTCTTACATAAGCGAAAAAATGGGCCTTCTTACTCAGGTAAAACTTCCATTGCAGTCAATGGCAATTTTGCCTGAGCGAGAAGTCCGGAATCTGGATCCAAGTCATTGAGTTTAATTCTCAACCTGCTTGCACATTGTGTACTTGTGTAAAATGAATATCGAATGGATGTACAATGCCACCTAATCAGAATGGTAGCTCTGTACATCCACTTGGTACAGGTGTAAGTGACTACACAAAGGTGCAAGGGAGTAGACAAATAAGCCACTTGTCGCTCTCTGAAATCATTTGTCCTTATTATGTACGGAAAATTAACGTGGCACATACTATTTCAATCTAATGTTTTTGGGTTTCACGTGTTCACAGTGACCTATACTCACTGACATCGGTATGTACACAATCAGGACATGATCATGTGAGAAGTGGAGTGCCAGCTGCAAGATTCAGAGCACCATCATCTTCCACTGAAGTCCTAATAGGCTACTCAGGGCACTCAGTGCTTCAAAAACAGGACCCAAAGTTCAAGCCTTTAAAACCTAATCAGTTTTAAGTTAACTGAATGAAAAGAGAATCTGAATAGTGTTTTTGAAGTGGAACGCTATTTTTTAAAACACGTGGATAACTAAAAAGTAGTGACAGGATTTTATCAAAACTTCCCCCTAAAATAAAATTTTGGAGCTGAAACCAAGAATGAGAAATTTCAACTCCAAATTAATTATTTTTAGAAAGTTAGGAACAACTAAGCCCATGTCTACACTACAGCCGCACAGGTACAGAACTGCAGCTATCCTGCTGCTGCACTGCAGGTTAGACCAGTGGTTCTCAACTGGGGATCCGCAGCCCCCCAGGGGGCCACGAGCCATTTCAGAGGAGCCCTGGTGTTCCCTGCGGGGCTGGAGCCTTGAGCCCCTGGACAGAGATTGGGGGGGGGGACACCACAGGGGTGTTCCCCCGAAACTGCAGAGCCAGAGTGGGGCTCCACCCCCCCTCCTCCTTCTCTCCCCCAGTTTCCCCAAGGCCCTGGCCAGGTCAGAGGCTGAAAGCTGGAGCCAGGCAGTGCAGGGCAACTGCTGCTCTGGATGGTGCTATGGAGCAGGCAGCTGCGGCACTCGCCTGTCTCCTGCTGATACCTGGAGCTGTGGCTGCTCCTCAGTAACCAGGTCCATTTGACGCAGCTGGTAAGTGCCACTGAGGTGGGAGGACCCTGCTCCAGGGCCAGCAGAGCCCTCAGGGAGCAGCAACTGTGGGCGGCTGCGGGGAGGAAGAGGACCTCCCAGCACACAGCTCCTAGCTATCCCCTCCCTACATCTTGAGCTACACCCCTCACTGTACACAGCCCCTAGCTATCCCCTGCCTGCACCCTGAGTGGTTTTCAAACTTTCTGAGCTGAGCCTCCTGCTTTGCGAGTTATGATTTTTGGTTGCACCCTCCCCCCTCCACAACCCAGACAGGCTGGTGGCCTGCTGAGGTGAGTCAGGGGGTGGAGGCGGTGCTTTCTCCCTGAGCCCCACCATACAGAGCTGGCCTGAGCCCGCCAGACCCTGCCCCACCCCCAAAATAGAAGTCAAACTACCCCTATGCCTGAGGCTGCCCCTGCCACTCCGGTGGCTGGAGTTCAGAGTCCCGAGTCCCCCTCACCCCTCTGGGCCCTGGGGTTTTTATAGCACGTTGGTAGGGTGGGGGGAGGGGAGCTCAGAAAGAGAAAAGTTAAGAACCCCTGGGGTAGATGCTTCCTACATCAACAAAGAGGTTCTTCCACCTCCTCACGTGGCAGTAGCTAGGTAGGAGTCTACACCAGAGGTCAGGCTGGCCCAACTATGGTGTTCAAGGTGCAAAAGTTTGCACAGTGACACAACTAGGTCTATCTAATTTTTAAGTGTAGATCAAGAGGTGTTTGTTTCCTCCTTAGCTACAACACTGATATCTGCCATTATAACAGTGCTCAATAATTTAAATTTAATTTTCTGTTTAATAATGAAAATACTTTATTTTTAAGAGAAGTGTCAGATTGTGTTCCCTTTAAAATGCACTGGAAATACGGCTTACAGACACGCCTCTATGGTACCTGTGCCTACAGGGAAAATTTCCAGCTGTAACACATTCTTGTCTACTGACACTTGTGAAGAGTTAAACCCTATAATTGTCTTGTCATTTCTTCATCAGATTCTTGTAATCAGAAATGAAAACCAAAGAACCTTCTTCAACAGAAAATAAGGTCTCAGTCTTTTTTTTTTTTTATGGCAGACCAAAATATCAGATGAAACCACAATAGATGGTCTCATCCATGTGTTTTTTCCATCTGTGGTTCAACGTGAATCTCACCCACCCATTGCACAACTTAGAAAAAGTGTGTTCTTATAAACAATAAAATGGATTTGTTTTCAACAGAAAAATATTGCTTTTGAAGAATGAACAAGTCATAATTGTATCACTGCTTACACATTTTAAAGACAGTATATTTTGAATACAATAAAACCAACTGTTTTATTTTAAAGTGCTGCTTTAAGTGGTTGAGTGGCTAAAGCATTATCTTATAATCTTACATGAAATGAGACTGTTATCTGCAGCGAGACATAGCTCAACTAAGCCTTGGTTGGATGTACTAGAAACATTTTAATTTGTTGTAAATTGTTACTCTTTTCAGAAGAGATCCCAGGCTAAATTGTAGTCCAAATTGCTGTTTTTGCCATGTGAAAGAGTGATTATTTCATCCACAACACAGTTGCTATCCCTATCATAACTTCCATTAGGTACAAAGAAACCAAGCACAGTTTGGTGGCTCACTAGTTTTACTTATTCAAAGTCCATCTCCTTTCCATTGTTAGAAACTTTCTACCAAAGATATTTTTCATTGGGACAGTTTTAGCCACTTTCCTTTCACATCTCTTGCAATGGTCTCAATATTTAGGTTTATAAGGGTGGCATTTTCTAATGTTTCTACAATAAGAGATGCAGTGACAGACAGATAATATTGTCTGTTTCTATTCTAATTCCCCTCTTCCCCCATGCTCTGCAATCAGTTCAGAATAGCCAATGCATGCAAACAATGGAAAAGTGCCCTTTTGTTTAAATCCAGACATTTGACACTCAATTAAAATGGATATCTTAGACTAAAAATAAAATTAAATGTTTTTCTTAAAATCAGAACTTCACACAAAATGGGGTACACCTTTATTTCACCTACCCATGATGTAATAATGTTTAGATCATTTTGATGTATAGTCCATCAATTATGGAACTTCAATATCCTTGTAAGTAGACATGTCTTGCATGAAGGATTTGAATTATTATTACTTAGAACACTATGAATTGATACTCTGCAGACAGGTACAAGGAAACTGTCCACACCCAAGGAATCTACTGTCTAAGAGGCCAAATAAGCCAGCATGTAGAAGAGTTTGCTGATTTCACTTACGTAAATAGTTCTAATCAGATCAGGCTCTAAATTATTCCTGTATAATTGTTATTCCTCTACCAGGAATGAAGCTGAATAAATTCACCTTGGAGGCAGTCAACACTATTTAATTATGCCAGGATATTTTTATAAGGGTGCAATTTTGACTTTTAAAAAAAAAATTTTTTAAGGGGGGGAGAAAAAAAATCCCCCCCCCCCCCCCCCCGCCCAAGTCTTAAGATTCTGATGAGCCTTCCATGAAACACACATGCATAATAGCAATTATTTTGCACTAACATAGCAGCTTTCATTCAGGACCAGATCTACACTCAACAGTTAAGTCGACTGAGCTACGCTGCTCAAGGGTATTAAAAAATCCACACCCCTGAGCAACATAGTTAAGCCAACCTAACCACTGGAATAAGAATTGTTCTGACGATCTAGCTACCACCTCTCAGGGAGGCAGATTACAAACGTCAATGGGAGAACCCTCCAATCACTCTAGTGAGTATCCAATAAAGCACTACGGTGCTGGAGCTGTGCCGCTGGAGCGTTTCAAGTGTAGAAAAGCCCCAAGGCTCTCAAAGAGCTTACAACATTCATAATGTCTCACACACTCTTCTGAGTATTATTCCCATTGTTAGAGAAGCAAAATAAGGGACAAGATTGGAACTTGCCAAAGGTCCAGAGCAAGGTAGTAGCACAACAAAACCCTGACAGTAGCTGGAACAGAACCCTATGCATGCCAACTCATAGTCCTGTGCTCTACAGATTCCCTTCCAGGATGTGTATAGTATTAAATTTTCTGCACCATAAGTTCAAAGAAAACGTATTGATTTCAGGTACAAGGAAACTGTCCACACCCAAGGAATCTACTGTCTAAGAGGCCAAATAAGCCAGCATGTAGAAGAGTTTGCTGATTTCACTTACGTAAATAGTCCTAATCAGATCAGGCTCTAAATTATTCCTGTATAATTGTTATTATTGAACCAATCAGGATGGAGTATACATTGACCTTGGAGGCAGTCAACACAACTTAATGACACCTGTTTTAGAAAAATCACAACCACGGATTTCCTTCTTTCTATGTAGCAAAAATATACCCTGCTTCAGAGTGCTACATTCATTCACATGGCCAGAAATTACTACATAATCCCATCATATTTAGCATGCAACATTTTAGCTATTTTACAGATAAATTTCCATTTCAATAGTATTAATAAAGTTTCTCTGTACGTACAGCATTGACATATAATATTGAAAGTGAGTAAACTAATGTGTAGAGTACTTCTGTCAGCAAGTTATCTGTACATTGTATACATTTTGCTGTATTATACAAACTTAAGTCCTGGGGACTAATTATGGGACTTAGATGAGCAGCATTTCGCCCTAATAAAAAGCCACAACTCTTATTTATTCATTTTATCTTTTGCAGTAGCTACAAAACCAAGCCCACACAGACTATTTAATAAAGAATTAAATAAAGTTGACATTTATTCTCTCCAAGAAGAAACATTTTGTGAAACCACCTGCTATTTCCCAAAATAAAGTTATGTAGCTTCCATAACAGGTGGTATTTAAGTATTTAAACATCTAGTATGCAGTATCACTGTAATCCACACACCTATTAGTCAAATTAGAAACCTGCTGTAAAGTTGTCCTGCTTCTTCATTTTCCCCAATGGTTAATGTTTTAAACTATGGATGACACATCAGTAAAATGGAGCACACCTATAACTTATAGTGGCACGCAGGGCTAAACAACGCATGCAAAAGACAATTGGATTGATACACCACTTCATTTGCCCCGTTTTATCCCAGTGCAACTCCATTAATTTCAGTGAAGTTACACCAATGTAAAATGGATATAACAGTACAGAATCAGACCCACTCACTTACACACAAAGTTTAAGCCTATTTTAAAACTACTGCACTCTTTTTTCATAAATTTGTCCTCTAATCTTCCGGATATCGTTCTTAAAAGGTTCTGTGATTACAGATATATTTCTGTTCTTAAATCAAAGGTATTTTTATCAAAATTGTTTGGATAACCTTTCTAAAAACTTAAACATGAATATACCTGTATCAAAAGATTGTTAAAAGGAGTAGATATTTCTGCCAGTTTCCCCAACTTGACTACAGATTTAATTACAGAAAGCAATTTAGGTTCATTCATTACCAAAACACCAGTTGACAACTACAACAAGGGGCTGAATAGTACATAATAGTTCTTTGTTCTACAACTGAGCATAGTTTGGATGCTGTAGTGGGCTATAATATTAAAAAGAATTAGCCAGTGTATATTTTAATCTGGCAACTACAATGGTGAATTTTGTAGAACAAATGTAAGCAGGTCAAACAAAACAGCCTTTAAGCAACTCAGATTTTTTTCCTGGTTTTGTCTTTGTATAATTTTATATGTTGTTTTTTTAAGACCATAGCAAAGACCAGCATGTTGAAAAGATTTCTTTTAGGCTCATCACACCGCAAGCTCAAATTCTTCAAAAGTTCATTGAAGTATCGGGAGGTTACTAATGCTCTTCTCAACTGTTCAGTGCATGTTTAAGAAAGAAGGGGCAGCCTTACTACTATGTGCAAGATCTTCAGGTTGTGTAAATAGGCATTGCTCCACAGAATTTAGTGAAACTATACCAGACTACAACACCTACTTCATATTATCTCACAACTCAATTGAGTCTCCATGTTCATACAGTAAATTACCCAAGCACACAACCGGAAATGTAAGTGTCCAGGAAGAATTAAGGAACAGATGTCCAAAAACTAGAAGAGAAGAAAGTTAATAATTGGTGCCATCCTGGGGAATGTAGGGAGAAAATCAAATTCTTACAACTCGGGAGTGAGAGCATCAGCCTAATGAAGAAAGTGGCCCAGGCAGACAAAGCAAACTTCCCTTCTGACTGAAAAAGATTTACCCCAACCTGCCACCCCCAAAAGACTTGGAACGGATTAAGGGTCTGGCCCTGTGAGGCACTGAGCCATGTCTTAACTCAGAAATGCAAACAGAGTATCAGAGTGAGGCATTAGACAATCCCACAGGCACCCACTCAGAATTTACAAGCCTTTGAATAAGAAGCACATTGGGCAAGTAGGAAGACCTGAAAAATGAAGCACAAGGACTCATGAGTAGAGGAGTGAAAATATAGGCCAAATTAGAAGAGTGGTAGTATTAACAACAGACACAATCTATTCCTTGCCCTCAAAAGTTGCCTGCAAACATACAATTCAGAGTCATAACATTAAGGTTTGACAGTTAATCAGACAGGCAGTGGAACAGCAGTGGCTGACAGGACAAAGTCCATAGGGTTTTTCTTTTCACATTTTTTCCAGTGAACTGAAGAGAAAAAGCAGGAATCAGGCCTGCCAGGCTCTGAAAGACAGGCATCCAGAAAACAGAATTGGTATTGGCAATAGTCATTGTTTCTATTCCACAAAGCCCAGGGATTTCTGTTGACTAGCAAGTATCTCCAAGTTCCCTGTGGGTCAAAGTATTGGGAATTGGATAGTCTGGGATGAAACCGTGCAAGAAGAAATAACATGAAGCTGCCAAATTTATGCCTCCACAAAGTTTTGTGGCCCAGCATTAAAAAGGTGTCTCACATGTAAAGAAAAACCTGTGGTGGGAAAAAAAATAATCAGAAAGAAGATATCAATGAGAAAATTAGTAGAAAAAAATAATTGAATAAAATTTAAAGAAAGAATGAGAAATTAAAGAGAAGCAAAGGAAACGTGAGAAAGGGAAAGTAGTACAGCTGGTGAGCTGAAAGCATCATCACTACAGGAAACAGATATTCCTAGCTCAAATATGGTGGGGGCAGGGCCGGCTCCAGGCACCAGGCACCCAAGCTGGTGCTTGGGGCGGCACCTGGAGGCAGGGCCGGCTCCAGGCACCAAGCACCCAAGCTGGTGCTTGGGGCGGCACCTGGAGGGGGGCGGCGCGGCGCTCTGGCTGCCGGGGGGAGAGCCGAGCCGAGCCCCAGCCGGGGCTCGCCGCCCTCTCGCCGCCCTGCCCCCGGCGCTCTGGCCGCCGGGGGGGAGAGCCGAGC
>NW_020664580.1:220495-228470 GCF_002925995.2 Terrapene triunguis
ACGGGGGGGGGGGGCGGCTGGAGGCTTTTTTGCCTGGGGCGGCAAAAAAGCCAGAGCCGGCCCTGGGTGGGGGTCAAGCGAGCATTGCTGAGATCAGCAAAATATTTTGGGACTAGGAAGTAAGAAATCCCTGGAAGCTGCTCAGAAGTCCTTTTGTAAGAATTTTATGTATTCTGTATATGAAGGGTGTGCTTAACTTTTGTGAACTAAAATGATTACATCTAAAATTAGCCTTTATAAACAAAATACACACATATATAATATACACATTCTACATACCTTTGTTGTTGTTGTTTTGGTGCTTAGCTGTGACATTTAAGCACAAGGTAATAGATGTCATATTTGGGCTAAGAAAGAAAATGCGGGTAATACTTATAGGACATGAGGGGCCAAATTATAGGACACAAGGGGCCAAATTCGGCCCTCACTCAGGCAATGCAATAGAGTTGAAGTGCAATGGGAATTACACAGGTGTGATGGGAGGATTTTGGCTCCGGACATCTGATACAAAAAGCACTTTGCCCTGACCTGTTTGTAATTAATACAATCTTCCCCACTTCCACTTCCCTCCCCCCGCCCAAAAAATACCAATCACAACTGATGTAGAACACTCAGCTTTTTCCAGCCTCACATTTATTTCAGTTCTCCCTTCTTTACCTCCACTGTTTAACTGAGAAGACAAGTTTTCACTGTCAAACAGAAATCATGAACAAAGCATCAGGACATTATATAATAGCATCCACCCAGTGACACAATAACTGAAGTTTCCTTGCACAGTGATGGGAAGGCAGGGAGTCAAGGGGAGATTTACTAGGTCGGGGTGGCCAAATTGTGGCTTCCGAGCCACATGCGGCTCTTTTACCTTTAAAGTGCAGCCTGCAGACCCCCCTCACATACTTCCCCCTCCCCCGTCTCCACCTACCAAGCTGGAGGGTGGGGAGAGCTCGGAACCTCTGCCTTGCAGCAGGCTGGTGGGGTAGGGGCTTCTGCCCAGCGGGAAGGGGGGTCTTGGAGCTTCAGCCCTGCAGGGCGCACCTGCTGGGGCTTGGGGCTTCAGCAGGAGCGGGGCTGAAGCCCCAAGCCCCGGCACCAGGCAGGTGTGCCCTGGCTCTCGAACTTCTGAAGATTGTCATATGCGTCTCAGAAGGCCAGTAAATTTGGCCACCCCTGTACTAGGTTGTGCATTTACAATCTTCCCTATATAAAGGGCGATGCCTGGGATCCCCAAACTCTATCTCCTCTCTGGACTTCTTATATGGCATTTATTAATTTTGTTTAAAGAACATCGTGGATGAGTTTGTGATTATGCTGGCACCCATTAAGGGTTAGTGTGAAAAAAGCAACAATCTGAAGATGCTAAATATTATCTTTATCCTCTTTCTAATTTGATGTTTTGCTGGCTGTGTTGTCACTACAGCCCAGGTTAAAATAAATAAATAAATAAATAAACAAACAAACAAACCCCACAATTGATTTTTCCATTCACTGGCAATTTTGGAAAGTTGAAAAAAAAGGAGTCGTTTTGCGTCACACCAAAAACAAACATTTTCAAAATTAAAAAAATTGGGGTCAAACAAAACATTTAGTTTTTTCCCCCAATTTCAACCACTTGTAAGTATTTTTGAATTTTTAAAAATAAAAGGAATGTTTTAAACAAAGTAGTTTAAAAAAAACCCCACACATTTGTTTTGTTTCAAAACAAACAATTCAGCAAAATCAACACAAATTCGTGAAACATTTTGGTGTATAATGTCCTGATGCTTTGTTCAGGATTCTGTATTTTTCACTGAAAAATTTTGCCCAGCTCCAGCTGTTACTCCTGCTTGAAAGAGCTTTTAGGGCTACATGTCATCCTTTACATAGGACAGATTGTAAATGCACCATCAATTTATTTTATCAAGTCTTTCCTAATTCATCTTTTTGTTTTTCTACTTCCTGCACGGGGGGAGTTAACATTAAAACTTACCTGCTCCAGCTTGTTCAATTATGCTGTCTCTTTTTGTCTGTACCTTCAGGGCATTTACAGCAGCTACTTGGCAAGCACAATAAAATAAAGGAACATATACGGCTCTCATCTCAACTCGTTCAGCCCTTCCCCATCCCTGTAGTGCACCCACACTGCAAGTCATAATTTGGTCCTAACAATCCTGAAGAAAATAGATCAGAAGACCAGTCTGATGAGCTAAATACCAGATGTCCCCAAAACTTCATTTTTAAGAAAACTTGAACATACATATTTTCTACAGCCTGCTTTAAAATTAGACCAAACTGAGGGTACATCTACACTACCCGCCGGATCGGCGGATAGTGATTGATCTATCAGGGATCGATTTATCACGTGTAGTGTAGACGTGATAAATTGATCCCCGATCGCTCTCCCGTCGACTGCTGAACTCCAGCTCGGCGAGAGGCGGAAGCAAAGTCGATGGGGGAGCCGCAGCCATCGATCCTGCACCGCGAGGATGCGAAGTAAGTAATTCTAAGTTGATCTAAGATACGTCAACTTCAGCTAAGCTATTCTCATAGCCGAAGTTGCGTATCTTAGATCGATCCCCCCACCCCACCCCAGTGTAGACCAGGCCTGAGACTTAGATGGATTTATAACAGGAGCTACTTCCAGAAAGCAATGCGAATTGCATGCCTCAGGGTCTAGCAAACTCTACCTTGGGACAGGCAGCTAAAACATTCTTGTCAAACATAGGTTTGAGGAGGCAAAGAGAGAGAAAGGCCATTTCTGAGATAACAGGTACCTGGTCCTAGATCATTAAGGGCTTGTAAATTCAGTAAATCACTGTCACTTTGGATTTCCCTCGGTGAATTAGCATCCAATATAGAGAATGAGGCACAGCTGTAATACAATTATACTGTCTTTCCTACTGAACAGTTAGACAAATCCACTATGGCAACTACAACTAGTTGCCTACATGGAAAAGTAACTCTCTTAAGGATTCAACTTTCTATGTATCTTTTCCAACAGACTTTCCTAATTTTCTTCATTTACGATGAATGGTGTATAAAAAAAACTATTACTCTGTTGTGATAAATGAAGGGGGGGCGGGGAGCTCGCTTTTATGGACACCCAGCCAGTTAGCTACAAAATCCCTGTTAGTAGCTCCTCTCTACTTGCTTTACCTGTAGAGGGTTAAAAAAGCCCATAGGTAAAAGGAAAGGAGTGGGCACCTGACCAAAAGAGCCAATGGGAGGGCTAGAACTTTTTCAAATTGGGAAAAAAACTTTCCCTTTGTCTGTCTGTCGGTTGTTCTCCGGAGAGAGGGGACAGAGCAAAAACAGGGCTGAAGCTATGCTGTAAAAAGCTGTGAACCAGGTATGAAAATCACCAGATCATACCTAAGAACTACTCAATTTAAAACCCCAGATATGTAAGTAGATCAGGAAATGTCTAGAAAGACGCAATTAGGTTTATCTCTTATTTCTGTAAGGCTTGTGGGCTCCACTCCGCTAACCCCCAAATGCTTTTGTTTAGCTTGTAACCATTAAGCTGGACCTCAAGAAAACCATTCTTGATGCTTAATTATTATATTTGCTCTTTTTAAATCTAGCAATAGCCTAAGTTCCAGATGTATTTTCTTTCTTCCTTCCTTCCTTTTTTTTTTTTAAATAAAATTTGCCTTTTTTAAGAACAGGATTGGGTTTGTGTGTCCTAAGAGGTTTGTACATAGGTTGTTTAATTAGCTGGTGGCAACAGCTAATTTCCTTTGTTTTCTTTCTCAGTTCTTCCCCGGAGTGAGGGGGAGGGAGTGAAAGGGCTTGAGGGTAACCCAAAGGGAGGAATTCTGAAGTTCGCCTTCCTGGGTCAAAAGGGGTTTTTGCACTTGGGTGGTGGCAGCATCTACCCACCCAAGATCAGAGAGACGCTGTAACCTTGAGAGTTTAATACCAGCCTGGAGTGGTCAGTATTAATTTTTAGAATCCTTGTGGGCCCCCACCTTCTGCACTCGAAGTGCCAGTGTGGGGAATCAGCCTTAACATCTGTTGTTATTTTTGTTGTTGTATTCTAGTATAAGTCTTCCCTCAGAAATTTAACTTAATTTTCTTCACTATTCACCCTAGTTTTAAAACTGATCTAAAAGTGTTATTGATGAAACCATAATTGTGTGCTAAACGTTATCTTCTTTTGGGGGCTCATTGACTGTGGGTTATTTTGGGCACAAATGTACACTCCTTACACAGGAAAAACTCTTGTGGATATTTATGGGTATTTTGGTTGCCCAAGGAATGCAGGATGAAGCCCACAATCACCACATCATAGCCTAAAAACACTGTATGCTATGTAAAAGATTATTTCAGTTTGAAAAGAAAGGGTAGCTAGAGACATGATCAGCATTTTACTAGATTTTGATATAAATATTCTGAAGAGTTTAACAAACTGTTATATTGCTTAGTACATAAACAAACAAACAAAATCTGATCTAGCAGTGTGGGTGGGAATTTCCTGTTTCCACTGAACTTCACAATTCCTCCTGGGACAAAAGAAACCATGATTGCGGGGGGTGGGGTGAGGGGTGGGAGACCATTAAAATGTATGTACAAATATTCGACAGACGTGCCAATCTGATTTTTATAATAGATTGTTATGACAACAATATTCTTTATGTTTCATAATCCAATCACAAAATTATTTTTCCTTTTATTGAGAGCTGTATCTTAATCTGATCCTGAAGCAACAGGAACAGTGAATCATTACAAAGTTCCCTTTCTCTTCCTCCTGTAGATTTTTATTCATACCTTTATTCTGAACAGGCTAATCTCAAAACTGGCATCTGACAATCTACTAGTCCTGAGGGAAGATGTTCAATTTTGTACATACAGTTAATTCACTAATAAACTCAGCACCTGGTATTGTTATGGTAGAGCTCTTCCTAATCTAATGAGAATGTCTAAAAGGAATAGGATTCTTAACCAATAATTAACATTTGTTATCTCAGGTTCTCAAAATGTCATTTGGCAATTTAGACAAATGTGCACTGCTGATGGTCAGCCATCTTTTTTATGATGGAGGGAATAAGAGAAACAGTTATTTTACACCAGTAAGTTACATATATTCCAAATATTTCAGTCTGATCTTTAAGTGTATTAGACTGTTCATTGTTCTTAACTATACTGCATATATTGCAATGACACTGTACTAGGGTAAAATTCACACCAGTGCAGAGGGCCTGTACAAGGCCCCATGCAACACATAACCATTCCTTAAGCTGATTCATACACCTTCCACTGGCAAAATAAACATTCCCCAGTGGTTTGCAACATTGCCCAGGATTGGGATAGGCTAGATTTGAACCCTTAAGTGCTGCAGTATTTCTGGCAGATGGGGCCCCTACTGGGAGATGTTTTTTATAGTTAGAAGAAACAAACAAAAAATGTTAAAAATTTTAACAGAAGAAAGTATTGTCCCTTGAAAGCCAAATTCAGACTCCTTAGAGGAGGAATGGGCCTTACTCTGGGTTTAATGTTAAAAGCATATGGAGAAAGAGACCCTATAAAAGTCGCTATCATAAATGGAGCTGTTCAAATGAATGAACATGCTCCATATTGAAACTGAAAATAACTTAGGCAACAGGTTGACACTTTCATGAATAGTTACAGTAACCACATATGAAAATATGCATCCTTGATCTTAACAGATGTCAAAATATCTCCTCTTGCTGTAGAGAGAAATATCAACTTGTTTTCTCTCATCTTTTTGAAACCAGGACTTAGGGATCTCAACTCAAATATTTCTCCAGAGGATTTTGGTACAAAAAATGTAACAGGAATCAATATTGCAGATTTCCTATTCAGGCAGAACCCAGGTTATTGCTTCTAATCACACATAGCTCAGAACTCTCAATAATATCTCCATTTATTCTGAGTGATGCTGCAACCTGTAAGTGTTTGCCACTGGGAAGACTTACACCAGCCCAAACACTCAGGCAGCAAGGGAAGAATAGAATGGCAGCTGTCTGCAGCCCTGCTCAGCCACTTGATGTTACACCAGACAGAAGTGAGGTATCTCAGGAAGCTGAGCCAAGGCTTGACAAAACACCCAGACCAACCAAGATCCCACCAACAATTCCTGAGAAAGTACTACTAATGTTCAAGGAATGTAAGTACTCAGGGGACAGGTCTGGGCCATCTGATATAGTATAGAGCAGCTACAGGCTAGCATCACTCTCAATACTAAAAGAAAAGATCTGGCATGGCAAGTATGCTGATTTAGACACCCTTCTCCAGGAGGAGACCCCTCCTCAGCATATTGCCCTTGATGGCCAGATGGGCTGGAAGAGCCAGAAGCAGGTTAAGAAAAGGGTCCTTGAGGCACAGTGCATCCTTCCAGGCTTTACAGGCTGTGATAACTGAAATACAGCTCAAGAGATATTTGTCTCTGCTTAAAATACCAGGACACTGTCACGTTGGTTTCGGGGATGAATGCATGGTTGCAGTATGATAAGCCTCTTCAAAAGGAAGAAGGATAGTGACCCAAATATACCCTGGGAAAGTTCAGAAACAGACTTCGATTTCTGCTAATGACCCTGGAGAGTGGGAGCATAAGCTTTCGTGGGTAAGAACCTCACTTCTTCAGATGCAAGTCAAGTCTTGCATCTGAAGAAGTGAGGTTCTTACCCACAAAAGCTTATGCTCCCAATACTTCTGTTAGTCTTAAAGGTGCCACAGGACCCTCTGTTGCTTTTTACAGATTCAGACTAACATGGCTACCCCTCTGATCCTGGAGAGTGGGTCACTTGTGTCAAGTGTACAGCAAGTTGCCTAGCCGTCCTTACTGCTGCCAACATGGGTTGGGAACCAGGGGACAAGTAGGTTTGCTGTATGTGTCTTGAGGGGCCTGTCACATGTGCATCCAGTCTGCTTCTTACGAGACTGTGCAAGGGTGTCCTGAATGCGATGGTCAGCAAAGAGCCCATGTTTTCTGAGAAAGTTGTAGGTCTCTTCAGAGAGGTGATGGTGACAAATATTTTCAGAGGAGGGGGAAAAACATGGCTCCCCTAGAAGGAAGGGGATCCCAATTAGTCTTAAAATGCCTTGGGATTCAACGTTGGATACTTGGAGGAGACTGCAGCTGCCTCTTTGAGGAAGGTTGTCGAATAGGCTTCAGAGTTCCCTACCATGGTCTCAGTTCACGTTATGCCATAGGGGCATGCCCTGTGGGTTGCTGGCCAAGATTCATCAAGAAATGGCTGCCAGTTGCATTGCTGTCCCCATCCCATCACTCCCTTTGCCTCATCCTAGCATTTTCCACCGAGAGCAGTCCCTATAGGAATATATAATTTATATGAAAACATTTCCTAGCCCAGGGCTCTCTGGTAAGGGATGCCATCCACCCTGAGGCCTGCTCCATGTGACATCACTTGTTTGATCACATTATGCAGCTCTGTTTTTAAAAAAAATGGATTAGTAATGGGATTAATGATATACTTGCAGCAGGTCTCTGGTCGTAGTGGCCATATCACAGATGGATGTGTGGTATGGATGGCTATTACCAAAACCATCAGGGAGAAGAAATGCCTGGAGACAGAAGGTTGAAGAGCCAGGGCTAGGATCCGCACAGGATCTTCACAGAAGTGGGTAAAGTCCGAGGATCCAACTCCTTCTTGATCTTGTATAAACACAGCCACCCTAGGAGCATGTGTAGGTGAGAGTGTCCAAAAAGATGCATGGATCTAGGCAGGGGCCCACTGTCATCCTCATCCCTCTAAGTCTGCTCAGTGGTTTCTGAGGTGGCTACAAGGAAAGTGCCACTTCTTACAGAAGGAGTAGGCTTGTCCTAGAGAGAACTGCTGGCATCAGCACAGGTGAAGGCATGTACAGTAAGAGATTGCAAGGTGGACCTGTGGCCAGTTAATTTTCATGTGCAGGGCTGGCCTTGGGGAAAATGGCACCCTGGACAAACTTATAATTTGGCGCCCCTTGCCCCTGCTGCCTCCCTGGGCTCCCCCACCCTCCATCATCTGTGGCC
>NW_020664580.1:228480-252942 GCF_002925995.2 Terrapene triunguis
ACCCTCCATCATCTGTGGCCCCTGCTGCCTCCCTGGGCACCCCATTCCCCCCACCCACCCCAGGCTCACGGTGCTTCCCCATTCATCCCCCACCACCACCTCTGGGTGATGTTTCTCAGACTCAAATTTGAGTCTGAGAAACATACATGAACACATGAAAAGAGAAACCTAATATGTTATCAATAAACACAGGAAAACAGTCACCTAAATAGAAAGGGCATGCCAACTAAAAACATCCCAAAGAATGCATGACTACAGTGATGATGTACAGAGACAAAGGCAGTTTCACAGATTCATTAAACAGAAAATGCAAGTGATCAGATACTTTTAAGAGAATGGGGGGGGGAGGGTTAGAATTTTTAATGAAAACCCCGCACCAACAAAATCGAAACCCATTCCTGTACCAAGGTTAATAGACTTATGCATTCAGCTACATAGTGCAGGGTCCCAGATTAAAGATGGAAAACATCTGAATATTTTAAAACAATGAAAACATCTGTTGGAGTCTATAGAATGTAATGTAAATACATGAATATGCTACAAATAAACATTGATAAAGAAAACTAAATATTTTTTTAAAAATAAGGGTGATACAATCCTTTCAAAAAATGAATTTTCCACATTAAACAACAGCAATCTATGTTATGATTATTTCTTTGGTACTCCAACATGAAAAAAAAATAAACACTTTCTACATTTTAAAAGCCGTATGTTTCTCCCCAAGTACGGCACCTCATTTAAAGTGGTCTTTTTTAGTTGCACTGCAGAGAGTAAATGTAAACAGAAACTCAAAAACAACATTAATTCTAATGCTTAATTTCCCTAATTACCCTATATTTCCTGTTCTGTCCTGCTTAAGAGTCATAATGCTGCTTTTTTTTGTAACTAACTAGAGCCATTATTGTGACACTCTGGGGTACATTTTTGGCATTATTTACCAAACTTTTTTTATTAAAGGTATTCACTGACCTTCAGCCTCTAATTCATTATTATTTTGCTAATGGCCCTTTATCTGAGCTTGTGGTCCAATCAGCATCACTACTACAAAGCAGCAACACTTAGACTGATGGCTCTTTATTATCATAATAAATTATTTCACTGGATATACAGCAGCTCATGCAGAAGGGAAAGCCATTGGTTGAGTAACCATAGGCCATGGTATGCTTTGCCTTAGACTAGAGCTCTAAAGAGTCTCCCACTTTCATAAGGTTACAAATAGAGGATTCTATTATTTGAAATACTTCAGCTATATAAATAATGTAGGTACAGCAGTTGGAACTATCCCCTTTACAGTGATTGCAGATAGACTGAACCTGAGGTTGTTTTTGGCCACTTCAACCCATAGACTAGGAAAGGGGGGAACTGCCAACACTGTGTTCCAGAACAGGAACAAAAAACACTGCTAGGTTACAGGGCTTTAAACTTGCATTAATGCTCAAGATATAAACATGAAATAAGACATAATAAGGATTACATCATGCTCAAGACCATGAGAAAACACTACTCTGTTTCATTAGATTTTTGGAGAAAAATAAGAGTCAGACATGTCTGTAAGAAGCTGCAGAGTTTATCAAAAAAGTAGACAGTTTTTCAGGAACCAGAGAAAGTTAAAAGTCTGTCCTACAAAACTGTAAAGGTTTATCTATATAATAATCAGTACCCTAATGTCTTTTGCCTCTAATCCCTCTGTGCCTTGTGCTGTCATTTTCTTTAGAACATTTCCAGTGTCTTCTGGAAAAGCAATAATACAAGTGTAGCCACCAAGACAGGAGTTTTCACTCAAGTATGGTACGATACATCGATCAAATCCAACATGCACACCCATAGTTTTCTAAAGGCCCCTTTTCTCTCTCTCTGAGAATCAATCTAAAAATCATGGAGAAAGAAAGGAAGACTTCCAAAAACTGTAATAGCTGAGTGTAGATGGGCTACTTATTTATATTAATTTAACCAGTTCAAATGATGGGCAATTTTAGCTCCAATTTACTACACAGCCTCACCTGCAAGGCTCTACATCAGCCTTTTAAAAATGTGTGAAGTGCAAGGCCAGTTTTAAGTTTGGTGACTGACCCATACCACAGCCAGCATCCCCACAACTGAGCATTCTTCCATCTACCAAACCTTCCAGTACATGAAAGGAGAGCTGTATGTTCCCAGACTGTTCAGCTCCTGCTTCAAGGATGAGAAGTAGAGCACTCTGATTAAAGCATAGTATGTAAGAGCGCGGAGCACTAGGAAAGTACTGATCACCAGGGATCCTAGTTTGCCATGATAAAAAAAAAAACAGAATTCTCTGATAAAAACAAAAAAAAAGTGTTTTTCTGTGATTAAAATGAAATGCTGAACTTTAGTTTCCCTAGCCAATTGATTGATATATATCAATAAAACATCTACTGTACATCAATAAAACATTGTGTTCACTATATATAGTGAACACAATGTTTTATTGATGTACAGTAGAACCCCATTTATCCAAGCCTCCATTATCCAGCTCTCCATATTAACCTAACCACCAGCTGCCCAGGGCTGACAGCAGCAGGGCTCGGACAGTCAGCCCTAGGCAGCTGAGGCTTGGCTGTCAGCACTGTGCGGGGCTGACTGCCCAAGCTCCCCCTCCTCCATATTAAAATAAGGGATAGAAAGTTCTTTGCCAATTCTCCTGATTACTCCCATTTTTTATTATCCAATCTAGCCCCGGTCCCAATTAGATCGGATAAATGGGGTTCCACTGTAAACTTTAAAGCGCATTCAAAAATCAACCACAAGAGCGGGGGTTGCACACATTGAATAAGTGCCACTGGTACTTTCAGTAAAATGCTTTTAGTTTTTCACAAAACATAAAAACTAAAGATTCTCTGTAAAAATTAAAATTCTGCGTTTTTCCTTGGGAAACTGATTTCTAGGATCTTGGCTAAACATAGAAATCAAACTGGCTCACAACTCTGCCTCCACGTTTTCAATTTAAATTTATTCTGCAATTAGGATGTAGAAACAGAATTTTTCTTCACACGTTTGTTTCTGGAGGTGAGGAAGCAAACGGACGATTTTGAATAAAAGATACAACTGAGCTGGCTACGTGCACACTTCCAAAATACAATCACTCTAAAGAGCACTCATTTGTGAGAAGGACTCAGAGCATCCTCTGCTTCAGGGAACGACTTTAGCCTAGAACCTTCTACGAAAAGTACGTAACAGTGGTGCAGATAGCAAAAAGCTTATCCTGGTGGCAGGTCATAAACTCCAGTCCCAGGCTCTCAGACTGGAATTTCTCAGAAGTTGTCCATTGGCACAGACTGGTAGACAGGGCGCTGGACTGGGATTCTGGAGACCTAGTTTCTATTCCGATCTGATGTGTGACCCTGAACAAGTCACTTCACTTGTCTGTGTCTCTATTTCCCCTCCCAAACTTTGTTTTGTCTCTTTCGATTGTAAGATCTTTAGGGCAGGTACCGTCCCTTACTGTGCATGGTATAGCACCTAGCACAATGGGGGCCCCTCGACCTCACTCAGTTGGCTGGTTTCTAAGCAGTACTGTAATGATAACAATGTTTTGTCCACTTACTGGCACAAAGCTACTTTATAACGGAAGTTATTAACAGGATCAGACATGTCTTCAAGCCTCTTATTAAAGCATGATTGCTTACTTCTAAATACTATTGTCTGCCACCAGGTGTTATTTGTGCTGATAAAATGCATACTGTAGCTTTGAAGTGTCCAGTTAATCTGCTGCCACAATTTTTAAAGGATTTGATCCAATGATCAGGTCTGATTAGACCTGATATCAAGTAAAATATTAGAAATGTGCTGCATATTAGTGCTGTACAAACAATAGTACTACTCTGAAAATAGAAATTACCGAATAAACTCTAAGTGCTCCACTAACACGAAATAATTAACATGCTACAATCTGCTGACTGTCAAGCCATGAGTAGAAACACCACAATAGGTTTTTAAATGCAAATTAGGAGGAAACTGCCAGTAGTTCAAGAAATCAGTTTACAGACATCCAAAGATGGCGAGCCAGGTAGGAAAACTGCAAGACAGTATACTATATGCGAGACCCCTGCATAGCCATAGGCCTCTTCCATTCTCCCAAGCAGTTAAGGTTATGATTGTCATGTAGGTGACATCTTGGTTCACAAGAGAAAGAGTGTACAGATAATAGTTTTAAAAAAAATCTACCTAACTAGTATTTTGATTTGCATTATTTATTCGGTTATATAACCATACTGTGTCTATTTTACTTAAAACATTAGCAGATACTGTATTGGCCAACCATCCTTGACCTCGTGTTTGTTTCTATACTCCCATTTCACTAATGAAATATAAACATAGAAAAAAATTAATTTATTTTCAACATGACATAAAAGAGAATTACTATAGTTAAAAATAAGATGTTTTAAAATTAAATATCAGTACTGTATTTCCTGTCCATAGAGAGTTACCATGCAAACACAATAAATTATATTGTGTCAAAAAATAAACTTGATATAAAACAGTTGGCTTGAAAGGTGCTGCCTCCTCACTTCTTGTTAAGCAAGGCTCTAATTGTGCATGATCACATCATTCAGAACAAGAGCATGGTCTTTCAGGGAAATCTCTCATTCAGTATTTGAGATAACATCACCTGTTTTTCCAGAAACATGCTACAATATAAACTCAAAAATACCCATAACTATAAGACCGTAAGAAAGTCCGATATCTTAACAGAACAGTAAGAGTTTACCTTTTTTTTTTTTTAAGGTAGAAAGCTAACAGCCAGCTTGATGGACTTAAATGCAAGAAAGTTAAGTAATGAAAGTCTATCTTTATGTGTCATTACTACCCTCTGGGTTCTGCAGGGCACTGCCACATGAACTGTCCACAGGGCAGAAGAAAGCAACCACTACGACACTTCGTTCTTCCCACCTGTAGCAGGCGCAGCATGTAGCCTGGGGAGATCTGATACACCTGTTTCCTCCACAATACTACAACAGGCTGTGGAAGAATTAGAGGAAGGAAGTATCAAATTAGGTAAGGGACAGGCAGCAGTATGTGTGTGCCCATCTAAGTGAGAGAGACAGATTTTGGAGAAGAGGAAGAAAACAATGTGTGATGGGGAAGAGGGGGAAAGAATAGGAGGTAGAATACAAAGAATGAGGAAGATAAAAGAGAAGGAATGATAGAGATGGACGGCCAGAGGCTCTGGGGAAAACCAGAGATCTCCCTGTTCTTGTGGTCTATCCTGGCATCCCATTTGGTTTAACAAAAAGGGATCTCCTCCTACCCTGCATTTTCTCTCCTGGTTGTGGCATGTCTCATGGTGATACCAAAATTACTTCCATTTTATTTGGATTGCGCTCAGTCAGCAAATCCTCATTCATGCCCGTGACTCCAACAGTCACTGAATCTGGCACTCTGAAGGGTCAGATGAAACGGAGGGGGTTGGATGTTGTCAGCATACTGCAAACTCTGCAGCTCATGCCTCCTTACTTAGCCTTCCTAGTTGTCCCATAAACACATTGAACGAGATGAAGCCTGGAGAACCCCACACAAGAGAAATATTGGGGCAGAAGACCAATTGCCCAAACCTACTCTTTGGGTCCTCTCAGAGGTAGGCATGAAGCCAATGAAGAGCAGTTCCATCTATTCATGGTAGGGTTCCCAGGCAAGTTAAAAACACCCATAATCAGGAGTACTGAAGTTAGCTGCTAGCTCTGACAGCATCAGCATGGACACCTTATATTTATCTAATGCCTGAAGGAGATAACCTATTAAAGCAATCAGTGCAGGCTCTGTGCCATGCTCCTGGGTATACCCAGATTGAGAAGGGACAAGACAATCTGGGTGCTCTGAGAATTGTCTAGCCATGCCCTTCTCAATAATCTTGGTCCAAAATGGAAGATTCGATACTGGGTTATAGTTGGCCAGGTTGTCAGCATCCACAACTTGACAATTGTTTTGAATAGAAGCCAGGGCCGCCCAGAGGATTCAGGGGGCCTGGGGCAAAGTAATTTCAGGGGCCCCTTCCATAAAAAAAGTTGCAATACTATAGAATACTATATTCTCATGGGGGCCCCTGCGGGGCCTTCCCCCCCGGGCGGCCCTGGGAAAAATAAACATTTAAAAACTTTCCGTATCTTGGCACAAACCCAGTTTTGAGAAAACTTCTTTTCAAGTCACCTTTACAAGGTATCACTGATTCTCAGCATCAGCTAGTGCTAAAAGGCACTAAAGCTCATTAAAAGGGTTGGACAAATATTTTCCATCAAAACTTTTTTTGGATCGAAAACTAGGGGTTTTTAAAAAGCAGAAAAAAAAAATCACAGACAATGTCTGCTTTCCTTCAAAATTTGTTGTGGTTTTTTTAATTGAAAAGCTGAAATTAGTCTGCCAAAACCTGAACATGGTTTGGGGTTTCAGAAGTGTGTGGCCAAATATTTGCTGCTTGCTGTGTTTGATTGTTTAAAGAAACAATAAAAAAATTCTGCTTAAAAAAAATCCAAAATTTTTGAACCACCTCAGCTTGTGACCAAACACCTGAAACACCTGAGCCCATCCAGTCAGAGATTTTTCCAGGTTTCTGATACTCTGCTGGTTTCCTTGACTCATATCTGTCTCCATAACTTTGGGTTCATTTAGGTTAGAACATAAGAACGGCCATACTGGGTCAGACCAAAGGTCCATCCAGCCCAGTATCCTGTCTACCAACAGTGACCAATGCCAAGTGCCCCAGAGGGAGTGAACCTAACAGGTAATGATCAAGTGATCTCTCTCCTGCCATCCATCTCCACTCTCTGACAAACAGAGGCTAGGCACACCATTCCTTACCCATCCTGGCTAATAGCCATTAATGGACTTAACCTCCATGAATGTATCTGTTTCCTAGAGGCTGGCTCCATGGGGTCCCTCACAAACTGGAGACGGTTACTGTGGGTTTGTCTTTAGTATAGACTATGTACATACTCCACAAACTGAGCATTTGAGCTTGTTCCAGAATTTGGGATGAGCCTATGTTGTGAAAACTGAAATGCTCAAAATAGCACATGCATGTGAATGGACACAGGGCGCTAAAATTAAATTAACCCAGGGGTTCTCAAACTGGGGGTTGGGACCCCTCAGGGGGTCACGAGGTTATTACTGGGGGTCGTGAGCTGTCAGCCTCGACTTCAAACCCCGCTTTGCCTCCAGCATAATAGTGTTAAATATATAAAAAAGTGTTTTTAATTTATAAGGAGGGGGGGGTCGCACTCAGAAGTTTCTATGTGAAAGGGGTCACCAGTACAAAAGTTTGAGAACCACTGAATTAACCCCTCTGGAGCCTCAGGGAATGCAGGGGGGGGGGCTCTCCCTTGGTAGGATTGGGAAGGAGGTAGATGGTGTAGGATATTGCTCTTCTCATGTGATCCCTCCCCCATGGCTCTCTTGGCTCTATCACGGTTAATCTAAAGTGGCTAATTTTAAATGAAACTACCCTCCCCTGACATGAAACTCCCTATGACACTGAAATTAAATGTAGACTATAATTTGGCATTTGAGAAGTGAAAGGGATGGTAGCCCTAATAGAAAAGATAACAGCTTGGCTTTTTGTGTTAAATAGCTGTCTTCAAGCCTCAAACTGCTGAACGAGCTTTAGGGTAGGAAAGGCTGTGCCTCCCCAAACAGCCTGGCCCTGCCCCCTATCCGACCCCCACCCATTTCCTGTCTCCCGACTGCCTCCCTCAGAATCCCCGACCCATCCTGCTCCTTGTCCCCTCACCGCCCCCCCCCCGAGACCTCCCCCAACCACCACCCCGGGACCCCCCCCCCCCCCCCCCCCCCTCCCCCCTCCCCCCCCCCCCCCCCCCCCCCCCCCCCCCCCCCCCCCCAAGTCCTGACAGACCCCCGGAACGCCCACGATCCAACCCCCGGTTCCGCATCCCCTGACCGACCCCCTCCCCCCAGCAGCGCTGTCCAGGGCCGCTCCTGGGTTACCCCCGCCTCTCTCCTCTCTCAGAGCCTCAGCGCGCTGCGTCCAGGAGCTGCCCTGGCCCCTGGGCAGAACTGCAGCGGCGTGGCTCTGGCAGGACTGGAGCTCGCAGCCCGCCCCCTTACCACACGGCTCTGACTCAGCGGGAGGAGCTCAGGCCCTGCCGGAGCCACATCGCTGCAGCGCTGTCCAGGGCCGTTCCTGATGTGGCGCGCTGAGGCACTGGAGTATGGGAGAAGGCGGGGGCAGGGCCGGGGGAGCCTCAGACATTCTCATGGGGCCAGGGGAAAATTGCCCCACTTGCCCCCCCTCCGGGCAGCCCTGATAGAAGCCACACAACAGCTCCCTTTGCAGCTATCACCAGCAGAACTAGCCTTGCTGCCAAATCCTCTTTGGTTTTGACCCCCTACAGCAGCACACCTCTTCCTCCCACTTCATCTAGAAACTGGCAGTGAGCCAGGGGAGCCACCACCACCAGTGAAGAAAAGGGAATAGAGGGAAAGAAGAAATAGGCAGCTGTTAGGCGAGAGATGCATAACCATGATGGAATACGGGATATGGAACCAAGTCAGGGAGACAGGGGTGGGGTGGGGGGTGGAAAAGAAAATGAGAGATCAGGTAAGGGAGTTTTGCAGAGAGACAGGGCAGAATATCAAGGGAAGGGGAAAAACCAGGCCAGAAGAGGGCCAAAAAGAAAGACAGGGGCTTAGCAACAGTGGAATGGAGGCTAGAGGGGAAGAAATATTTCTGATGAGTTGCTCTCCTTCCAAAATGCTTGAAAGGTCCTCCTTTCCTATCAGCCGCTGGTTAGATTATGATAAATTTGAAGTTCTACCCCCATCCATATATAGGGGGGTGGAGGGGAAGAAAAGACAGAAAACTCCTTCTCCCTTCCTGTATACATTATACTTGTATATACTGGAAGGAAGACTGAGCTTTTTGTTTCTTCCTACCCCCCCTCCAGTATTCAGAGACCCAATTGTGTCACTCTGTTGCTTGGTGTATCTTCATTTGATGGAGGAGATTGTATAACTATCTGCCCCTTCCCCTCCCGCCCTTTGTTTCAATCTCTCCCTCTCTCTAGCTCAGTGGTTCCCAAACTGGGGTTCGTGAACCCCTGGGGGTTCGCAAAATGTTACAGGGGGTTCTCAGGAAAAAATTCCCTAATGGCGGACAGAGCTGTCCCTAGGGACCCCAGGCACCATGGGGCCAGCAGCCCAGAGCCCCTGGACTTCCAAGAGCTAAGCAGATCAAAGCAAGCCTATCTATCACACTGAGGAGATTTAAACTTCAAGACTCCTTATAAGAAATGGAAAGGGAGGTGGATATTTTTTGCTGTTTTTAAAATTAAATAGGCAGCTAGTATTGTTTTTAAAATTATTATGAAGAACAAGTTTAAGCTTTGTTGTAATGTGCGTTGTTTGCCTGGACTGCTCAAGACCTGAATGCTTGTGTAGGAGGAACTCTTTAAATTGGCTTCTTAAATACCTTCATGCTTGTTTCACATCTGATACTCCTTGATGAAACATAGGAGCCTTGTCTTATAACAGGCTTATTCAAAGTGATACAAGCTACGAAAGTGCAATCTTGGAAAAGTGTTGCCGTTTTCATAATGTAATAAAAATACTGTAATGATAAATAATAATTAATAATAAATAGTGTGTAATAAGCATGTCATAAAAACAAATTTTATATTTCCCAGATCACTGCTTTTATAATTTATACTCAGGTAAAGGAGAAAATCCCTGGAAATATCCATTTTTAGGAGGGGGTTCGCGAGACTTGACATTTTTGTGAAAGGGGTTCACAGGTTGTTAAAGTTTGGGAACCATTGCTCTAGCTCAACAGACATACACCCCCCACTGCTGCCAGTTGATGCTGTTTCTTCAGTAGGCCTGAGGGAGTCACTACACCCACCCCTAAAGTTAACCAAAGCTATTTTTCCTGGATGCTGATACAGAAGAAAGTGTATTATTTTTTCTATGTTTAAATCCTTAGGAGGCACTCAGATTTCCCCCGTGGAATAAGTGTGCTGCCTTCACAGTATTCCTAGCCCCTGCAGGCCTGGATAGTGAAGGACCAAGCTTGACAATGAATTCTGTTTCAAATCTAATAAATAGCAGGCCAATCCTTGTTCTCTTGGTGAGTCTCTGCTCTTTCTACCCCCTCTTTCATGTTTCTCTGCTCCTTTCATCCTCTTCCTTCCCATCCTGAATCTCTTCTTTTCAGTCATACTTGATGTTCCTGCAGCACAGTACTTCCTTAGTGGGGCCTGCAAAAGCAACACTGAAGTGAAAGTGACACAGACATTTCACTCTGCTGCTTCTGGAGACATGAACTGAAAAAGCAGCTGAACCGGTTTGATCCTCTGCTGCTAGAGGTGCTGTGGGGTGATGCAGAATACAATCACAGGCCATTTTAAAAACCCCATATTCAGCCAAGACTTTAGGTACACCTCTACCCCGATATAACACAAATTCACATATAATGCGGTAAAGCAGCGCTCCGGGGGGGGGCAGGGCTGCGCACTCCGGCGGATCAAAGCAAGTTCGATACAACGCGGTTTCACCTATAACGCAGTAAGATTTTTTGGCTCCTTGGACAGCATTATATCGGGGTAAAGGTGTATACCCTCCTTCAGAAAACATAATGAATAAAGTTAAGAAAGACCAATTGACTGAAGCCTCGAACATCCATTCATGACTGTTTCATGATAACATGCATGTTGTAATATTCATGAGAACTTTTGTGGTCGCATTTTCAACAGCATGAAGTATTAGCCTAACTCTCTCCCATTAAGCCAATGGTAAATCTACCAGGCTGATACCTTTGTGGTACCTATCAATAGCAGGGATTATCTCCTCTAGAGCAGCTGGCAAAGTAAAAAAATATTACATTTTTAATTAAAACAAATCCTGTGAAACAAAGTCAATGGAACTGCTCAGGTGAGTACAGTTGCATGCTTCAATGTTTGTAGGATCAAGCCTGTATATAGTTCAGTCTTTTTGTTATTTGAGTTGTGGTAGCATGCACAACATACTAGACACTTTCCAAACACAGGGAAAGATACAGCCTAAAATGAAGAAACAGATGAATGGTGGGAATAAGGGATAAAATATACTAGCAAAGTGTTCAAGGAGATGACTGACACATTAGTTCTAGTTATTTCTATGTATTTTGATTTTATAGTTGCCCTTTCTATTCCATTTCTAACTTTTGCCTCATTTCTATTTTTTAATTTAATTTTATAAATTGCCCTTGCCTATTTTATGTTATTTTTACAAAAGTATTATTAAAGGAAAAACTCACTGACAGATTTTAAAAGTACAAATAGACTAGATATCCAAGCTTGAGAAAAATCCCAGAAGTGTCCCATGTTGATTACTGATTAGAGAGAGAGGATGGGCCAGTGGTTAGAGCACTATCCTATAGCAGTGGCTCTCAACCTTTCCAAACTACTGTACCCCTTTTAGGAGTCTGATGTGTCTTGCGTACCCCAAGTTTCACCTCACTTAAAAACTACTTGCTTATAAAATCAGACATAAAAATACAAAAGCGTCACAGCACACTAAAACTGGAAAATTGCTTACTTTCTCATTTTTACCATGTAATTATAAAATCAATTGAAATATAAATATTGTACTTCCTTTTCAGTGTATAGTATATAGAGTAGTATAAACAAGTCATTGTCTGAATGAAATTTTAGGTTGTACTGACTTTGCTAGTGCTTTTTATGTAGCCTGTTGTAAAACTAGGTAACTGTCAAGATGAGTTGATGTACCCCTAGAAGATCTCTGCGTATCCCCAGGGGTACACATACCCCTAGTTGAGAACCCCTACCCTATTGGACTTGGGAGACCTGGGTCCAAGTCCCAACTCCATCACAGACTTGCTACGTGACCTTGGGCAACTCACTTGGCCTACATTAAAGATTGTGTGGTGCTCAGATACTACAGTATTTGGGGCCATACAAGTACCTTAGATAGAATATGATTATGAGTATACTGTCAAAATCATGCTATATGCTTTACAGACAAGTATGAAAACAAGGTCCCTGCCCTGAAGACAACAATTCTGCAAATACTTAGCCATGTGAACAATCCATTGAAAAATTAATGAGAAAGTCTCTTGTGCATATTTGAAAATGATCGGACCCAAAATAGACAATTCACAAATGAAAGCTAAGAGATAAAATGCAGTGAAAAATACACAATGTGAATGAACGATGAGATTTTGCATGCTTCTTAGTTTCATGGCTTTTTTAATTGGAGTTTACGTCGGTCATCTATTTTCTTAATAGTTCACTAGGGCTAGAGTTTATTGGCCTTTTGGAAGAAGTGAAGTTTTCAAGAGGATGCAGAGTAACAACATAGTTCATAACCCAATTTGTAAAAGAATTTCATAAAATAGTACTAACGATCCCTTAGAATGTTTGTATTTAGTTCCAAAGTAAGAATTTAAAATACCTAAGTTAGTTATCTCCCCACTTTTACTTAGAGCATCAGCTTCATGGGAACAGGGACCTATTACAGGGGGAGGGTGGGCTATCAGTATGTGGGTGATCCTGTTAATTAATCATGAGGATGACTTTCAACCTAGACTTCCACCACTTGCTGCTCCCTTGATGGAACCCAGTTACTAAAACATTTCTTGAGTCAGTTGACCTGATGCCAGGGCTAAGACATATGCACTACTACTAATGCTGGCTGTCACAGAGTCCACTCACCCGGAGCAATGCCTCCTGCTGGCCATCCTGGGGATTAGCTCTTCCAGCTTGCACTCTCCCTCCTGTGTTGTCTTCTCCTGTCTTGTCTCGCTCTGCTGCCCCGCTCATTCCCAGGTTTGCAGCTTCCTCTCCGTGGCTTGGTCCTCAGGCCAGGTCACTAAAGTCCTCCTATCCCAGGGAATTCAGTCTTTCCAGACCTGCTGTCTGGCTAGCACCTCCAAAGCCCTGCGCCACTCCCCCGCGGCTGATAGGGGAACCCAGGCCCACCCTCTCTCTACACTGGGTTCCAGACCGAGGACCCTCTAAAAAGCAGCCACACTCCCTGTACAGTCCTGCCTCTTGCTGCTCTTTCCCTGGGCTTCTTCCTACATATCTGGCTTTCCCCCTCTCTGGGTTTGCCAACCTCCACTGAGCCACCTCCCTGGCTTTATACGTGCCCTGCCTGTTCCCACACAGATGAGCCTGCCCTTAATTAGCTCCCTAAACCTCCACTGCTTGCAGCCTAATTAGCTGATTGGGCCCACCTGATCTAATTCAGCTTTTGCAGGGCTAGTGTGGGGAGTCCACCCCATCACACTGAGCCACATAAGAACCTTTTAATATCATTTCAGCTCCTCTGGGGCAGCAGTGAGGAAAAAAGGCCATTTTACTCAATCTTATCGATTGAGATAAGATTTTAAATTCTCCACTGTAAATGCCTGAAAGGCTGATTTTTACAATTGCTGAAAGCGTAATTCCTCATAACTACCACCCCAAGACCACTTTGTAGGAACCACTCCCCGAATTCTGGAAATACAATGGATAAAATCATCAGTATTAGATATTTTCTGAAGCCAAATGAAAGTATTTTTGACAACTAAAGGTTGGACAGATAAGACTATCTGTACCCAATGAGCATTTTTAGAAACAATCTCAAATGCCAAGAAGACTCCTCATAGGCATGGGAACCAAGGCCATTTCACTGTTCCTAAATTATATCGTCCAGACTGGCACAAAGGAAACAATAGCTGTCCCAAACTTGCACAGATCCCCAATCACTGAGCTTGCAGAGAAACCACGGCACCCTTAAAATATATAAAGTGAGGAGAAAGACGGAAGTAGAAATGTGTGAGAGCCAGTAACAACAACTGTTATAGTGCTGTCTAAAAGGAGAGATCCGGCTTAATTCTGCCCTGGAATGGAACCACTCAGTTCCCAGCCAAGTCAAAGGGGGCTGCCTCCTTGAATATCAGAAGAAAATTTGGTCCTCATCTGTAACAGACATGGGAGGAGCATGTGGAGATTGGGTGGGCCACAGTGTTAGGAGTAGGCTGGTTAAGGAAGATGCACATCATTCCTCCTCTGTGGAGGATCTGAATAAAAAAATAATATAGCCTGTGACTCTGTTAACTCTTCCACTGAGTCCCTCAATGGTCTTTGGAACAGATGCAGATAGGGAGAGTCCCCAGTAGCATGGCTTCAATTGAGCCATGCTGTCAGGGAGTCTGGGGAAGAGGAATGGAGGGTCACATCCTGGATGCCCCTGGCCTACCACAAATCCTTGGGGATCTGCCAGGCTAGTGGTGGTATCTGTCCTTGACAGGACAAATAAGGGGCATCCTCACAGTTTTCCTCTACCAGACCCCCATCCTTTGGGGAAGCAGTGACTTTACCAGTGACAGCACTCACGCTGGTACAGCTACCCTTACAGCACAGACCAATGCAATTTTCACACACACTTCCCCATGCTTGCAGGAAGGGCCGGATTTCCAACTAGGCACAGTAGGCACATGCCTAGAGGTGCCGGCATTCTAGGGGCGCAGACTAGAACAGAGCAGGGAGCAGTGTTCTTTACAGTGTTTGTGATGTCATTGACTGCCATAGAGAAAGAGAACTATGAGTGCAAGTCCTGGAAGGTGAATAAAAGAGGAATTACGGACAGTCTGATCCTGAAAACACATATGCACATGAGTAACTATACTTGTGCGTAAAGCTGCTCATGTATGTAAGTGTTGCAGTACTGGACACTTACCCCTATTAGGCTGCAACTTACTGAAAAGTTACAATTATTTTTAAGCTAGTATTTTATATTTTATTAAGTATTCATTGCAATGTAATATTTTAATAATACCTAGCTCTTATATTGTGCTTTTCACCCAGAAAGCTCCAAGTGATTTATAAAGGGAGTTAAGCTTCCCTATTCCTAGTTTACATATAGGGAAACTGAGGCACGGAGCAATGACGGGACTTGCCCAAGGTTACTCACCAGGACAGTGGCACAGCTGAGAGAGAACTCAAATCTCCTGTGTCCCCAGTCTCATGCCCTAGCCACTGGATCACAGTGATTCCCCTTCTTTCTTTACCTCTATGTTTATTCTTGTATGTGTTCACATACATTATTTTTAAGAAGACAATGCAGCTTAAATGCCTTTCAGTTTATCTTTCTGAACAGTATAAAATAGGTGTGTACTATAGTTCAGTATCTCTGTGTACTACACCTTCCTTACTCTGTGTTCTGTATAAAGAAAGACATCATTCATATCTGCACTGTTATATTGCAGCAGTTCCCAAAATGTACTAAACTCTATACAAACCGATAGAAACAGTGCCTACCCCACAGAGCTAATGCATATTAATGAATGATTATGTTGCCACCAATCCCTCACTTACTGAAGTTATATTAATAATACAACAAGAAAGGGCTCTGACACATCCAGCTTCACAGAAGTAGCATGCCTTCAATTCAGTCAAGAAAACCCCTCATCTCTACAGGACAGCAGAGGTTTCCATAAAGGTGACAGGACACAGAAAAATCTCAAATAGGGAACAGGAAATTTGTGAGCTCCCACTCACAATTTCCTTGTAATTGTCCCATCAGGAAGGCAGAAATTAGCCTGATGACCCATCCCACTCAAAAATGGCCAGGGCTTTGGTCCGCTATACCGAATGCACATATATCTGAGGAGATCCATGGAGACCGGAGCCACACTGGCCTCATGACACACTGCTCACAATCTCTCCCTCAGAGGAGCTATTTACTGTGCAATGGCTTGAACTGTGAAAGGTATGGCGACCAGTATTTCCCACCTACACCCCCGCTCTTCTATAAACTGAGACCAAGCCACCCGTGGAGGCACTTATGTGGGAAGGGGGAGCAGCTGAGCCACAATTTTCCCTTTCAGTGCCCTCCAGGGAAAAGATAGTGAATCTGGGCCCCCTCTGAATTGGAGAATACAATCCAGTTTGACCAATTAAGTCAGAAACAACACAGGGGTGATTTCTTTTAAGTAGTACAATTAACATTCAGTTTTTCCTGACTCAATTTCATGGTTTTAAATAGATTTAAGCTAAATTCCTAATGATGTGCTTTCTAAAACTGCTCTAAAAGTCAATCATTTACTGTGATTTATGAAGAACCGGATGTGTAAACAATGACCGCACTTACACTTCCCACTTCTTATATACATAAATAGCAAACTTAGCTGCATTTCTGGATCATTTAAGTCACGTCAAATGTCATGTTCACACACATCAAGATTCCATATAACAAGACAAACAGCTAAGTGTTATCCTTTAATAAGGTTTTCACTATTCTACGAAATAGAAGATTTATACCAGAAACATAGTAGACTGGCTAAAAGCAAAATATATAGAGCAGAAACAAATTTGCATCACATAAAATCCTGATACCACTGACCCAAAGTACAGGTCAAATGAATCTAGGAAGCTTTACATCTCAGACAAGGAAAAAATTAATCTTGCTTTAGGCTAGTTACTATGCCTACTTGGATTCTTGCTTATCAAAGCACTTTAAAAGTATGGGGACCAAGCATCAGCAAAAATTGAAAGGTATTTTGAAAAATAGATTCAATACTTTTAAGTTTGGACCAAAAAAAGTACTTTATCTCTGAAGATACTTGAAATAATTAAAACACTTTTTTTAAAAATGTAGAGAGTGAAGCTCAAATCCAGCAAATTAGAAATGGTGGACAACTTGAATAGTAATTCATGCAGCATCTAAATAAACTTTTAAAGAAATATAATGAGTTAATACAGAACTCTCACTTTTACCCTAGAATTCCTAGTCTGGTCTCTCATTCTGTGGCCAGATGAGTCATGGAATGCATGCCCTCCAATTCCTTCTTCAGAGCCTTTGCCTTTCTTCTTCACCTTTTCTCAGCCCTGGCTACTCCAAAGCCTAAGAGAACATTCAGAGTCTTGTCTCAAGCTATCAGATTTGTACTCATTTCTCCCTCAGTGACTGCACAGTATGTTTATTAAGTTTGCGGATGATACCAAACTGGGAGGGATTGCAACTGCTTTGGAGGACAGGGTCATAATTCAAAATGATCTGGACAAATTGGAGAAATGGTCTGAGTTAAACAGGATGAAGTTTAACAAAGACAAATGCAAAGTGCTCCACTTAGGAAGAAAAAATCGGTTTCACACATACAGAATGGGAAGAGACTGTCTAGGAAGGAGTACGGCAGAAAGGGATCTAGGGGTTATAGTGGACCACAAGCTAAATATGAGTCAACAGTGTGATGCTGTTGCAAAAAAAGCAAACGTGATTCTGGGATGCATTAACAGGTGTGTTGTGAGCAAGACACGGGAAGTCATTCTTCCGCTCTACTCTGCTCTGGTTAGGCCTCAGCTGGAGTACTGTGTCCAGTTCTGGGCACCGCATTTCAAGAAAGATGTGGAGAAATTGGAAAGGGTCCAGAGAAGAGCAACAAGAATGATTAAAGGTCTTGAGAACATGACCTATGAAGGAAGGCTGAAAGAATTGGGTTTGTTTAGTTTGGAAAAGAGAAGACTGAGAGGGGACATGATAGCAGTTTTCAGGTATCTAAAAGGGTGTCATAAGGAGGAGGGAGAAAACTTGTTCACCTTAGCCTCTAAGGATAGAACAAGAAGCAATGGGCTTAAACTACAGCAAGGGAGGTCCAGGTTGGACATTAGGAAAAAGTTCCTAACTGTCAGGGTGGTTAAACACTGGAATAAATTGCCTAGGGAGGTTGTGGAATCTCCATCTCTGGAGATATTTAAGAGTAGGTTGGATAGATGTCTATCAGGGATGGTCTAAGACAGTATTTGGTCCTGCCATGCGGGCAGGGGACTGGACTCGATGACCTCTCGAGGTCCCTTCCAGTCCTAGAATCTATGAATCTATGAGAATGTTGCAGGGGCAGCACACCCAGCCTCTGGAGGAAGGAAATATTTTGCAAAGTAGTGGTCCCTTTAATCAATAAAGAAGCAGGGTGTCCAGCTGTCCCGCACCAGAAGCATGCTGAACATCATGAGGACTCAAGGAATGGTGAAAGTGAGAAAGTAAAGAAATCTTTGGGACTCCATAATGAAAATGGAGAACCACTGGTGGGGGTGTAAAACAGTCTAGAATCCAACCCTCTAGAACAAGGGTGGGCAAACTTTTTGGCCCAAGGGCCACATCTGGGTGGGGAAATTGCTTGCAGGGCCATGAATGTAGGGCTGGGGCAGGGTGTTGGGATGCGGGAGGGAGTGCGGTGTGCAGGAAGGGGCTCAGGGCATGGGGTTGGAGCAAAGGGGGGTGCGGGGTGTACGAGGGGGCTCAGGGCAGGGGGATGGGGTACAGGGTGTGGCAGGGGATTGGGGTACAGGCAGGGGGCTCAGGGCAGGGAGTTGGGGTGCAGGAGTGCGGCAGGGGGCTCAAGGCAGGGAGTTGGGGGGTGGGGTGCAGGAGGGGTTCGGGTTCTGGCCCAGCGCTGCTTACCTGGAGCAGCTCCGGGGTGGCAGCGGTGCGCACTGGGGCCAGGGCAGGCTTTGGGAAGCGGCCAGCACCATGTCCCTGCGGCCCCTGGGGGGGGGGGGGGGGGCAGAGGGCTGCGCGCGCGGTCCTTGCCTGTGGGTACCTTCCCAAAGCTCCCATTGGCCGCGGTTCGTGGCCAATGGGACCTTCAGGGAGGTACCCACCAGCAAGGGCAGCGTGCGCAGCCCTCTGCTCCTCCTCCCCCAGGGGCTGCAGGGATGTGGTGCCGGCCGCTTCCGGGAGCGGCGCGGGGCCCGTGGCGCCACAGGGGTGGCAACCCCGCGGGCTGGATCCAAAGCCCTGAGGGGGCCAGATCCATCCCACAGTTTGCCCACCCCTGCTCTAGAATGTGTAACTGATACTTTACCAAGATCAGTACATCAATAGAGATAATTTTTGACAGACAATTGGTTCAAGCAAAACATTTTCAGCCACCTAGCCATCCAAACACTACTCACTCTTAACATAAGAACGGCCATACTGGGTCAAACCAAAGGTCCATCTAGCCCAGTATCCTGTCTTCTGAAAGTGGCCGATGTCAGGTGCCCCAGAAGGAATGAACAGAACAGGTAATCATTAAGTGATCCTTTCCCTGTCGCTCATTCCCAGCTTCTGGCAAACAGAGGCTAGGGACAGCATCCCTGCCCATCCTGGCTAATAGCCATTGATGGACATATCCTCCATGAACTTATCTAGTTCTTTTTTGAATCCTGTTATAGTCTTGGCCTTCACAACATCCTCTGGCAAAGAGTTCAACAGGTTGACTGTGCATTGTTGAAGAAATACTTCCTTTTGTTTGTTCTAAACCTGCTGCCTACTAACTTCATTTGGTGACCCCAGTTCTTGTGTTATAAGAAGGAGTAAATAACAACTTATTTACTTTCTCCACAGTCATTCCATAGCCCCAATCATTTTTGTTGCCATTTCTGAACCTTTTCCAAGATATATTTTTTGAGATGGGGCGACCATATCTGCACGCCATATTCAAGATGTGGGCGTACCATGGATTTATATAGAGGCAATATGATATTTTCTGTCTTATTATCTATCCCTTTCTTAATGATTCCCAGCATTCTGTTCACTTTTTTGACTGCCACTGCACGCTGAGTAGATGTTTTCAGAGAACTATCCACAATGACTCCAAGATCTCTCTCGAGTGGTAACAGCTAATTCAGACCCCATCATTTTATATGTATAGTTGGGATTATGTTTTCTAATAAGCATTACTTTGCATTTATTAACATTGAATTTCATCTGGCATTTTGTTGTCATCACCCAGTTTTGAGAGATCTTTTGTAGCTCTTCACAGTCTGCTTAGGACTTAACTATCTTGAGTTGTTTTGTATCATCTGCAAATTTTGCCACCTCACTGTTTACCCCTTTTTCCAGATCATTTATGAGTATGTTGAATAGGACTGGTCTCAGTACAGACCCCTGGGGACACCACTATTTACCTCTCTCCAGTCTGAAAACTGACCATTTATTCCTACCCTTTGTTTCCTATCCTTTAGCCAGTTACCAGTCCATGAGAGGACCTTCCCTCTTATCCCATGACAGCTTACTTTGCTTAAGAGCCTTTGGTGATGGACCTTGCCAAAGGCTTTCTGAAAATCTAAGTACACTATGTCCACTGGATCCCCCTTGTCCACATGCTTGTTGATCCCCTCAAAGAATTCTAGTACATTGGTGAGGCATGATTTCCCTTTACAAACACTCATAGAATCCTAAGTACCTTTTACAATACAGAGAGAAAAAATATAAACAAAGACATCTCCCCCACCACATTCCAGTGAAATCAGTAAGAGAGTATAGAATTAGACTATCAAGCCTATCACTTATTAAGGCATACATGTTTGGGGCTGTCTATGGAGAACAAGATGTGATATCCAGTGATCACTTGATGATAGTTATGAGTTGGATGCAGGCCAGTAGGGACTCTTGGCTGTATATGAAGAGTAAGAGGCAAGATGTTGTTGTTAGCTAATAAAAATGAGTATATGGGCCAGTGGAGAATTAGTAGCCTAATTCTAGGGGGTTGGGGGAAAGGAGGGGGGAGAGGGTTTCTAGTCTATAGGCCAGGCGTGGGCAAACGTTTTGGCCCAAGGGCCACATCTGGGTATAGAAATTGTATGGCAGGCCATGAACGCTCATGAAACTGGGATTGGGGTGCGGGAGGGGGTGAGGGCTCTGGCTGGGGGTGTGGGCTCTGGGGTGGAGCCAAAAATGAGAAGTTCAGGGTGCAGGAGGGGGCTCTGGGCTGGTGAGGTGAGGGCTCAGGCTGGGGGTGCAGACTCGGGTTGGACTGGGGATGAGGGGTTTGGGGTGCAGGAGGGTGATCCAGGCTGGCATCGAGGGGTTCGGAGGGTGGAAGGGGGATCAGGGCTGGGACAGGGGCTTGGGGCATGGGAGGGTGCCTCAAGGGTGCAGGCTCTGGGTGGTGCTTACCTCAAGCGGCTCCCGGAAGCAGTGGCACGTCCCCCCCTCTGGCTCCTATGCGGAAGCACGGCCAGGTGGCTCTGTGTGCTGTCCCGTCCGCAGATGCCACCCCTGCAGCTCTGGCTGCTCCTATGCATAGGAGTCATTAGGGGGACATGCCGCTGCTTCCGGGAGCCGTGTGGAGTGGCTCCCAACGCTGCTCCCCAGCTGAAGCACCAAAGTGGGGCAAGCCCCAGACCCTGCTCCTCAGCGGGAGCTTGAGGGCCAGATTAAAACGGCTGGTGGGCCGGTTCCGGCCCGCGGGCCATAGTTTGCCCACCCCTGCTATAGGTGGACGTGAGTAATTTATACAGGGGCTGAGTGAAGATCAGGGGCAGCTCCAGGCACCAGCGCAGCAAGCGCGTGCCAGGGGCAGCAAGCCGCAGGGGGCGGCCTACCAGTTGCTGTGAGGGTGTCAGGCAGGCAGCTTTCGGCGGCGTGCCTGTGGGAGGTCTGATGGTCCCGCGACTTCGGCGGCGGGGACGCCAATGGCGCGGCACTGGCGGACCTCCCGCAGGCATGCCGCCGAATCCGCGTGACCAGCGGACCTCCCGCAAGCGTGCCGTCGAAAGCCACCTGCCTGCCGTGCTTGGGCGGCAAAAAACATAGAGCCACCCCGGTAAAGATTCCTTTCTGGAATGGGTAATGAGATAGTGTACATTTATTTAAGAAATTGCATGTATTCCAAGTGTATTTGAATATTTAATCTAGCTTCCCTTAAGGGTTCATCTCTGTATTTTTTTAATTAACATTTCTTGGTATAGAGAGATAATTTTATTTTAATGCATTTTTTCTCCTATTATTCATTATCTTATGTGAGAAAGGTAATTGGAGACCTTTTCAAGCAGAGATACACCTGTCTCCGAATTCACTTGTAAACAGGTTTATTTTGTTAATCAAGACACAACATCATGCAATTTTTATCCCCCTAAATATTTTAGACAAAGTTGCAGTTGTTGGAACATCAAGTGAGTCATGATTTTTAACATACTACAAGTTTAAGAGTCAGGATGTTTACTCTCACCTTTCCAAATGTTTTCATCATGGGATAATCAGTTTGTACTAATGCATCCTTTTCCATTTTGGAAGTCAAAATAATACATGCAAATCTTCCATAACACAAAGTTCTACTTTACAGAAGAGGAAGAATTCTAGTTAGAGAAAATAAAAATATGTGATCTCTGTCTCTCACCTCTGGAGGCACAACCACCACTAAATATACTGTAACCATTGTATTCTGACTTATTAAAACAAACCATTGCTTGCTTGTATCAGTCAACATGTTAAGAAAAAAATTTCAGTTCTTTTCTGTGGCTTCAAACAAAACACAGAGTTTACATCTTTAAAATGTTACCAGTGAAAAACCCTGGGGTTTAAGCCAATACTAAGTCAGCCATTTCTGTTCCCTCTAGAAACACAGAAGGAAGCTTGAGGTTTAATCAGGTGGAAAAAGAATGCAGTACTGTAATTGTTTGGTGGGGGGGACGACTTCTGCTTGAAGGTTCTTTGATGTGGTTATAAAGAAACGATTTTCTACACAGACTCTTATAAACATTGACTCTAGTGGTCACACTAAACTGAGAAAAAAGGCTCGGAAACAGAACCAGCCCATGGAACAGAATCCGTGGTAGTGAACCTTAGGCACTGAACTCAGGAGAAAGATCACTGAAAAGCACACTGACCTCCAAGCCCGCTGCATGGGAGCGCCGGGGAACGGCGAGGAGTCCCACTAGCTCACCCTCCCGTAGGTTTGTACAGCAACAGGTGGATTTCCCTGCGACAGGGGCTTTCACCCGCCTTTGGATTCTTTGGGGGCAGGCTCGTCTCCCCTCCCCAGGCTAGAACACAGCCCCTCCACCCCCCGCCAGGCTCAGGCGGCTCGGCTACACTTTCGCCCCCGTAGAAAGGCGGCTCACGCCCACCGGGGCTATTCATCCTTCCCCTCCCCTCCCCGTTCCCCATCTCCGCTTCAGCAGCATCCCCAGCAGCGCCTCGCGTTCCTCCCCCCTCCCGGCTGCAAGCGCACCGAGAGGCACCACATACCGCTGCTCGTGGGAGGGTCGGCGGCCGCGCCAATCTCCCCTTCGGAGCGCGGGGCCAGCTCCCGCGGCGCGGCGCGGCCTCGGGGCAGAAGCGAGCGCGCTCAGAGTGGCGCGGGGCAGCGCGCCTGTGCAGCTTGCACTGGGGAAGGGGCGGCTGGCTCCGCTTCGTACCTGCGCTCTGCCCCCAGCTTCTGCCGGGCAGGTGGAAGCGGCTCGCCAGGGCACTGGGCTGTAGCGGCGCCGCCGCAGCTGCTCCGGGGCGCGGGGCCGAGTGACTGACGGAGGGAATGAATGGGAGGGAGGCGGAGACAGCCAGGGGGGCGGGGGGCTGCTGCCACCGACCCGCTCGGGTCTGTGCGGAGTGAGGATCCCCCCGCCCCCGCTGGCTGCTTCCCCCGGCTCCGCTTGTCCCCCCGCCCGTGCCTAGCTCAGCAAGTCCCCGGGCCAGCGGAGGTAGCACAAAGCAAAGGCGTTTGCAACCCCACAGACCCGTGGGGGCCGATCTATCTCCCCAGGGCTGGGGGTGGCCCCTGTGTTGCGGCTTAGTGGGGACTGAGCCTTGTTTGGTCTTTATTTGATTGCAGAATGTATGAACGTCAGTGACCACCTTTTAAACTTTACACTTTTTGTTGGGGCAGATTCCAGAGGTAACTAGGGGGCTAAATTCTGGGTATTCCTGGAGGTTTCATCACATGATGTAATCTTTAATATCTGGAGACGCTAGAGCAGTCCTAACGCATCCTTACCTTAGGAGCCAGACCTGCTCTCCCTGGCCACAGGGCAGCTGCCTGCAAGGCGCTCAAAGGGCTCCCCCCCACCTTCCTTCTTTCTCGGTCTGTAGGCTTCCTGGCTTCTTCTCCAAAGGGACAGATACCGCCCTGATTTACTCCCCTGCCCCCGGTTTCTCGGTGGGGTCCCACTAGAGCTGATCAACAGTTTTCACGTTTTGAAATGTCAATTGGGGGGGGGGTGTATTTTTGTTTTTTTAGGTTCAAATTTGGAAACCCAACAACAGATGATGTGGGGGAACCACTGAAATGTCTGTGATCTCCCGCCCCCACCCCTTTCCCCTAGAACCTCCGACTAACATGCCTTGTAAATCCGGGCAGAATCGGATTCTGAGTGGCTGCCGCCTCTGCTGCAGTGTAATTGTGGGACTAAGGTGCACGGCCCCTCCCCACTTTTATTGTGTCATTGGGGCCGCACAGGAAACGGCTTATCCGATGTCTATGAACATCACTGACTCATAAAAGTCGGAGACATGTTAGATCATCCGGTTACTTCCCTGCCACTGCAAGTGTGTTCTCTGCAGTGCATTTGGTCTAGTCTAGTTTAAATATCACAAGGGCTGGTCCTCCCCACACACCCCAGTGCAAGACTGCAGCCTTACTTTTGAAACTAGGTTTTGTTGCAACAGAGGGTCCTGTGGCACCTTTGAGACTAACAGAAGTATTGGGAGCATAAGCTTTCGTGGGTAAGAACCTCACTTCTTCTTGCATCTGAA
>NW_020664580.1:253342-283240 GCF_002925995.2 Terrapene triunguis
GAAGAAGTGAGGTTCTTACCCACGAAAGCTTATGCTCCCAATACTTCTGTTAGTCTCAAAGGTGCCACAGGACCCTCTGTTGCTTTTTACAGATTCAGACTAACACGGCTACCCCTCTGATACTAGGTTTTGTTGGTGATTGATGCCACATTCTGGACCTTATTTTTTTTAAATGGCAGGTTATAAGTTTAAGGTTTAATATACACAACAAATGCCTCAGACACACGAGACGTTACACTGGGGAGTAAACTGTTTGAGTTAATGTATAATTAGGGTTGGGCACTGGGTTGCGAACAGCTGTTGGTGGTGTAATGTATACCTGTGCTTTTCTTTTAATTATTTACCCAATGGATTGCAACAGCACCCATTGGTTGAATATCTGTAATGTACGTGTATTAATTCTGAAAATCCATAGCTGTGCAAGTGATAAAGTCTGCTAGGTGGCTTTGTATTTTTTCATTGCTCTTAACAAGTGTATTTTTGACACCACCTAAGAAACCATTGCTGTCAGCCCCTTTTAAATCTAGCTTCTCCACCTGAGCACTCTGCCAGGCCACTGTAAATCTTTATGGCATTTTATATGAAAATAGTGACTGCAGGGTAGCCAATTAAAAAATCCTAACAGCATGGACTTCATTCTTCAGATAGCTTTTCATAATAAAATAAGGTGGTGGTGTTTTAAATTATTTTTTAAAATGTTCTCTTGGCACAAGATCATGTTTCATGCTAGAGCAAATTTTTATGGCCATTATAAACTTCTGGGCTTTATGTTAATGTGATGACAATCTGAATAGTAGCTTTGTGATTGGTCTGTGTTATACAAATAGATGAGGGAAGTAGAGATGAACAGGTGAAGAAGTGGATACTGCTGGAGTAATAAACTACAGTGAAATCTGCTGTGTGTGCTTTCCAAACTTGAGAACACTCCTTTTTCTTACAACTCATTAGGCATCTGTTTTATGTGGAGACACATTTGAGAAGGTTCAAAGCCACCTGTGAGACAAGAAAAGTAATTAAGATCCAATCCTGTATTCCTCATGTACCCAAACCTCTTATTGACTTACGTGGGAGATTTTAGTGAACTAGAAATGAAGAATTAGGTCCTTAATTAGGTGAAGATTCATGACCCCTTTTATCCATGTAGTATTTGGTATGGAGTCAGGTGCTACATGATGGCAGAAGTGTGCCTAAATGGATCAGGACCTAACATTTGTTCATCACCCGTGTATTTATTTAAATTACATGTAAATAAATTTCACTTTAAATTTCACATAGTCTGTGGCAGGACGTACAAGAGGGCACGTGAACTTTGATGTTTGAGGCATGCTGGCCCATACATGAAAGTTACTAGCAGCCTGCGGGGGCCTCCTAACACCATCTGAAAGTTGAGAAAGGAAATTCAGAGTTCTGCAGAAGTCCAGTGATTTGCCAGAGTGCAAGAATGTACCATAAACTCAGAGGCTGAGTATGAATGGATATATGGATTCTCATGCATGTACATAACAGGATATCAAACACATAGTAAGGAAATAAATTACAACATACATGCAGTACATTATTTTCATTTATTGATAATTTATTACTTAATTTCTTTATTACCTAACCTATATTTTCTCCAAAAACAGAACAAATTATACATTGTCCAGTGAGGATTTGGAAATCAGCCCATTTTCCGTTATAAATACTAGCCATATTTTTATTTTTCAAAGTACAATAAAAGCACATGGAAAAAAACATAAGTAGTGAAAACTTCTGGTTTTTTCATGCTCTGATAACACAAAAATACATAGATTTTCTTCAGACTTAAAAAAAAAAAATCTCCCTGTTAGGACTAGCACAAGCATGAAAAATTTCAGCCTTAATGAAATAATTGGGAATATAATAAAGTATTGAATATAGGAGCTAAAAATAAAAAGACCTCCTCAGCCTTTAATGTAATGTTGTAATCCTAATGGCAATTCTCACTACCCTAGAAGGAGTGAGACATTTGTTCTTAAATGTAATGCTTTTCTAATCTTTTATTTCCCTGGGTAGATACCCTCGTGAAATATTTAACATTACTTTTTTCTACTTCACATTTCACGCATCAAAGTTTTTGATGAGTTTAGCGTCTGCTCCTCGGTAAGTAAGCCATCTTCTTTTGAAGTGATTTGTCACAATGGGAGAACCCAGCCTGACTATATTCAGCAATTCAAAGTGAAGTGAGAACAAGAGGAATGACTGGAGGTATTGAGATCAAGCTTTGCATGCTTGGAAGTACAAGCATGTCAACAGGACTGAAAGCTTTTGTCATCGTATCCAGATTCTTGTCCGTCACACAGTGTTCCACCTGCAATAAGGTCATGTGGATCACAAGGCTATCTGTAGCACAAACTCAAAAGGCTACTTAAAAGCATTCATTTCTTCCAAATTAACCCTGGAGAGATTATGAACACCCCAGCAACTGGATGATGTGTTAGATGGAATGCTGTTGCTAGATCCCAATTTTGAGGGATCACACTGACAGTTTCTGTGTATATTTGTGATAATTCAGTGTAATGTGGACCAACTATTAGGGGGCTGAATGCTGATGTTCTTACTCAGGCAAAATTCTCTTTGAAGTCAAAGGAAGTTTTACCTCACTGAGGATAACAGAATTTGACCTGTTTGCAAGAAAGAATCTGCATGAAAACAAAGTACTGTATTCTTTCTAGTTATTATTTAGACCAGGGATCGGCAACCTTTCAGAAGTGGTGTGCCGAGTCTTCATTTATTCACTCTAATTTAAGGTTTCGCGTGCCAGTAATACATTGTAACATTTTTAGAAGGTCTCGTTCTAGAAGTTTATAACATATAACTAAACTATTGTTGTATGTAAAGTAAATAAGTTTTTAAAAATGTTTTAAAAGCTTCATTTAAAATTAAATTAAAATGCAGAGCCCCCCGGACCGGTGGCCAGGACCCGGGCAGTGTGAGTGCCACTGAAAATCAGCTCTCGTGCTGCCTTCAGCACGCGTGCCATAGGTTGCCTACCCCTGATTTAGACATATATATTCCCTGTATATTAGGGAAGCATTGTATGGAAACATCAGCTGTTCTGTGGCTCAAGAAAATGTTTCTGTCTCCAGTGCTCTCAATTCATCTTACATTCACATTGAATGTACTGTTTATCTCAGTAATTTAAGTAGGAAAACTCCCACAGCTCAGAGGTGGAGGGTACATTTTCCTTTGCTTTTCTCATGTCCAATTGCTTATTCATGCCTCACCTCTTTGTCAGCTCATGTTTAGAAATACATCTATTTGTCTTTAGGATTCAGTGAATGTTCTCTGATAACTTATTCAGTAAATGCAGTGTCTTTAACTCATTTTCCATATGTGGTTTCTCAGCCACAGTTTCATATCTTTTTCTTTGCTAAGTGTGAATATGTTAGCTAGATCAGTACCATCAATTTTCTTCTGGTTTTTAAGCACCTCAGTTTGGTCACCTTAAAAACCATATTCCTGCAATATTAAATCCAGGGCCATCTAGAATCTCCTAAAGACACAATTCTGCAATGGGAAATTGAAGAGTCTACCATGTGCTTTTCTCTTTCCTGTGGCCCAAAATCTGTTTATTTTAAAAGAGAAAATTCATGAAAATAAATTACAGTTGAACAAGTTAAATAAATAAAATTTAACAAGCCATCTCAAAAAAAAAAAAAGTTGAAATTTACTTTAAGTCCATTCCTACCTACTCATTAGTCTCCTCTTCATCATACAGGGCTGCTTCCCTTGCAGAATACATCTACTCACATGCACACATCTTTTCCCACTACTTACAATACCTGTAGAGTGCATTTGCAACCCTTCTTTTCCTCCCTATTCCCCATACTCTGTGCATCTATGAGATTGTGCCACTTGATAGGTTTTGTTGAATCTCGCATAGCTGAATGAGTCATTGGTCGCCCTTTTGAATCAAATAAAGGTGAAGAGATGATTATTCATTCAGTGGGTAGTTCCATTGCTACAGGATTGAAACTCAGGACTTTCTAATTGCATGAATACAGAGAGCTTTGTTTGGCTCAAATCTCCTTCCTCATTTGCTGCTCCATAGAGGCTCTATGAGCCTTCCAAGCTCTGCTGCCCATAGAAACAGCTTTTGAAGGAGAAGTTGCCCCTTGGAAGACTTGATGTGTTTTCCCCAGCCAGACTTCTTTCCAGGAGAGCAGTCCATGACTGACCACCTGGCTGGGTCCTTTTCTCTCCCCTCTTTCTGCCAGCACTTCTAGAGACATTGAGTGAGGTGACTAGGAGCTGTAGCAAACACTGTACTCTGTCACATAGCCCCTATTGAAAGGAAATAGCAACAATGGGATATATGAAAGACCACCACCTCAGCTCCCTAGATGCTAGCAAAATTAGGAACCTTGCCATAGAGGGGCTGCTGGCTGTCACTGCTATTTTTAACCCTGCTCTGAACAGGTCTAATTGACAAGGAGACTAACATTGTGGTAGAGGCAGTGATCCATTGACACTTTGATTCTCCACATCAGGGGACCTGAACTGGTGTTAGCAATGGTGGAACAGTGTTGGTTCTCCCCCTACTCCCACTTGATCCCAGAGTAGAGTGGCTCAGTACACAACCTCTCTGGGGCTTGCATATCACAGAAGGCTGTATGTTCAGTGTGATGGATCTGGGCATTAGAGTTAGTTTATCTTACTACCTAAGGGCTATTACAAATACAGCCATTCAAATGGTCATTGTTAATTGTTCCTACAACAATCATATAGTTTTGAAATTCCTTATTTTTGTGTATATAAAATCTCCACCATAATGTTTTATTGATAGTTCTCCCTGCCCCTTGCAAACCCTTAGATAATTATAATTTCTCTGAAATTAGCTTAATGATGTTAGTGTGTGAAGATTAATCCAATTTAAAATATATAACCACACTCCTCGCGTTAAACAAAGCTATAAATTTACAATTATAAGGGTCCAAAATACCTAAATCTTTTATCATGCAAGGCTGGAGAAAAAGAAACAATCACAACAAAAGGCTGTCCAGTGAGGATTTGAATGAGAATCAGTGCTATTGGCTGAGGCATTTATAGTGCAGAAGGAGAAGGAATTATGCAGCGTAAAAGAAGGATTAACTAGAACAAAGGTCATGCAGCACTCAAAAGATGGATTCCCTTCTCTCGATGTAGGACAGTCTTTATAAAAGACTTCCTGTCTTGTAATCAGGTGGTTGAGGTGAAATACGAACATAAACAGCGAGAAAGCATTTTGAAAGCAGACATAACTAAAAGTAGATTTTAACTTTATAGTTAGTTTTGTAACTAATAAAAACCTAAAGGCCCAGTCTTGGAAATTCGTCCTCATCTGAGCAATTCTTACTCACACGGGATTAGTCATGGGGGTACTCAGTTGAGAAAGGGTTTTAAGGAGCAGACCATTTGTAAGAAATCTGTTTTAGATACCAAATCAGACATACTTAATAAAGACATACATTATGAATAGGGTACCTTTACCCCATAGCCCCAGGAGATACATCAAACATGTATCCCTCTCACAAGGCATTATGAAAAGAAAACGTTTGGCACAGAGATCCCATTGTTAATCCCTTATGGGATAAAATTTAGACAGATCTCTGCTGGGAGGGATAATCACATATAAAAGAAACTACAACATTGAACAAGACAGCCCAATATTGGAAGAAGATACAGAATCCACCAACTCTTTTTTCAGGATCATCGATAGCAGGACTTCACACGTATATTTAGTAACTTTGAATTACTAACCAGGAAAAATTGGCGATTACTCCAGGGAGGAGAGGCCTTTGGAACTATATTTTAGTCTTTTGAAACTTTGTTTTAAAATCCAGTCTACAGAGGCATAAAATGACATTAAAATATCTCGATGATAATGTTACCAGGCAGCAGCAATTATAGCATATCAAAGTTTATTTAAAACCTACTTCTAGAGTAGATTAAAGGGTGTTGCCCAGGATTAGTATACTTTTTATTGTCAAGTGGTAAGGATAACTGTATAACCCCACATAAAGCAACTGGTGGATTACATATAGATTGTCACCCTTTATAGAACGAAATAAATTTGAAAGTGAACCTACTTAATTATATTATATTATATATACCTTCTCATGGAGATTTTTCCATATTGGGGAAGTTTGGTACAGTCACTTTGTAGAAATATTAAGATTCATGTTTACTTTTATGTACTTTCCTCCAGATCATGAATTAGTGAGGATTAAAGTAGTACACCCATATCTCCTTGGTAAGCCACATTCTGAGAGGATATCAATTATACTAGCTTATACATCCTTATACCTGGTCAGACTTCCTCAGACCTACATCAGACCTACACATGTTCTGCCAATGTGTAGAGAAGTCTAAGTCGGTGAATCTACATGCCAAGGAGCTAAAAAAATTTATAAATTAAAGTTGCCCCTACAATACAATGGATATCTTCTTCCACATCTCAGCTTCTGAAGGTATATCAACTTGATTCCTTTACGCATTGCTAGAGTGGTTGTAAATAACTGTAAGAGAGACTGAATATAAGGCTGTCCAAGTTAGATGTGTCTGCTCTAACTTACACCACCTTACATTTTGACCCATAGTATGCACCTGTGACTTTTGCTCCATCTGTCAGCACTGAAGCAGTAGATAACCAAGGCCTTGTTTATATTCAAGTTGCACCAGATGAACTAAAGGTATGATTTTAAACTAGTTTAGTTAGACCACTGTAAAACCCTGTGTGGATATTCAGTTCACTTTGAATTTGGTGTATAATGATTTAGATTTAGAGTTAAATATCAATTAGTCAAGTTTAAATTGAATGCCCACAGAGTTTTACACCTGTTTAACAAAATCAATTTTAAAACCTATTTAAAGTTAAACCAATGCAACTTTTAATATATACAAGTTGTAACAAATGCTGCTGGAATGCAAACACAAATGGCTTAGCCTGATAAGTACTGTATCAACTGAAATTGGAGTCAAAATATTGCTGCTTGTTAACATTCAAAAATATGAGAAATTCAATGGTTTTGCCAAAACAGAAAAGAGAGGCAGAGAAGTGAGGCACTTAGCTTCTAGGAGGTTATTAAAAATGGAGGACAAAAACCATTTTCAAAATACTCCACTGTGCCCTTTTTCAGAACTATTAATGCCATTAGTTTTTATTCTAAGATTGTAGCTTTCTGCTATTCTCTACCTCTGCTACTTTTAATATAGTGTGGAAGCGGATATACTGATAATCACATTTTCTCAATGTACCCCTAAAACTTAGAGTTGCCAACTGTCTAATAGCACAAACCCAAACACCGCCCCCTCCCCAAGGCCCTGCCCCTGCTGCCTCCAACCCCCCTCCCTCCAATCGCATGCTCTCTCTCACCCTCACTCACTTTCACCGGGCTGACCCTGGGGCACTGGGTTGGGGTGTGGGAGGGAGTTCAGGGTGCAGGCTCCGGGAGGGAGTTTGGGTGTGGGAGGGGGCGGGTACAGGAGGGGGTTTGGGGTGCAGGCTCCGTCCAGGCGGCACTTACCTCAGGCAGCTCCTGGAAGTGGCGGCACCCTGGACAGGCCTCTTTTTCGCTAAGCTTTTCCTGAGTTCAGCTACCTTTACTCACATAACTGAGGTGTTTAATAGATTTTCACAGACATCAATGTCAAAGCTGTGTCCACTTTCCCCTGTTATATACAGCCTGAGATTCCCACTCATATGGGGAAACAATGATTTAAATAAGTTCACCAGATGTGTAAACATAACAGATGTAAATCACTGGAAAAGCTTCAACCAGTCTAAAAGCTGCCAAATGCAAGTTTTCGCTGAGATTTACAAACTCAGCACTCCATCACTGACACGTTAACTGCTCTTCAGCCTTCTTTGCTTTCTCAAATTTAGCTGGTCCTTACAGGGTAAACTTCTTCTACATGGCTACTTTTTGTCCTTTATCGGGAGCTACTGAAGGATACAATTGGGGGCACGCCACTGAATAGTCTGATTAACAATTGCAGCACAGATCATAATTATTTCCTTGCCAAGGCAGAGTGGAAAGTCACCCATAAAAGGCAAGGTTGTGGGATTCACACACAGTCCTGCATAGGCAGCTGTGCGGGCCCTGGGAGGTCATTGGGAGAAATTGTGCCAGGGCTGCTCATTATGGATCGTGCTGAGCATGCAACCCTTCCTCATAATGATAGCACTGGTCACTTCTCCAGGTATGCTACCCTTCTGGCCAATGAAAGGGGAGAAGCACAGGGCTACGACCATGTCTTTTCTCTGCCCCTTTGGGGGCAATTTAACTTCTAGATAAAGCATTGACTAGCTCCTGTTTACAGGGACCACCACTGAGAGGCACTTGCTCATGCTGTACAAGATTGTGGGGGGGGGGGGGGGGGGGGGGGGGGGGGGGGGGGGGGGGAGTCTTCCTGCATGCCACTTTGCACGCCTGTGAAAGGACTGATTACCATATGGTTAGAAGTATTTCTCTGCTGCATGAATAAGGAGCACTAGCCACACATCTCTCACCATAATTTCTATGTCTTACTCCCTTCATGTAGGAATGAGGGAACTTTTTCTCCTCTGTGTTGAAGGGGTTTGGACAGTTGAGATTACAGGACAGTTTTTCAAAGTACCTGTTGCAGCAGTGCCTGTGGGTATGCATGCTTCCATACCTACAGAATGAAACCTAGTTGCAAAATTTTTATAGGTGAGTACAGGCAGGTTGAAAATCGGGCCTGAGAAAAGTGCATCCCAGGTGTGGGCATGCATGGAATTTGGGACAGGCACAGCACAGGGGCTTTGGAAAAGGCTTTTAGGGAGCCAAGTCTCCATGTCCTCTTCTGCTCTTGACACTCAGACATCAAAGCAGCTAAGAGATCACTCAGCTGGTCTCTGCTCTGCCATCTTCTGCACCATCCTGGCATTGGCAGGCCCACGAACAATCAAGGCGTTATTAGGCTGCTCTCAGCCCTGCTGGAAGTTGCTGCAAACAGACTGGACTCAATTCATTTTAACTAAAATATTTGATTTCTGCAATAGCTAACTTTAAAACAAAAATAGAAGCTGTTCTTCCTCAGCTCCTGCAAAAAAGGAAGAGGCCATGAGACATTCTCAGTTTTTCAAAACATTTAAGCTGAAGTCCATGAATAGGCAGCTAAGCATACTCATGTCTGTGACCACTTAGATCCAGGAGCTTCATTTCTGCGCCAATGCCAGTGAAGATCAGTCCTATCAGGAAACTCAGTTGGATCAAGCAGCCATCTATCCAGGTACCAGAACACTTGAGATACATTACAGGTTTCAACAGGTATGGTGTACTGCTTCCTTGGAAGCATCTTACAGCTGGGCTGCAGGAGGAGGAGGAGGAGGAATCTGAAGACATCTGTTTTCCAGTTTTTACTTTTATGTAAGCCCTTGATCTTAGATTAGACTGCCAAGACGTCTTTATAGGTGTTCTAATCATATATTACTTTGTTCTTCACACCAGTTATGGTTTACAGTAATGTTAACGTTGCTTTACTCAGATTCCAGCACTTTGTTCTTTATGCATATTTCTGTGACACTTAAGCAATAACTGTTTAAAAATGTCTAATGATTTATCCTTACTGGTGGTCAAAACAGCTGAAGTGTGCAATGCAGCCAGTATGAGAATAAGTATGAGTAAGAGAATAAAAGATGGGTTACATGGATATCACTCTAATAAGAACGGTCATACTGAATCAGATCAATGGTCCATCTAGCCCAGTATTTTGCTTCCAACAGTGGCCAGAAGACAGGGTACTTCAGAGGGAATGATCAGAACAAGACAATTATCAAGTGATCCATCCCTTATCATCCAATCCCATCTTTTGGCAGTCAGAGGTGTAAGGACACCCAGAGCATAGGGTTGTATCCCTGACAATCTTAGCTAATAGTCATTGAGGGACCTATTCTCCATGAACTTATCTATGAGCCAAGGCCTAAGTCTGAGTGTCACAACCATTTGAGAAATGGCAATATCTCAGCACTGTTGTATGCAGTGTCATTTTAGCCATGTTGGTCCCTTAAATTCATAACTTTGCTAGACACTAAAAATCACGGACTGAATAGAAACACTGGCTTTATGGCTTATTACAACCTACCCCCTCAGCTGCCTTCCCTCTCCTCTTCCTTTCCCCCCATAATTGGAAGGGTGTTAACAGGCCACTTCACATCAAATGGTTCCTTGAAATGTGTTAACTACTTTCTGCTAATCTGTTCCATCTTATATTTAGCTGTGACATTCTGGGTATGTTTCCCAGGCCTTGTCTACACTGGCACTTTGCAGCGTTGCAACTTTCTCGCTCAGGGGCGCTGCAAGTTTCAGTGTTGTAAAGTGCCAGTGTAGACAGTGCATCAGAGCTGGGAGCTACTCTCCTTGTGGAGGTGGGTTTTTTATAGTGACTACACAGCCATGTTAAAATGCTGCCGCGGCAGGGCTTTAACGTTGCAAGTGAAGACATACACAGAGCTCTTCTTCAGGTCTGGGGGTGAGCTGGAAAGCTTGTCTCTCTCACCAAACAGAAGTTGAGCCAATAAAAGATATTACCTCACCCACCTAGTTTCTTTACTATCTCAGCATTGGCACATGGGAGTCTCTTAATATGATCTTAGAAAAAGAAAGAAAAATTGAAACACATTGGTAATTATTTACCTCCAAAAATTAGGGGCTTTATTTATGTTGGGTTGGACTCATCATTCTCCACTGACTATATATCTTCCAAAACTCTTTTTGTGGTATTTTCAGTAAAGATATACTTAAATATTTCTAAAGCTCTCATTTTAAAAAAAACAACAAGAATTTACAATGAATAGACTCTCCCCCACCCAGGCACCACTGTGATGTTTAGTCAGAGGCAATTTTGCAGACAATCCCCACCAGTGCACTCTGGATGGGGTACGGTAGGGAATTTTCAATATAGAATCTCCAGCTATGAAACTTGCTCCCCTTGACAGTACACAAAAACCCAATTTCACTTACCTTCAATGCACTGTTCAAGACAACTTTTTGATCAAGTATTTCCTATGTACTGTGTGTTGTGGGCAGTTTAAATTTAACTTGTTGCTACACTTCTATGTCATGCACCCAGAGGCAGTTGTAAAAAAGCCGTTAGATAACTAAAATACAGTTGTGCTCAGTGGAATAGCCTTATGAGATACGCTTCTTGTGGGCCCTAAGGTTCAGAGGACAGCCATTCTCCTTCAGTACCATACACAAATATAACGTATGACAGAATCTAAAAATACTGTCTAGAGGCTATATGGACAACAATGAAATGTCACCCCAGCTGTATTCAGTATTGTCTTTTTTTTTGCGCACTCGGATTACCTATCCAACCAAGCAACGTATCTAATGCCAAGTCATCTCCTAACTCGTCTTTCAGTAACTTAATCCAGCATTGCACTTCAGCTTCAAGTGCAACTGCACATCAGTTAAGATTAAAATATTAAGAAAACCACAACAAGGAGGACTGATGAGGACTTGAAGGAAGCCATGTAATTAAGAAAAAAGCATGGGAAACCTAGATTATTAGGTATCCATTCTGCAGCCTCATCCTAGTCAGCTGTTGGTATTTATTGACAGTAACCCTGGCAGAAATATTTCTCCTCTCAGTGGAAAAGAGCGGGTTGGAGGTGGTCACTCTTCATAGTGCACTGACCTCCACTCTTCCCTACTTTCTTCCCCTGACGTGTATTACTGAGCTTCAATAGTGACCCCATTGTATGGCAGTTTCTATTATAAACTGCAGTTTTCATCACCATTCTGCCTAAAAGGTCTTACTGACTCTTAGGCCCCAGGAGATATTTTTAGGTGAGTTTGAGGATATTCAGACTGGCCTATTTTTAATTACGATGAAACTTTCAGAAAATGCTGAGGTTTCATTTTTTGAAAAATAGCTTCTTAGGGCTAGATTGGGTCTTTAGGCACAACCCTGAGCAGGGGATGAGGCATGAGCTGCACCAGTCTGGCACTCGCACCAGAAGGCACTGTGATTCAGAGAGACAATTCCTTCCCGGTTTCCCCCTTGCTGTGGGACTCTGGGAGTAGTACTTTGCTGTTGTCTATATCTGCAGTAAATTACAACCCAGCTTCTCTCATCCCCTTGTTGGCATAGCTGCCTTGTCCCCACCCAATCTGTTCCCCTCCACTTCCACTCCTCACACACTTGCTGGAAGATGCAGGAAGAGATAGGGGAATATGCAGTCCCTGCTTAATCCTATGTTCAGAGGCCTAATGTCCAGTTAGCCTATGCAGGGCTCTAAGGGTTCTTGATCCCCTTTTCTTCCTTACATGGGTGTGTAGTCTCAGTCAGAATCTAGCCCCAATGTTTGTGTAAAAACATATTTCAAAAGCTAACTTGATACATTATTCCACAATGAGAAATGGTTCATTAAGGCTAGATGGACATTTTTGTCATTATTACAAAAAATCCAAGCCTCTAGAAGATCTGCAAGTGTCTCGGCAGGTGTTCGAAACACTGTGAGAGGCTCTGTGGGAGTTATAACCAGATTGTAAATTCCATGAAACAAATAGTACTGCTAAGACAGAGTGAGAGATTCCAATAGGATCCTAATGCCAACCCCTAATTCTTTAGCTTTAAAAATAAATCCACCTGAAGTTTGGCAATGCGTTGTCTTGGCACAGGAGATTTTTTGGAGAATGTTGGATATTAGTTGAACAAAGCATTTTTGAGTTATATAACTTTGTTCAAAAAAGGCCTCTTTTTCAATCTTCTGAAGTGGTTTTGGAATGTCATATCTCAACATCAAATTGTTCGGGGTTAAGGAGGGGTTGGGTCTATGGCCTACGTATGGTAAGTGGCTGTTAGTGGGCCAATACATATGCTGGACGCAGAAAGGGATAGTGACATCTGTAGATAACTAGGTAAATATAGATGGGGGTAGAGTAGGTGAATATAAGGTCGAAAGTTACAGGTAGTTGTAGAACTATTTCTTGACTGTCATATGTGTGGTTTTGAACTACATTTTAATGAGATTTTTCTGGATCTATCTATCTATCCTTAATCCCACCATCAAGGTGGTTTTTTTTGTTTGTTTGTTTGTTTTTTACTACTATCTAGGAACTGCATTCTCTTTGCTGTACCAATATAAACACAATTGAAAAACAACAGGGTTTATACACTGGAAATATTAACCTGGCCACTGACATGGTTGGCTTTCTGAGATCTACTGGTTCTTTGCTTCTGACTGTCCGTTTTATGCTGCTCTGGCTCTCTTCCTGCTAATGTCCTGGCTCTTCTCCAGAGCTGCCGAGTTTAAGTAGAGGGAGACAAAAAGCTCTTAACATTTTCAGGCGAAATTGTACAATCTGTTTTTTAATAAACCAAAGATTTGTGTTTTAAATGATAAACATCTATTCCACTTGTTACTGCTTTGCTGGATCAAATTCATACCCGTATAAATTAGAAAAATTGAGTTGCACCAGATTACATCAGGTCTGAATTTGCCACCTGTTCTTAACACATCATGAAGTGCATCTTGCGCAGTGTCCAGGTGCAGAGTTTTCAAGATCAGCGTCTCAGAGTTCTAAACCCTGTATTCTACATTCCTGGGCCAGAGAAAAGCCACAGGGAGGTGCTGAGGGGTTTGCTCCATAAATTGACCTATACTCATGGCCAGTAGATGCCAACATTGCACCCCTTTGTCCTTCACAGGGGTAGAAAGGATGGAAGATGCCAGTGTCCAGAGCTTCCAGTGATTTCACTGTAGCAAATGTGTTCTCATGTACCAACCACCTGGCTTCTCCCCACAGCAAGTATCAAGAGAAATTCCCCACAGGTGTCATACACCAGGACAGGGTCTGACCCCACTAACATTGCACAGAGGGCTGAGAGGATGCTCGTTACCAACCGGCCATGAGAGAGCAAGTAATGGGACTTGTGCTTCCAACTCAGACTCAAAGGCCAGAAGGGACCATCATGAGCATCTAGTCTGACCTCCTGCACAATGCAGGCCACAGAATCTCACCCACCCGCTCCTGTAATAGACCCCTAACCACTGCCTGAGTTACTGAAGTTCTCAAATCTTGATTTAAAGATTTCAAGTTACAGAGAATCCATCATTTACTCTAGTTCAAACCAGTAAGTGACCCGTGCCCAACGCTGCAGAGGATGGTGAAAAAACCTACAAGATCTCTGCCAATCTGACCCGGGGGAAAATTCCTTCCCGATCCCAAATACAGCAATCAGTTATGTAAGCGGGGGAATGGTCCCGCTATTGTGGGGAACTTTCCTGGTTTATATACCTCCCCGGTGAAGTGGGCTAGAGAAAGGATCTGAGTCCTCGCTCCCACTTCCTTTACCCAGAGGCCTGCCTGACCTCAAGGGCTCCCCTTCCACTCTCCTGGGTGGCAGAGACCTTGTAACCCCAACAAGGCTGGGCTCAGGATTCCAGGGGGGCTCGACCCCCAATCTTGTCATGGCCACTTAGGGCAGGGGCTAGGGTGTCCCCACTTCAGGGTGCTCTCGCTGCTCTGGACGCTTCCCTGACTCACTGATCATTACATACAGTTCAACGCAAATACAATTTATTAAACAGCAACCAATTAAAAAAAATAAGGAAAAATGGGAACGGTTAAAGGAAAACCCATCACCCCGCTCTGTGGCACGGGGACATCACAACCAGCGTCTCTGGAATGTAAGGGAAGTTCAGTCTGTTCCTCACAAGTCCCAGGCCTCCTTCTCAGCCCCTGGCTGTGCTGCGGGGATGCTGCGGGTCGGACACTTGTTCTGGCGGTGGCCACACACCCTCAGGCTCTAGGTGGCAGGACCCTTCTTCCCAGCATCACCCCCGCCCTGTCAAGGTTACGATCCCCCTTCAAGTCTGGTCTGCCAGGCGTCTTGGCTGGCGGCATCTCCCTGCGCTGGGCCCACTGCCCAGGGTCCCCCTCGCTCTTCCCAGCTGCTCACCACACCCGGTTCCGGACTGCTCCAGCTCCACCACTCTGCCTCAGCACAGCTGCTGATCTGCCTCCAGCTCCCTGGGCTGCTTCTCTGGTTCAGTCTCTGACTCTGGCTGGCACACCTCTGCTCCCCAGCTCAGCTTGGGCCTCTGCTCTCTCCTTAGCTTGGCCCCGCTCTGTCTGACACAGGCAATTCCAGCTCACACAGAGGACAGGACCCCCCTGGCCTCCTGACTCCCTCATTAGCCTGCCCACCCTGTCAATCAGGCTGACCTGGAGCATTGGCCTCTCCCCATTGTTCCTGGGGACTGTCAGTCTCAGGGTCCTGATTTCCTATTCACCCTTCCCCTGTCTTTTGGTACTGGGAGCTACCCAACCAAAACACCCCCACTGAGTTTTAGTAAGGGGCCAACAGTGCCCTTACAGTTAGACCCAGAGCATGTGGGCAACACCCACCAGCCAGGCACCCCGGAAAGAATTCTCTGTAGTAACTCAGAGCCCTTTCCCTCTAAAGTCCCATCTCCAGCTGTTGGAGATATTTGCCGAAAGCAGTTACCGATGGGCCACGTGCCATTGTAGGCAATTTCATCATACCGTCCCCTCCATAAATGTATGAAGCTCAGTCTTCAAACAAGTTGCCCCCACTACTCTACTTGGAAGGCTGTTCCAGAACTCCCTTGGTTGCTTTTGAAACTCTCTCCCTACATGGGTTAGAACCAGGCTACTCTAGAGCGCCCGCCCCCCCAATGTATGTATTTATTTGGCTTTTTAATCAACTACAATAAAATAATGCTCACACAGTGCTCTGGGGGCCTGTAGTAGGGTTGAGCCGGGGCTGTACCCTCCGAGATGGAGGGGTGCCACACCGGCTCACTAAATTGCAGACAGTCTAACCTCAGGTCCTTGTACGCAAGGGCTGAGCGGCTCACAGTTCAGGAGCTCAGGCCCTTAGGTAGGGGCTGAGCGCTAACTAACCGTTTAAGCAGGCCCAGGCCCTGGGTTAGGGCGGGCCACAAACAGTCACAGCTCAAGCCCTTTTGGGGAAGGGGTTGAGCAGACAAGCAGTTTAATCAGGCCCAGGTTCCTACCTGAGCGTTGGGTGAGGGGGAAGCCTGCCACCCGTGAGTGGGGGTGGCAGGGGGGGACGCAGGCCCTCCCAGCCCAGGGCCCTAGCAGCGATTGCTGTCGCTGCTGGTCAGTGGGGTATCCTGACCGAAACACACTGACATCGGCTCACAGGCCTCTGCAGCCTGACCGGGGTCGGCTACCCCCGGGCTACTTCCTTGTTCCCCCTCGGGGCTTACCTCGGCGGCAGTGCTGGGTTCGGGCCAGTCCAGCAGCATCGGCTCCTCGGGTGCGGGGCTTGGGGGCCGGTCCGGCAGCTCTTCCCCAGGATAGCTGGCACGGGGCAGACTTGACTCCTCCTCGGGGCAGCTGGTCTGGGGCAAGCTGGGCCAGTCCTCCTCGGGGTAACGGGTCCAGGGCAGGCTGGGCCAGTCCTCCTCGGGGTACCTGGCGAGAGGGAGGCTTGACTGGCGCGGGGCGTTAGCAGGCGGCTCGCGGCCTGCGGCTGTCTCCCAAGCGGGATCTCGGCCCGGGACGTCTGCTCTCTCTGGCGGTCTGGCTCTCACTGAGCTCTGCTGGCGGGCTTTTAAACTTCCGGGTCGGGGCCGTGACCTCGGAGGGGCCCCGGACCCGGTGGCTCCGCCCACGCTGGGATGGGAGGAAGCTCGGCCCTGTCGGAGACGGAGGGGTGCCACACCGGCTCACTACAGGGCCCTTAGCAATCTTTTAAAAATACACCTCTACACTGACATAACACGAATTCGGATATAACGCGGTAAAGCAGTGCTCCGGGAGGGCGGGGCTGCGCACTCCGGCGGATCAAAGCAAGTTCGATATAACGCGGTTTCATCTATAACGCGGTAAGATTTTTTGGCTCCCGACGACAGCGTTATATCGGGGTAGAGGTGTACAACAAACAGGCCTGTCAGTCGCCCCCCCCCACCCCCACGATCAAATGAAATAACGGAGCAACAGCATAAATTTAGTTACTCCAAACAATCCCCAGAGGTCCACCCCACTAATACCCAGTCCTAGACAACACCCATCTCCTCACAGGCAAGGGGAAAGTTGGGACTTGCATCATGCCCTGTAAGCTGATAAATTCAAGCTATTACAGACCCGGTGAAGAAGTGCGTTCCAAATGTCCAGGGCCCCCTCTCATACTGATGGGACTTCAGCTCAGATCAGCTACATATGCTGATCATAGCAATATGTCATGGGGAGAGAGGCTGCCTCTTAGATAAGCCTCACTGCTATGATGGAGATCACCTGAACCATTTTTGGTGAGTCTCTAGATATTCACACATGGATATTAGAAGTAGGGGATTTTCTGTGTAGAGTTCCCAGCTCTAGATCTTGCTTCCTTCTGTGACCTGCTAGAGCTTAACTTTAGTCACCCAGTGCAAAATTCCTCTAATCTAGCATCTGCTTGCTGTGGAAAGGATTGTGGTAGAAGAAGGAGTCAATGAGGGGAGAGGTTTATACTCGCTATGGTAGATTGCTTATATTAATGTCTAGTTGTATTTCCAGTGTGATAAAGTGACTCACCAAGCAGCACGTCCCCTTGTGACTTGGCATGGCTGGGCCACCTCCTCAGGCACCTTACTACCCTGTCGACAGCTGCTTCTGTACTGCTGTGGTCTACTTCTCATCACTCCAGCCAGGTCACATGGTTCCGCCCCTTGGGGGGTAAACCGAGTCCTGTACAGCTGTAGTCCAGAGGTTTCACACCAGGCCTTCACCTCAACTTCAGACTTAATAGTCCTTTCCAGCCCTTGTCTCTGTGCTGCCTTCATTGGCGGGCCAGTAAGTGAACCCTGATCCTCTCTCTACTTTGACTCCAGCCCAGGGAACCTGAAATAAATAGCTAAGGTCTATCTACTCAAACCCACTGCTCTAGGGTTACCATACGTCCGGCTTTTCCCGGACATGTCCGGCTTTTTGGTCCTCAAATCCCCGTCCAGGAGGAATTTCCAAAAAGCAGGACATGTCTGGGAAAATAGGGAGGCACGGTAAGGGGACCGCCTCCTCCCCGGGCTCCAACTTTCTGGGGCCAGGTGGCGGCTGTTCGTTCTCTCCACCTGGGCAGCCGGACTCGGGAGCAGCCACTGCTGCAGCTCCCACTGCCGCGGGGGGAGGAAGCGGCCAAGCATGTGGTGCTCGGCGGCTGCGGCTCTGATGCCCAGGGCGTGAACCCCCTGAGCCCGGGCCTGCTGCGGGGACCCAGCTGGTGCAATCCTGCGGGTGGCCCCAGAGTGGGGGCAGCAGGCCCCAGCCCCCCCGTCCCGCTTGGGTCCCGCAGGGGAACGAACGGGGCTGCCGATGCCTCTGCCCCGGGGCCGCCTGCGGGATTGCACCAGCTGGGCAGCCAGCCCAGACGCAACTGGCCAGGGGCTGGACGTGCGCGCTGGGTCGCCACAGCAGGCCCGGGCTCAGAGGGTTCGGGCCCGGGCGCCAGAGCCGCAGCCGCCAAGCGCCACGTGCTTGGCTGCTTCCTCCCCCCACGGCAGTGGGAGCTGCAGCAGCGGCTGCTCCCGAGTCCGGCTGCCCAGGTGGGGACAATGAACAGCCACCGCCTGGCCTCACGGGCCACCCCCCTACTCTCCCTCCAGGTACCACCCGTGTCCTGCCTGCGCTCGGGGCCAGGCCAGACTCACTCACCCCAGCCCCACGCTCCCGGGCCTCCCTCCAGCGCTTGCAGAGGGAGGAGGAATGGGGGAGGGGGTTCCTCTGCCGCCATTTTTTTTTTTTTTTTTTGCTCTGGTCACCCTGGGGGCGGAGGTGGGGCAGGGACTTTGGGGAAGGGGTAGAGTTGGGGCAGGGCCGGGGCCCCGTGGAATGTCCTCTTTTTGCAGGATTGAAATATGGTAACCCTACACTGCTCCCTCCCTGGGCTACTTCCAGCCCCTTCTCCAGGCTCACTCCTCCACAGACTGCAAAAGGAGAAACAACATAGTCCCAGGAAACAAAATACATGCCAGACCTACCTTCCCCTAGGGAGGCTGGAGGGTCTGGCATCTAGCCGTCTCTGATTATCCTCTAGCTCCAGCCACACCTTCCTTCTGGCAGTCCCAGGACAGGCCCCAGCCAGGCCTTCTATCAAGCTGCTACCACAAAAGGTCCCCCTTTCCTCCCAGTCACTACCTATTAGGTTGGGCTTTCCCCCTCTTAACCTCTCCCTCTAGGCTTAACAACTCTCACAGGTGAAGCAGGGTGGGTTTATTGAGCCGGCTGGCTCTCCTTAACCCCTTCCTGCCTACTGCTGGCTTTGTGCGCCCCGTCACAGTCATGCACTCAGATGCTATGTCAGTAGGCACAAGAAATCATTAGCAGTGAGATGTTTCAAAGTGTCAATAGGATTTAGGAGTGCGTTTAGGTCTTAGTTCCACTGACTTTGACACTCTCACCCTAAATAAATTAAATCAATCCTAGCAGTAAAAGCTTCTACTTTCTCTTCAGTGGTTGCCAGGGAGTGCCCTGAAATAAAGTCTGTTCTCTTATGTAGCAAGTTTAGACTTGTTAGTTCTCTTTGGATTCAGTTATTTTAGTACCTACAGCTAAGAACTGCATGTAGAGTGTTCCCTTTTTAAAATGGCCTTTCTTTTCTGTGAGAGGGCCTGCCAGCCCTGCGTGGTACTGCCCTCACAGTATGGTGGGATGCTTTCATTCAGTATCTAGTTTAAAAGCTGAAACACAACATACTTTATAACTTCTTTCTCTGTTTAATGTTAAGACTAAGTCATAAGCAATGATAATAGTAAATAATAATGAGTCAAATCCTAAAATGTGCATTAGCCATTTACTCCACTTTTATTTAAAATAAAGTAAGTTGCTTACCCTTTTCACTCAAGACAAAGGCGCATGTAAAATGATATAAACCAGTTGCTAGGACTGAAGATTTGTGAACAATTTTTCCTGATGCCCATGTACTATTAAAAGTCCCCCATGCAGCTGCTTAGGGCTGGCCTTTGTGGCCAGATCTTCAGCTGATGTAAATTGGCATGTTTATACCAGCTGAGGCTCTGACCCCTAGTCCCAATCCCTTTGATTTTTCTGGTATCCCAGACCAATTAGTAGCTGTAGGGAATGAGGACAACCGGAGCTGCCACTGATTGCACTGAGGTCACCACAAACTCCCTCCTAGCTGACAGATGCCTACAGCTGAGCTACTCCTTTGTTAAGCAGGAGGTGTAGTCTTCAGCCACAAACAAACTCAGTCCTGTGAGTGGTAGTATGGTCTGATGCACTTAATGCGCTCCTGGAAGCCACATGCCTGGTGCTCTAACCCTGAGTCCATACCTTCTGTATAATGAAGTTTATAATATTTACTTACCTTCTTCACAGTGCTAGTGTAACGATTGGTTAGTTAATGTTTGAAGAGTGCAAGGTATTAATATTAGAGTGGGGGAAAGGGAGAGGGATGAAGAATGTTGAAGAGGCAACAGCATACAGGACAAAACAAAAGGGACAAAGAGATGAGAGCATGGAGAGCAACAGGGGCTGAGAGGTCAGAAGGGAAACAAATGAGCAGAGGCAGTGTAACTGAGGAAAGCAGGAGAGACCATAGATGATGGGGTGAGTATGACAGAGAAAAAATGAGAGGCAGGGAGATGTTTCCTTTCTAAGGAAGAGAGAATAGAGAGTATAAAGTGAGAGAAAACACTTGAGAAAAAAGAAAAGGGGATGTATGGAGATGGATAGAATCAACCTTAGAATGGAGGGAGAGAAAAAGGAACATAGAATTGAAAAAAAAGGAATAAGCACGAAAAAACACAACCTTTACTTGGTGAATTCCATTTAACTTATTTATGCTTCTTTATTAAAAATACATTTCATATAATTGAGATCCAAAGTTATGCACATAAAGTAACTAGCCTACGTAAATACATGATCTTAGTGCTTTTTACCCTTGCTTTAAAAAAAACAACCACTTGTTGAATCTTGTTTCAAATTAGAATGTAAATTTTGGGGGGCAGGGATTATTGACAGTAAACCTTTAATCAAATTCTACTTTATTCATTAGTAACAATAATTCATTAATAGACTCAATTTGTTATTTTGTTTTGGAGCCGTGTATCAAGAATAGTAATCATAAGGATTGTGATTAGTAGAATGACTGCTGTAATTAGCTTTAAATTCCCCCTGAGGAATCCCAGATTATGAAACCTATCCTTCATCATGGATCTCGGAAGAGAGGGAGAAAACAATCATAACAAATAATATTGAGGGTGTGGAATGGGCAGTAGGAGGCAAAAAGGAGTGTGAGAGACAATGGAACATTGCAGTTAGATGCTGAAAAACTCCGTTCTGTATTTACCTATTGGAAGCATTGTATGCTTGCAGGTGTTTAAAAGGCTGTGGCTTTTTATTTTTCTTATATTTTGTTATATGTTGTTTACTTTCTATTTCAAAAGCAGTCATCCTTTCTTTCCACACATGCTAACTTGGATTAATAATCTTGTTTTAACTCAATTTTTATTTATGACCTTGCAATTTTAACTGTTGAGGCCAACAGTTCCGCTACTTGTAACCAACTGTACTTTCCATGACACTGAAAAATTCTGACTCCTGACATCGAGCTGTTAAACTCTACTGGAAAAAGCAATTTCCCCATAAAAAGCAAACTGAGAAATCTCCAGGGAAGTGATCTTTAGAATATTCTTTTTAAACATGTATGATTTCATAGGCCTCTTGGAATGAGGTGGGTCAGGAAGTCTTGCACTTAAATATATATTTTTGAGACTTCCCAGTTCCCAGTGTCCAAGATTTACAAGGCAGAGAATAATGGCAACATAACTGTAGTCAGCTTTTACCACAATGGTACTAGCCATTAGTAACTTGAAACTGCCAGGCTAATTTTTGAAGCAGTGGTATCCTGGTACAATGATAATTCCTGTATATCACTTGGGAAATCAGAACACAGCAGTCCCACAGGAATAAGATGCAACACAACACTGACCACCTTCTTACTTTTTCTCACCCAGAGTCATTGAGGTGAACTCATGTCAATAACTTGAGCGGGGGAGCGGAATCTAAAGGGCTTGTCTACACTACGGAGCTTTTAGCAACAAGGCTGTATCGACACCGCCTTGTCACTAAAAGTCAGCGAGTGTGAACGCTCTTTTGTGGTATTTTGTCGGCACTTTTGCTGACAAAATACCTACAGCCCCGTGAGCGGCATAAGCTTTGTCAGCAGAAGCGCACTTCTGCCGACAAAGCCGCGTTCACATTGCTGCTTGCATTGGCAAAACTTGTGTCTTTCAGGGGGGGCTTTTTTAAGTACCCGCGAAAGACAAAAGTTTTGGCGACAACTGCACAGTGTAGACATACCCTAATTAGACCATTGTATTTTTACAAACAAACATTAGAAAGCCAGAATATTGTAAATCAGGGTTAGACTTTGTTTCATGTTTCATAGGTGATGTGGCAAGCAGGCAGAGTTGTAGAAAACAGATATTTGAGTATTCCAAGTAGCTATGTTATATGTTGAAGTTCTTCAGTTTGAGAGAGAGCAACTAGACCTTTGCTTACATACCTGAGTCCCCTGGTGAACCACGGACCTAGTTTTCTCCTGAAACCTGATCCTCTTTCTCCAGTTTCATTTATCATACTGCACACTTGAAACATTTTTTTGAAAGAATGGAAATGTAGGTCTAACAAATTCCAAAATAAAATTACCGGTAACTCTGCCCCAATACATACAATTACTGCATACCCCATTGATTCCCTCCCATCCGTTTTCCACCTTTCCTGGAGGCATTCTTGAGTCTGCATCTAATATTTTCATTTGGAGAGTGAACAGGAACTAGGTATTTGTACAGGGGATGAGGTTAAGGTGGATATTTGAATGTCTGCAGCTTCGAGGTATCTATTGAAATAAGATCCCATGTAATGACAAACATCAAACGGTGTCTGTAGAGTGTATTTAAAAGATAAAAATAAATATTTTTGTCTTGACTGTGTTAAGTGGAGCGAGTGTGGGATGTAGCTTTGGTGCCTAGAGCATCAAAATGTTGATGGAGCTGGGTTGTTAAGGTAGGAAGAACTGGGGAAAATCTGTGATAGAGCAGGTCAGATAATATAAAAGGTGATTTGCAAATATGTTTGTGAATTACAGTAGCTAACATGCTATGTTGTAATTTGTTTTATTTGTAACCTTTCTGCCAGGTGGAGCCGGCAGCAACCAGGGCTGGGTTCAATACTTAGGGGTTCCTTTTGAACAATACAACACAGAACCGGCTCTAGCTCCCACTCAGTAACCTGGGAAAATTACACGCCACCCTTGGGCGCCTCTGAGAGGCACTATTTCCCCACTCGCAAGTACAGAGTCTGGGTGTTGAAAAGAAACTTTTAATGAAAGGAGGGAAGCCACCCAACAGTAATTAGGGAAAATGCCACATGCAGGATTAAGAAACATAAAACTGTGAATAGGACACCCATCCCAGACTGTGTGGCGCAGAGACTTCTGCCTCATGTTCTTGAGTTCTACAACCAACAGTTCCTTTTCTGTGCCCCGCTCTGCTCCCTCACCATACCCCACTCACAGTGGTTGTCCTGGGTCAGTGAAGACCCAGGGTTCAGAGGTGCATCTGTGTGAGTTCACCCCCCACCGGGTAAGACGTCACCTTGCTTGCTCCGCTAGCTGAGCACTTGCTCTGGCTGGCTGCCCTGCCAGCTGCAGTTCCTCGCCACTGGCCACCCCGCCAGCTGCGGTTCCTCTCTGCCGGCCACCCTGCTCACTGCTCCTGCCTGCCGACTGTCAGTTACCTTCTGCTGCCACCTGCCTTTCTACTGTGACCTCTGCAGGTCAGTCTCTTAGTGACTGTCAGTTTTTAGCAGGCTGGGCAGAAACACTGTCCCACTACAAGTAATTTCAACCATCATTTAAGCACTTAAAATAACAAAGACTCCTAATGAAGCCTATTTAGCTCTATCTTTGAACAGTGGGGAGGAACAGGTTAAACCAGACCAGAGACCCTTAGGGAGAGGCCACACCTTCTGGCTGGGACACCTGTCCCCACTCCTCTTACTTTCACAGGGCTCTGGCATTTGAGCCCCTGGCTTAACAAGGTCCTTTCAGCTGACGGTGACCCCCTCATTTGGGACAGGTTAAGCACAGTTCTGCTCCCCTTTATTCATACAGTAAAGACAACAACGTTGATAACAGCATTTCACTATCCCTGCATTCAGCACTAAAATGATTTGTAACCCAACACCAGCCAAAGTTGATCACTTTGAGCAACACTGCTCTATCTGCTGGATATCTAAGCAGGTGTGTTCATGTAAATACAGTTTGCTCCTGAAGTCTCCCCCACTCCCAGTTAGCTGTCAGGGGAGAGTTCATTCAGACTCTGCTTACATCTTTATTCTTGAAAATACTCATGAGTCCTGAAAAGATAGCGGATAATAATAAATATTAGCATCACAAGTATCATACAAGGATATGCATGCTAGAGTATATAAAAACACTGCAGTAAAGTGATACTGAAAGTCAACCCAGGGGGTAAGACTTATAGTTTTAGGAAGGAGGGAACAAAGAGAAATGTTTCTCAGTATCCCAGTACTTTTTGCTCACTTCTGTCTTCAAAAGTGTCTTAAAATATTCAACTGAAAATTCTGATGGCAGTTTTTGTTGCGGGCATGTTCGCATTCTGAAAAGTATGTAAGTGGGGGGGGTATTTTGATTTGTAAAAATATATTTAACAAATATAAGGTGGGCCTATGTCGTTGGAAAATTTTGAAAACATTTTGGGTGGGATTTTCAAATCTGCCTAGGAGTTTTGGACAGCCAAATCCCATTAGTTTCTAATGGGAAATGGACATCCAAAACTCCCCCTTCGCCCCATAGCTTTGAAAATCTCAGCCTTCATTGTAGATGTTTTGTTTACAGTAGCTCCAGCTGGCTAGGCTCTGGCACAATCTAATGTTGACTAACCAGCTTATACTGCAACAATGGAGCGAGAGAATGATAAAGGGATTTCTTTTCAGTGCTTATGCAGCAACAATTAAAGAAGTGTATACACTGGCATTTGACACCATTAATATACAAATATTTTTGTATTACACAAAGGCCAGATTTTGCCACCCTGACTCACACTGAGTAGTACCTTCCTCCACAGGTAGTTCCATGGAAATCAATACGACTGCATGCAGAGCAAGATACTTCTCTGTATTAGTAAGGCTGTCAGGATCTGGCCCTTTTAAAAGCAAACAATATAAAAGTCAGAAATTTGTTTAAAAAAATTATGCTAAAATAAAGCCTACAAAAAAATGAAAAGAAACAAAACGAAAAATCCTCCCTCTGACACCCCTTCAGTCTTCAGAAAGCATTTACTTATACATTTGGATCCCAATTCCAATCTCATTTACATGGGTTTTTCACTGGTCTAAGTCCATTGATTTAAATAGAATTACTCCTAATTTTTACTGGTGCAAGTGGCAGAACTGGCCTCCTGACAATTTGTTTAAAACAGTGGCTAGGACCAATAAAATCATGTTGTGAAAATCTCTCCAGTTAGCTATATCCTTTGATAATTAATGACAGTGTAAATAAATATTTCCCTCCCTCCACATAGTTAATCCATATGTGTAAAATAATTATTTGTCTAATAGCATGTGCCATTAGCTGAAGCTATCAATTTCCAGTAAAGCTTGTCTGTAATCTCATGTTGGAGGGAAAATGACGCAAAATGGTTGGAGTTCATAGTTTTGCAAGTTTAAAAATAAAAGTCTGAGCATGCACCACAGAATACTTTTAATTCTTTTTTTAGGGTGCCTTAAAAATTGGTTTAGAATGGTGTGCACCCACTGAATTACTTTCTCCCCATTCTCAGCCTTTTAGTTAGGTGTCCAAGTATGTTACTTTGATTGATATACAACTTATCTCACCACATTTCAGAAGAAGGTTAACATGTATGAGTGTCTAGATTTAACTCCTTTGCAAAAAACAAACAGAGTTCTCTGCTTCCTCCTTTCCCCGCCCCGCACATAGGTGCATTGCCATTATAGAATCATAGAAGATTAGGGTTGGAAGAAACCTCAGGAGGTCATCTAGTCCAACTTCCTGCTCAAAGCAGGACCAACCCCAACTAAATCATCACAGCCAGGGCTTTGTCAAGCTAGGCCTTAAAAACCTCTAAGGATGAGATTCCATCACCTCGTTAGGTAACCTATTCCAGTGCTTCACCACCCTCCTAGTGAAATAGTTTTTCCTAATATCCAACCTAGACCTCCCACACTGCAACTTGAGACCATTGCTCCTTATTTTGTCATCTGCCAACACTGAGAAAAGCCGAGCTCCATCCTCTTTGGAACCCCCCCTTCAGGTAGTTGAAGGCTGCTATCAAATCCCCCCTCACTCTTCTCTTCTGCAGATTAAATAAGCCCAGTTCCCTCAGCCTCTCCTGGTAAGCCATGTACCCCAGCCTCCTAATAATTTTTGTTGCCCTCTGCTGGATTCTCTCCAATTTGTTCACATCCTTTCTGTAGTGGAGGGCCCAAAACTGGACACAATACTCCAGATGTGGCCTCACCAGTGCCGAATAGAGGGGAATAATCACTTCCCTCAATCTGCTGGCAATGCTCCTACTAATGCAGCCCAATATGCCGTTAGCCTTCTTGGCAACAAGGGCACACTGTTGACTCATATCCAGCTTCTCATTCCCTGTAATCCCCAGGTCCTTTTCTGCAGAGCTGCCACTTAGCCAGTCAGTCCCCAGCCTGTAGCGGTGCATGGGATTCTTCCATTCTAAGTGCAGAACTCTGCACTTGTCCTTGTTGAACCTCATCAGATTTCTTTTGGCCCAATCCTCCAATTTGTCTAGGTCACTCTGGACCCTATCCCTACCCTCCAGCATATCTACCTCTCCCTCTAGCTTAGTGTCATCTGCAAAATTGCTGAGGGTGCAATTCATCCCATTATCCAGATAATTAATGAAGATGTTGAACAAAACCGGCCCAGGAAAGACCCCTGGGGCACTCCGCTTGATACCGGCTGCCAACTAGACATCGAGCCGTTGATCACTACCCATTGAGCCCGACAATCTAGCCAGCTGTCTATCCACTTTATAGTTCATTCATCCAATCCATACTTCTTTAACTTGCTGGCAAGAATACTGTGGGAGACCATATCAAAAGCCATCAGGAAAACCTTCTCATAGCCTTAGGAAGACTTTTCCTGAAATCTGCATTTCCACTAAAGCAGATGAAGGGCCCTGTACAGAAGAGATCATCAAAGATTATATGAAAAATAAACTCCTATTTCCGGAGGTATTAATACAAGAGCAAGAAGGGAGGAAACTGGCTTGGCTGTAATCCAGTTAAAACAATGTATGACAACATGTACCCACAGACATACATTTTAGAAATTTTGTTGATATAGTTTCTCAATGGATGTATATTCTAATTTTAGCAATGAAGTATATAGCTCAGAAATACTCAGTATAACTCCACCAGTGATATGAATGACAGGCCAGATTCTGCTCTCACTTACACTGGTTTAAATCAAGAGAAACTCTGGTGATAGGGCCCAACCCTAAAAGTTGTTCCATGTGGGCAGATCCCTGCGACTGCATGAAGCCCTAAGGACTTCCCTGGGGCTCCAATAGGGCATAGGGGTCCTGCTGCACAGAACAACTGGACAGATTGTGGATTTACATAGGTGTCACTAAGAGCAGATTGTGACTCAGTGATAGATGTGACCTTTCATATATCCCGTGAGCTTGCAGTGGAGTCCTCACTCGCCCCCCTCCTCTCAGAATACAGCTGTGTTGTGAGAACACAGCACATGCAATTATGATATGACAATTTCAGATGGATCACATCGGTTCCTCCCTTTCTCTCTCCCAGACCCTTTCTCTCTCTGGGAAATCTTCCTTACTCTTTGTACTGTCCCCCTGCCCTTCCTCCAATGTCCAATCCACTGTGGCATGAAGAGAAGCGCCTCTCGGGTCAGTCTTTCCCCATGGGAGCAGGCAGGATTAGTGAGGCACTCTAAAGAAAATGCAGAACAGCTGCAGCACTGCTAGAGGTCCCTTTATGGGGAGGAAGTGGCGAGGGAAAACCAAGTTCCTTTCACCTCTCATAAGTGGCACCACGCCTTATGGTTCTGCTCCAAGTCTCACTCATTTGGAGGGAGACTTTGTTTCATAAAGAATCTCCTGCTTGTGATAAGGAGATTTTATTGTGTGTGTTTCAGTTAGAGAGATGAAATCCCCCTCATTCATACAGATTGTACCATCACATGACAGCTGCTGTACCTGCTGAGACTTTGGACTGGCTGAGCAGGGAGAATACGCATTATACAGGCTCTTTTTAAAAATGCCACTACTAGCAGGGTATGTGATTTAAATGTTACAAAAGTACTCCAGGCAAAAGAAAAAAAGCATTGAAAGCTAAGGCCCTGATCCTGCAAACACTTACGCCTATGCGTAGTTTTATTCACATATGAATAATCCCATTGATTTCAGTGAGACTCCTTGTGTGCTTTAAGTATCAGAGGGGTAGCCGTGTTAGTCTGGATCTGTAAAAAGCAACAAAGAGTCCTGTGGCATGCGTCTGACAAAGTGGGTATTCACCCACGAAAGCTCATGCTCCAATACATCTGTTAGTCTATATGGTGCCACACGACTCTTTGTTGCTGTGTGCTTTAAGTTAAGCATTGCAGCTTTCTTAACTTGTGGAAGTTCAATGTAGTGGAAGCTGGTGTTGGCTGCAAATACAGCACAGACTGTTTATTAATTTTGTTTCTGAGTTTGTGTTGCTCTTGCAGTATGGATAGGGTTACCAGATAGCAACTGTGAAAAAACAGGATGGGGGTGGGGGGTAATAGGCGCCTTTATAAGAAAAAGTCCCCAAAAACATGACTGTCCCTTTAAAAACGGGACAGCTGGTCACCCTAAGTATGGATGTTGTTAAGACCAAGGACCTATCTTGTTCAGCATAGATGAGCTGTTTAATGTGAAACTTCTTAGTAGAAAAAGTCTTCATATCAAATCTTAAATTCTACTAACAATTTGGAAACTAATTAAAGAAATAAGTACAAAACATTCGCGTCCGCAATTTAAGGCTATAAAAAGGAAAGAAAGTGAAGAATTAGGAACGTGTCAATAAGATCTCATTTAAATTTTAAAAATCCATTTAAAAAAATCAGTTTTTGTCCAGTTTGGATCTCTCCAACTCCTGCATTCCAGCATGTCCAGCATGTTACACAGCATTTTGGAGCTAGTGGAAGTGAACCTCCCAACCTGGGCTGATAGACTCAGGGCTAGTGGGGCTTGCAATAGTGTCTAAAAATAGCTGTACAGACAGTGCTGGGAAGTTGCAGCTCGAACTCTGAAGCCCTCCTTTCTCTCTTAGCTTTAGAGTCCAAGTTCTAACCTTAGCTGCAACTTCACAATGCTGGCTCTTCAGCTGTTTTTAGAGCACTAGCGCACACCCCATTAGTCCGAGTGTATCAACCCAGGCTGGGAAGCTCACTCCAAAATGCTATGTATACATACCCCCAGAGGCAGGACTTTATGAGAGCTACCCAGAACAGTAAGAGCTTTTGTCAATTGCTTTCTTATAACTTTCTTATTCTGAATTATCTTTGGCTTGCCCAAATATTGGAGGCCCGTCTGCCATGTTTGAGACATAAGAAACAAAAAGAACAGGAGTACTTGTGGCACCTTAGAGACTAACAAATTTATTAGAGCATAAGCCCACTTCTTCGGATGCATATAGAATGGAACATATATTGAGGAGATATATATACACACATACAGAGAGCATGAACAGGTGGGAGTTGTCTTACCAACTCTGAGAGGCCAATTAAGTAAGAGAAAAAAAACTTTTGAAGTGATAAGCAAGATAGCCCAGTACAGACAGTTTGATAAGAAGTGTGAGAATACTTACAAGGGGAGATAGA
>NW_020664580.1:383240-387581 GCF_002925995.2 Terrapene triunguis
GGTAGCGAAGCGTCCAGATTCAGTCCCCATGGATGCCCAAGGTGTCTATATGTGGCCATGGTTTGACTCACCTAGCAATACAGGCTGTTTAGCACAGTCCTGGCCATGCGTGGTGCATCTGCTCCTGGCCCTCTCTGGCACACAGCTCCATCTCACAGAAGAACATGGCCCACCAAGGACAATCTATCAGCTCCCATCTGGTGTTCAGCTCCAAGATGGATGGTGAGCCCTAGTCAGACCATAGAAAGACAGAGTGGTGTTCTTTGGTGGAAACTGCTGGAGCTTCAGCCTCTGCTCCCACCTCCACCCACAAGCTAAGGGCTTCAAAAGTGGTTCCTAATCCCAGGTAAACAAAGTAGGTGAACTGAGGCCAGGGTGGGTGGAATTACTGCTGGGACTGATCCTAAGAAAAGAGCAGATTTTCCTCTGCTCTAAGGAGATTCCCACAGGAAAAGCAGCTGGGGGTGGGAGGAGGGCAATACAAGCACTACCCCTCAGCCCTTGAATAGCAGGCAACTAGGATTTGGGAGCCAATGTACTGGTGTATCTTGCTGGAGAGCAGAAAAGGGCACTGGAGAAATTGTACAAAAGTCAAAGTCACGGCGGGGAAGTCTATCGGTTCGGGGGACCCCGGTTGGCTCCTGACCCCTGTCCGCTAGCCGCCTCACCTGGGACAAGTCTCGCCCCTGCAACCCCTCTCTGCCGCGTGTCTCCGGTGACCCATGCCCCCGGGCTGCGCTGCCCACCCGGGCTCTGCCCGCTCCGCGCTGCCCTCGGACCCATCGTGCTGACCCGCGGGCTGCAGGGCTGGAGCAGCCTCCGCGCTGCGCTACAGCGCTCCCGGCCAGCCATGGCCCGTGTGCCCAGTCTGCTGCACAGAGGCATCTCCTCCCCAGGCCCAGCTCGGGATCCAATGGGGCAGTGAGGGGGCGGGGATTTGGGGAGGGATCCAATGGGGGAAGGAAGGGGCACAGTCGGGATGGGGGGGGTGAGAGCCCCTCCGGGCTCCGTCTGTGCGCAGGAGTGGAGGGCAAATTTGCTTCTTTGTCCAGTGTCCCGACCGATGTTCGGGATGCGGGACAAACAAGCAAATATCGGGACAGTCCCGATAAAATCGGGACGTCTGGTCACCCTATAAGGTCCTCTCCTGGGTTGGTAACTGGTTAAACGCTGCTCTCCACTGACTGCCCTGACCACGGGTGGCCCAATGGCTCTCAGGTAGCAGAACACAATGGAAACATGGATCATCCAGTCTCTCATTTCCAGGCCTCCCCAGGGCTAAGGTAAAACCCCTGCTGCCCTTGCCCATTCTGCTCACCTCCAAGATGTGCTGGAGTTTGTCTGTGCTGGGGGTTGCTGTCAGCGAGCTCTTCAGCCTGGCATCCGTGTCTCTGGGCAGGCCTTGTTCAGAGCCTGCCAGCGGAGGGAGACCATGGGTCAGGGTTATGGAACCTGGGGCTACACCTGCCAGGGTGACAACTGGCTCTGCAGTACTTGCCCAGAACAGCTCTCTGCAGAGGGCCTGGTGCACAGCAGGGTAGGGAACAGCCAAGCTGCTAGGGATGGGAGCTCGGCTTCCTGGCAGAGTCCAGGAACCAAAGCACAGCATCTGCAAGGAAGGGATTCCCCACAGAGGGGTAACATCTCCCATGGAGGGATCTAGGGGTGGCTTCAGTTTGCTGGCAGGAGACTGTACATGAGACCTTGCAGTTGGGGGGCGACACAGGCACTAATATGGGCATGGAAGTTTGAGGAACAGGGCAGAGGCCTGTGTGGGGCAAGGAGGGCAGGGATTTGGGAAGCAAGAGCAGAGGACCAAACACTTTCTTAATGTGGGTCAGGATGATCCCCATTTCAAAGCTAGAGAGAGTGAGGCACCAGGTGGGAGAGTGACCTGGCCAGGATCACGTTACCACTCAGTGGCAGGGCTGCAGTACAACCTGTTCCCTGCTCTCATCACTGACCCTGCGGCCCCTTCTGTATGACCACTCCAGCCATCCTCTCCCATAGGCCATCCCCACCACTCTCCAATACCATAATGGAAGCAGGCTTGTAACAGAGTTCACTCACCGATAGGTGCCCCTTCCTGGCCAGGCCTGGGGTCACAGCTTTCTTGCTGGTCTAGCACCCCCGCTGATAGTCGCTAGGGCGCTCTGGCAGTTTTTTGGCTGGGAACTCAGGCCTTCAGCCATTTGACCGTCTTTTAGTCCACTCTTTCCTGGGTCGCAGCTCCCCTGCCAGCTCGCTCACCAGAATTAAGAGGCAATCCTTCTCTTCTGCAGTATCCCAGCGCTCTTCCTGCAGCCACTCATTCTCATTGACAGCTGCTTGCAGAGCCTGTTCTGAAGCCTTTAGCTTCTTCTGTAGCCTTTTTGCTACTGCCGCTGCATTCACCAAAACCTTTTCCGTCAGGGTCTGAGAACCCGCAGGGACTGCTCCACCCTTGTGTTTGTCCCTACTTCAGTCTGCTTCATCTCGGTGCCAACCATTTCGTCCTTCACCTCCCTGCAGCACCAGACAGGGTGTGTTGGTGGAGGGTCTGCAAGGTCCACGGTCATCCCTGTCACCTCCACGTTGCCTGCCTCACGTGGGTTTGTGTCAGAGGACACCTTCTCCTTCTTGGGGCCCTGGCCCCTCCTTTTGCCACTCAGCAATTTCCTAAGCAGGCCGTGTCTTTTGATATGGCCTGTTTCTCTGCACCCATCTTGGCATTAGGCCACGCTTGTACACTTTCTCATGCCCTGCTCTCCTTGGCTAACCTTCTCAGCACAGCCCAGGCATGCTCTCCTCCGTGTCTGCTCTTTTTCTCCACGGGCATAGCAGATGCTGGGTTGATTTCCCTTTGCAGGATCTCTCACAGGTATTGCTTCTGTAGCTCCGTCTGCACTTCCTTCTGCTTCTGTTGGTTTTCTAGGAGCTGCTGGAGAAACCCCTAGACCTGCTTTGGCTGCTTAACCAGTCCCTGGAACTGAAGTGGGAAATCTCTCGATACACCCGCTTGGGAGGACAGACCTTCCTTCAGCAACCAAGACTTCCATCAGCCCTCACGGATCACAGGGGGAATTCAATCCTCCTGACTATGCCAATCATAAACGAATCTACTCATCGTTATGTGCCCCGTCCCGGCGGCCAGACATGGCATCACAGCCCTCTCGCTGGGCTAGCGTTCCCCATCCATGGTCGCTCCAGCACCATGGCAGGTTCTCCGCCTTGTAACTCAACTGCCGGCCAGGTCACCACCTTTAGTCCACTCTTCTGGGGCCCAGCTTGTCTCACACTAAAAGTCCAAAGAGATCTTCCCACAGAAAGAAATCCTTCTGCCCTCGCTGGGGCTCCTGCTCAGCCTGCAGCCCCCTTGCTGGGCTTGGAACCCTCTCTGGGTGTGTGTACGCCCCCTTCTTTGGGGTCAGTAGGGGAACCCAGCCCCACCCTGACACTGGTAGCAGCCCAGAGCCCTGTACCCAACAGCTACGTCTGCTTCTTTCTCTTTGCTGCAGTTTTCCCTGGGCACTTCCTATCTCTCTTCTCAAGTTCCCCTCTAGGCTTTCCTTGCCACTCCGAACTTCCTACCTCATTCTCATTCCTGTTGATACCCCAGCTGGGCTGTATCACCACTGAAGTCTGGCTCTTTAGGGGGAGGTACATGGTCCCTCTCAGTTAAGGCTCATTCTGTAATCAGCTTGGCTAATCCCCAATGGCTCTTACCTCCACAAGGGAGCGGGCTCTTCCATCTCAGCCTCTTTGAGAGCCAGTATTGCTTGCTTTGATGGGACGAGGTGACCTGTCCCCACTGCTCCGTGATGGGGCTCAGCTGCAGGATGTGCCTGTCTGGGAGGCTGTCCAAAACAAAAGCATCTCCTGTTTGTCACGGTGTGTTAAATTGTCTCATCGCACACAAAGAGGAGGCACTTAGATCTCGAAAATTAGATAAGATGCTTCAGTCTGAGCTAAGTAGTTGCTGCTCTTAATTTCAAAATAATAAAATACAAATAAAATCGACTATTTCAGCTATTCCATTAGGTCATAATCTGATCTGAGTAAACGTGATAGGACACCTCATATTATGCACTGCTCCTAGTGACGATCTCCAATGGATCCCCATTCTCCACCCAGCATGAGGTAGGTAGGAGCGGATTGTTATCCCTACTTGAAAGAGGGAGAAGCTAGGGCCAAGAAAGGAGAATTGACTTGTCTTAGGTCACACAGCCAGTCAGTGGCAGAGTTGGGAATAGGACCCAGGAGTCCCGACTTTCAAACTAACCATCACATCTTGAATTTCATATATTGAATGATTAGAATAAACTGCTCTGAAATGAGCTATAAACCAACAATTGTTCATAG
>NW_020664580.1:387591-405382 GCF_002925995.2 Terrapene triunguis
TACTGCTCAGAGACAATTAATGGAGAGAAGCATCAAAATTCGTCAAACATATAATTGGTTATGACTTGCTTGGTCTTAAAAGAGAACAAAAAAGACCCGAGTCTCCTCCCTGTCAATAACCCCCTGCTCAGCCAATCGTGGTGGAGACTATGGGGCGAGAGGCTGAGGGTTCTCACCAGACAGCCCAAAGAATGGCACAGGTGACCACGGAAGGGGAATAAAATTCTGCCACCTCAATCTAGTGTTTTCTCTGCCTGGAATTCAGCCGGCACCAGATGGATCACACCGAACAGGTTCCAAAAGTCTCTGAGGCTCTTACCTTCTAAACAGAGATGTTTTCTATCTAAATAGGTAAAAGGAACAGAGAAAACTCCAAAGAGGGTCCTCGTCACGCTCACATATGTGTACCTGAATTCTCTCTCAGTACTCAAGGAGAGATTTTGAGAAGGAGACTTGCTACAGAAAAGTCACAGGAGTCTCCGAGGTTGCCCCTGCCCTGCATCCCTGTCCTGCCTGGCTGATGTCAGGGTCTCATGTGAGGTCATCACCTCCCCACCACCTTTGCCCAATACCCTGAGGCCCTGCCAAAGGCTCCTTTGATGTCACTGCCAAACCCATCCTTTCCCTGTAGCACTGATGTCCTTCCCTGGCCAGCCCCTACAGATCTTTGAGCTGCTTCCCCGGATCAGCCCACTAAATGACTCTTCATTGTGGGGATTAAGGAGGCTACATAGTAAAATATCAGAGGCTGCTCTGCATGAGACACCCAGGTTTTCATAAATTAGTAGACTTATGGCCAGAAGGGACGATTAGAGCATCTAATCTAAGCCCCTGCTTATCCTAGGCCTCTTGTATGTCAGAAGAGCTGGGGTTTGGGGTTTTTTTTTTTTTTTGGACTAAAGCATCTTCCAGAAGGGCATCTTGTCTCCATTAGAAGACACCAAGAGATGGAGAATGCATGAGTTTTCTTGGTAGTTTGTTCCAATGATGAATCACCCTCTAACAAGTCTGGGTCTTATTCTAATGAGAATTTTTCTGATTTCTGCTTCCAGCCGGGGGTTTTTGTTATACCTTTCTCTGCTAGACAAAAGAGCCCTTTCATACTCAGCATTTTCTCTCCAGGGAGTCAAGCAACTCACCTCTCAATCTTCGTTTGTATAAACTAAACAGACTGAGCTTTTTCAATGTCTCACTAGAAGCCATCATCTCCATCACTCAAATATGAATCTTTTCTGCACCCTCTCCAGTTTTTTAACATAATTTTCAAGATGTGGATACAAGAACTGGCTTCAATATTCCACCACCAGTCTCACCAGTGCTGGATCACCTCCCTTTCCATACTCACTACTCTATCCATCCAAGGATGGCTTTAACCTTTTTTACCACAGCTTCACATGGACAGACCTTGTTGAGCAGCTTGTTCACTATGGCCCCTAAATCCTTTTCAGAGTCACTGCTTTCCAGGGGACAGTCCCTGACCGTGCGGCCTGTCTCCTTTGCTCCTGGAAGTATGGGTTTGCATATGGCTTTATTAAAACCTAATTATTCAGTAAGTATTTTGGAAGAATTAGACCATTAGAGAGAGAATCATGAACTGTTCACGGACAATGAATGGAGAGAAGCAGCAAGAGTAATCAAATATATGATCGGTTAGGACTTGGGTCCTTTTGTTCTCTATTAAGACCAAGCAAACGAATCTCCTCCCTCTGAATAGTCCCGTGCTCACCCAATCGGTGCTGAGACTCTGAGAGGCAGAAGGTTCAGAGTTCTCCCCAGGTGGCCCAAAGATGGCCCAGGTCACCACCAGAGGGGATCGCCCTCAGAGCACTACTCCAGCCCACCTCTTTGTGAGTGCCTCCCACAATGAGTATTGGAGAGCAACTCCACACACACACACACACACACACACACACACCTCCTGATGGTGGGAGGGGAAACAGGGGGAAGGACAAAAGAAGCAAGAGAAGAAGAAAATGGAGGGAGGGATGGAGGAAAGGGGAAACCAAAAAGGAGAAACCCCAATTGTTGTGTATTTGGTTGTCGTGGGTTTTTTTCCTATGGCAACTGAGTTAGATTATTAGGGGATAGCCAGCCAGTTCCAACTGGCTGGCCAGGTCAGTGAGTGTCTGTAAATAAATGGTTGCTTTGTAAGCTTGCTGCTCTCTGGTCTCAAGTGATTTCTTCCTAAACCTGCTGCCCCCAAGGATATGACAAAGTGGCGACGAGGATGGGATTCCTGTGCTGCCCCAGCAACAGAAGGAAGTAGAAGTCAAGGTAAAGAAAAAGAAAAAAAAACCCTACCAAACTCTTTTAGCTGTTGCTTGTTTGCACTGACTGTGAAACTAAAACCATGGCTACACTTACAGGGACACTGGAACCTTTTGATGAGAATATAGGGCAGTGGCATGTGTATACTGAGCTTTTTGTTATTGCAAATGACATTACAGAAGAGAAGAAGGTGCCAGTATTCTTAAGTGTTGTAGGGGCTAAAACCTACTCCCTGCTACGCAGCTTATTACACCCTGTTAAGCATGAGACCAAATCTTACAGTGACATTGTGGAAATCCTGGGGTCCCATTTTTCCCCAAAACCACTGGTAATTGCTGAAAGATATAGGTTCCACAAAAGAGACTAGAAAGAAGGTGAAACAGTGGTACAATTCGTAGCAACTTTGAGAAAGCTTGCAGAACACTGAATTTAAGGAGATGTTAAATGATGCCCTGCGTGACAGGTTAGTGTGTGACCTGTAGAGTGAAGCTATACGGAAGCGCCTATTGACAGAGGCTTAGCTTACCTTACAGAAGGCTGTTGATATTGCTGTCTCCATGGAACTGGCTACAAAGGAGGTGCAATCCATCGGTGCATCCCCTAGGGTGCATAAGGTGTCACAAGAACCTACCCACAAAACTGTGGGGCGTCAGGAATGTTACCGCTGTGGTAAGCCGGGTCACCAGGCATCAGAATGCTGGTGTAAGGACCTGGTGTGTCGACACTGTGGCAAAAAGGGACACATTGAGTGTGCCTGTAAACAAAAGAAAAAGAGGTCTGTGGACTGGCCGACCAAAAGGGGAACCCTGCATACCCTAGAGCAGACCCAGGATGACCAAGGTGACACCTTATCACAAGAAGAAGTGCCTCTGCACATTTTGTCTTTGGCAGTGGGCTCACATGAATACTGGGTAACCCCGTTGTTGGATGGCAAACCTATACGCATGGAACTGGACACCGGTGCAGCCGTCTCGCTGGTCTCCGAGACTGTGTATAAAGAAAAGCTACAGCATCTTCCGCTTAAGGCAACAAAAACTGTTCTGAAGACATATACGGGAGAAGCTGTGCCCATGTTGGGCACTATTGATGTTAAGGTGGAGCTCAATGGACAGGCTGCTAAATTGCCACTGTTTGTGGTGAGAGGTAATTACCCAGCCTTAATGGGTAGGTCTTGGCTTGGGAAGATTCAGCTGAACTAGGCAGAAGTGCACCGTATGACTAAAGAAGAAACCGGTCTGACCACTATACTAAGGAAACATGCTGCTGTTTTTGGAGAGGATCTGGGAAGTGTGAAGGGAATCACTGTGACATTGAACATTAAACCTGATAGTCCACCAAAATATCTGAAAGCCAGAACTGTGCCATATGCCATCAGGTCAAAAGTTGAAGCGGACCTGGAGCGCCTGGTCACCAATGGAGTTCTAATACCAGTTACCCATAGCCTATGGGCCACTCCTATCGTTCCAATAGTGAAGAAAGATGGCTCCCTCTGGATTTGCGGTGATTTTAAAGTCACTGTCAACCCGGTGTTGTGTGCAGAGCAATACCCGCTTCCGTGCATCGACGACCTCTTCACGGGCCTGGCTGGGGGACAAAAGTTCAGTAAGATTGATCTGAGTCAAGCGTATTTACAGATGCACATCGATGAAAAGTCCCAAGAGCTGTTGACTATTGTAACTCATAAGGGGCTTTATCGATATTGTCGCCTACCCTTTGGAATAACATCTGCTCCCGCCCTGTTCCAGAGGGCTATGGACCAGATCTTGTGTGGCTTGTCAGGAGTTCAGTGCTATCTGGACGATATCCTGGTCACTGGAAGGAATGAAGAGGATCACTTAAAGAATTTAGAGGCTACCCTACAAAGACTGGAAGAATATGGCCTACGAGTCCGCAAAGACAAGTGTGAATTCTTCCAGCCCTCTGTTGAATATTTGGGACACATCATTGATGCTGTAGGTCTTCATAAGGCCCCTGCAAAAGTTAAAGCTATTGTGGAGGCTCCCCCACCTCGAAATGTTAGCCAGCTGCGCTCGTTTCTAGGACTCTTGAACTAGTATGGAAAGTTCATCTCAGTTAGCCACACTGATAAAACCACTTCACAAACTCCTTGGGCAGAACAAGACCTGGAAGTGGACTGAAGCCTGTAATGTTGCATTTAACAAAGCTAAGGATGCATTGCTAAATTCTGAAGTTCTAACGCACTTTGATCCATCCTTACCCCTACGATTGGCCTGCGATGCATCCCCTTATGGAGTGGGAGCAGTCGTGTCACACATTATGCCTTCAGGAGAAGAGAGACCTATTGCTTTTGCTTCACGCACTCTAAGCAAAGCAGAAACTAACTATGCCCAAATCGAACGTGAGGCATTGGGAATCGTTTTTGGAATTCGGAAGTTTCATCAGTACCTGTTTGGGCGGAAGTTTACTCTTCTCACAGACCATCGACCTCTGATGTCAATTTTTGGACCCTACACAGGCATTCCCCCATTAGCTGCTAGTCGTATGCAACGTTGGGCACTGTTACTTTCAGCGCACACCTATGAAATTAAATATCGGAAATCCACTCTGCACGGCAATGCAGATGGTCTCTCAAGGTTGCCTTTGCCAGTCAAACATCAAGATAGTGCCCAAAAGGAAATCTTCTACTTTGAACAGGTAGAGAATACACCCATCACTGCTACTCAGATAAAGAAGGCAACTTGCGTTGACCCAGTATTGTCCCAAGTTATGGACCTGGTGATGCATGGAAAATCTCGACAAACCTCTCTGGTCTCACCTGACCTTGTTACCTACATATCCAGGAGGACGGAGTTATCAATCCAATCTGGTTGTTTGTTGTGGGGGAGATGTGTCATTATCCCACCACCACTGAGATCACAGATGTTAGAACAGCTACATTCTGTGGAATGTACTGTGGAATAGTGCGCATGAAGGAAATTGCACGAAGCTATTTTTGGTGGCCTGGATTGGACAGTGCTATTGAAGAGAAGGCAAAAGCTTGTATGTCATGTCAGGGTGTGAGGAATGCACCCCAGTGGGCACCCCTACACCCATGGGACTGGCCTGAAAACCCATGGCAACGTATTCACGTTGACTTTGCTGGGCCCCTTGAAGGAAGCATGTTCTTGGTGGTGGTAGATGCCCATTCTAAATGGCCAGAAGTCTCTATAATGCAGTCCACTACTGCAGAGAGTACTATCCAAAAACTACAGGGACTCTTTAGTCATTTCGGTCTGCCAGAACAACTTGTGAGCGACAACGGACCGCAGTTCATCTCTCAGGAGTTTCAAAATTTTATGAAGGCAAATGGAATACACCATATCACTTCGGCACCATATCATCCATCCACCAATGGATTAGCTGAAAGATTTGTGCAGACAATGAAACAAGCTTTGAAATCAGCACGGGGACAAAACTCCATTCCAAAGCATCTAGATACCTTCCTACTTTCCTACAGAAACACACCTCATGCTACGACCAAGGCATCCCGGCCTTTCTAATGATGGGACAACAGCTGCGCACTTGCTTTGATCTGCTGAAACCTTCTGAACCCCGACAAATTGTGCAACGTCAGCAGCAAGATCAAGTCATCAGACGGGCACCCAGAGCAAAAGACCGAACCTTTAGCCCGGGACAGCCGGTTTTGGCTCGGAATTATACTTCTAGAGCTAAATGGGTCCCCGCCACAATCATCACTCAAACAGGACCTGTTTCCTACACAGTCCGGACTCCAGAGAATCTCACCTGGCGACGACATGTAGATCAGCTGTTGCCAGGTCATGCCAGCCCTCAGGACACATCTTCAGTTGAGTTGTCTGACTTCACCTCTTCTGGCGAGACCCCGAATCAAGAATCACCTGTTCCTGACTGTTCTCCTCCATTACTGCCGGCGGCTGAGATACCCCTTTGCCCAGCAGGAGCTGATACCACCTCCTCACCCGTTCGCACTGCGAACCCTGAGCCCATTGTCAGGCCTGAACCCATGGTACTTTCGGGTGCAACAACACCAGAAGTTTGCCGTAATCCACCTAGAGAGAGAAGACCTCCTCAATGGCTGGATCTTTAGCTAGGGCGAACCCACGGTTATGGGCAAAATAATCCCCCAGATTTAGCCAGGAATGGAGGCAGTCTACCCTCCTTCTCTAGTCTAGTGTTTGTTTTATTTAGGGGATGTTCTTATTTAAGGGGGGAGGAATATGTTGTGTATTTGGTTGTCGTGGGTTTTGTTCCTATGGCAACTGAGTTAGATTATTAGGGGATAGCCAGCCAGTTCCAGCCAGGTCAATGAGTGTCTGTAAATAAATGGTTGCTTTGTAAGCTTGCTGCTCTCTGGTCTCAAGTGATTTCTTCCTAAACCTGCTGCCCCCAAGGATATGACACCAATGTCCCCAATGATTCTAAGGGACAAAGTCCTAGGTGGGAAATAAAATTCTGCCACCGCAATCTAGTGTTTTCCATGCCTAGAATTCAGCCAGCACCAGGTGGATCAGACTGAACACGTTCCAAACCTCTCAGAAGCTCTTACCTTCTAAACAGCAATGTCTGTTTTCTAGCAAAATCAGTAAAAGGAAACAAGAAAACTCCGAAGAGGTTCCTCCTTGCGCTCACATATGTGAACCAGAATTCTCTCAGTCGTCAAGGAGAGACCTCGAGAAGGAGACTTGCTGAGGCAAAGTCACAGGGGTCTCTGAGGTTGCCCCCATCCTGTGCCTCTGACCTTCCTGGCTGATGTCATCTCTCTGTGAGGTCACCACCTCCCTACCACCTTTGCCCAATAGACTGGGGTCCTGCCAAAGGCCCTTGTGATGTCACTGCCATACCCACCCCTCTCCTTCAGGGCTAATGTCCTGCCCCTGGCAACCCATATTGGATGTTTGAGCTACTCCTTGTGCATCACCCCACTCAATGAGTGTTCATTCTAGGAAGCAAGTTGGCTACAGTTTTTCATAAATTAGCAGACTCTATGGCCAGAAGAGACAATTAGAACATCTAATCTGACCCCCTGCATCTTACAGGCCCCTTGTATAGCACAGTAGCTAGTTTTTGACCAGATCCTGTCCAGAAAGGCATCTAGTCTTCATTAGAAGACATCAAGAGATGGAGAATCCCCACCACTTCCTTTGGTAGTTTGTTCTTTGGTGAATCCTCACTGTTGAATATTTGTGCCTTATTTCTAATATGAATTGGTCTCTTTTCAGTTTCCAGCCACTGGGTCTTGTTATGCCTTTCTCTGCTAGATTAAAGAGCCCTTTAATACCCGATCTTTTCCCTCCATGTAGGCACCTCAGTATTTCAATGAAGTCACCTCCCGATCTTCTTTTTTTTAAGCTAAACAGGTTGAGCTCTTTCAATAGCTCACTAGAAGGCATTTTTCTCCAGCCCTCAAAATGTTTTCTGGCTCTTTGCTGACCAAGCTCCAATTTCTCAACATCTTTTTCAAAGGTGGACACCAAAACTGGAGGCAGCATTCCAATATCAGTCTCACTGGTGCGGTGTCACCTCCCTATCCTACTCACGGCTCCGCTCGTACGTCTAATGATGGGTTTAGCCCTGTTCACCACAGCATCACACTGGGAGCTCATGTTGAACGGCTTGCCCAGTATGGCCTCTAAATCCTCTTCAGAGTCACTGCATTCCTGGATACACTTCCCCATTCTGTAAGTGTGGCCGGCATGCTTTGGTGCTAGGTATAGGACCTTGCATTTGGCTTTGTTCAAAGTTGTTTTGTTTGAATGGGTCCAGCTTACCAAGGGATCCGGATCGCTCTGTATCACTGCCCTGTCCTCATCATTAATTACCACTCTGCCAGTATTTTGTCACCTACCAATGTTATCAGTGCGGATATCTCGAGGCATCTAGATAGACTTATGTGTAGTGCTGGGAAGGAGCCGGTGGTCGTTGTACATGTAGGTACCAATGACATAGGGAAGGGTAGGAGAGACATCCTGGAGGCCAAATTTAGGTTGCTAGGGAAGAGACTGAAATCCAGGACCTCTATGGTGGCATTCTCAGAAATGCTCCCAGTTCCATGTGCAGGGCCAGGTAGGCAGGCAGAGCTTCAGAGTCTCAATGCATGGATGAGACTATGGTGTAGAGAGGAGGGGTTTAGATTCATTAGGAACTGGGGAAGCTTTTGAGATGGGGGGAGCCTATACAGGAGAGATGGGCTCCACCTAAACCAAAGTGGATCCAGACTGCTGGCACTTAACGTTAAAAAGGTTGCAGAGCAGTTTTTAAACTAAGAGATGGGGAAAAGCCGATTGCTGCAGAGGAGCACGTGGATCGGACAGAGACTTCTCTTAGAGGAGAGTCTATTGATAGAGATTCTCTAGGTTTTAGTCAGGAGGAGAGGATGGAAGAGGATAATGTAGGGGCCAGATCAGACGAGAAACATCCACATAAAAAAGAATTGGACACATCAGAAAAGGGCAGACAAATAAACAGTGAGAAGTTTTTAAAGTGCTTGTACACAAATGCTAGAAGTCTAAATAATAAGATGGGTGAACTAGAGTGCCTCGTGTTAAAGGAGGATATTGATACAATAGGCATCACAGAACCCTGGGGAGTGGGGACAATCAACGGGACACAATCATTCCAGGGTACAAAATATATCGGAAGGACAGAACAGGTCGGGGGGTGGGAGGAGTGGCACTATATGTGAAAGAAAATGTAGAATCAAATGAAGTAAAAATCTTAAGTGAATCCACATGTTCCATAGAATCTCTATGGATAGTAATTTCATGCTCTAATAAGACTATAACAGTAGGGATCTATTATCAACCACCAGACCAGGACATTGATAGTGACGATGAAATGCTAAGGGAGATTAGAGAAGCTATCAAAATAAAGAACTCAATAATAGTGGGGGATTTCAATTATCCCCCTATTGACTGGGAACATGTCACCTCAGGATGAAATGCAGAGACAAAATTTCTCGATACTTTAAATGACTGCTTCTTGGAGCAGCTGGTACGGGAACCCACAAGGGGAGAGGCAACTCTTGATTTAGTCCTGAATGGAGAGCAGGAGCGGTCCAAGAGGTAACTATAACAGGACCGCTCAGAAATAGTGACCATAATATAATAACATTTAACATTCCTGTGGTGGGAAGAACACTTCAACAACCTAACACTGTGTTATTTAATTTCAGAAAGGGGAACTATGCAAAAATGAGGGGGTTAGTTAAACAGAAATTAAAAGGTACAGTGACTAGAGTGAAATCCCTGCAAGCTGCGTGGACACTTTTCAAAGACACCATAATAGAGGCCCAACTTAAATGTATACCCCAAATTAAAAAACACAGTAAAAGAACTAAAAAAGATCCACCGTGGCTTAACAACCATGTAAAAGAAGTAGTGAGAGATAAAAAGGCATTTTTTAAAAAGTGGAAGTCAAATCCTAATGAGGTAAATAGAAAGGAGCATAAACACTGCCAAATTAAGTGTAAAAATGTAATAAAAAAGCCAAAAAGGAGTTTGAAGAACGGCTAGCCAAAATCTCAAAAGGAAATAACAAAAGGTTTTTTAAGTACATCAGAAGCAGGAAGCCTGCTAAACAACCAGTGGGGTCCCTGGACGATCGAGATACAAAAGGAGCCCTTAAGATGATAAAGTCATTGCGGAGAAACTAAATGAATCCTTTGCTTCAGTCTTCACAGCTGAGGACGTTAGGGAGATTCCCAAACCTGAGCTGGCTTTTGTAGGTAACAAATTTGAGGAATTGTCACAGATTGAGGTGTCACTAGAGGAGGTTTTGGAATTAATTGATAAACTTAACATTAACAAGTCACCGGGACCCGATGGCATTCACCCAAGAGTTCTGAAAGAACTCAAATGTGAAATTGCGGAACTACTAACTATGGTTTGTAACCTCTCCTTTAAATCAGCTTCTGTACCCAGTGACTGGAAGATAGCTAATGTAACACCAATATTTAAAAAGGGCTCTAGAGGTGATTCCGGCAATTACAGACCGGTAAGTCTAATGTCAGTACTGGGCAAATTAGTTGAAACAATAGTAAAGAGTAAAATTGTCAGACACATAGAAGAACATAATTTGTTGGGCAAAAGTCAACATGGTTTCTGTAAAGGGAAATCATGTCTTACTAATCTATTAGAGTTCTTTGAAGGGGTCAACAAACATGTGGACAAGGGGGATCCAGTGGACATAGTGTATTAGATTTCCAGAAAGCCTTTGACAAGGTCCCTCACCAAAGGCTCTTACGTAAATTAAGTTCTCATGGGATAAGAGGGAAGATCCTTTCATTGACTGAGAACTGGTTAAAAGTCAGGGAACAAAGGGTAGAAATAAATGGTAAATTTTCAGAATGGAGAGGGGTAACTAGTGGTGTTCCCCAAGGGTCAGTCCTCGGACCAATCCTATTCAACTTATTCATAAGTGATCTGGAGAAAGGGGTAAAAAGTGAGGTGGCAAAGTTTGCAGACGATACTAAACTGCTCAAGATAGTTAAGACCAAAGCAGACTGTGAAGAACTTCAAAAAGGTCTCACAAAACTAAGTGATTGGGCAACAAAATGGCAAATGAAATTTAATGTGGATAAATGGAAAGTAATGCACACTGGAAAAAATAACCCCAACTATACATACAGTATGATGGGGGCTAATTTAGCTACAGCTAATCAGGGAGTCATTGTGGATTGTTCTCCGAAGACGTCCACGCAGTGTGCAGTGGCGGTCAAAAAAGCAAACAGGATGTTAGGAATCATTAAAAAGGGGATAGAGAATAAGACGGAGAATATCTTATTACCCTTATATAAATCCAAGGGACGCCCACATCTTGAATACTGCGTACAGATGTCGTCGCCTCATCTCAAAAAAGATATACTGGCATTAGAAAAGGTTCAGAGAAGGGCAACTAAAATGATTAGGGGTTTGGAACGGGTCCCAGATGAGGAGAGATTAAAGAGGCTAGGACTTTTCAGCTTGGAAAAGAGGAGACTAAGGGGGGATATGATGGAGGTATATAAAATCATGAGTGATGTGGAGAAAGTAAATAAGGAAAAGTTATTTACTTGTTCCCATAATATAAGAACTAGGGGCCACCAAATGAAGTTAATGGGTAGCAGGTTTAAAACAAATAAAAGGAAGTTCTTCTCCACACAGCGCACAGTCAGGGGAAAGTGAGGCACCACATGGGAGCGGGGGAGCGGGACCTGGCTGATTTAGCTGAGCATATGAATAATTGTTACAGTGAAAATATAAAAGCTATTAAGTGCCAGAAGATGATTCATCAGGGAATTGGAGAGTTCAGGGCTGGCCAAAAAAGGTGCAATATATGGCATAAACCAGTCTTCACTCTGCCACCTCACTGGTCTTGGAGACAGGGTACATCTCTTGGACAGGGGTCAGAGCAGGGATCAGCAACCTTTGGCACGTGGCCCATTAGGGAAATCTGCTGGCAGGCCGGGACAGTTTGTTTACCTGCAGCGTCCGCAGGTTCAGCCGATCGCAGCTCCCACTGGCCGCAGTTTGCCGTTCCAGGCCAATGGGGGCTGCAGGAAGCAGCGCGGGCCGAGGGGACGTGCTGACCGCCACTTCCTGCATCCCCCATTGGCCTGAAATGGCGAACTACAGCCAGTGGGAGCTGCGATCGGCCAAACCTGTGGACGTTGCAGGTAAACAAACCGGCCCGGCCTGGCCCGCCAGCAGATTTCCCTGACGGGCCGCATGCCAAAGGTTGCCGATCCCTGGGTTAGAGGATCTTTCTTTCAGACTGACAACTGTCAATAGTTTGGAACACAAACCCTATTTGTAATTTTGCTCACTGGCCCTGCTAGAAACGCCACCCTCCAACCATTGTTAACCAGGACCAGGAACACCATTCCACTGTCATGTCTACATGGACCTTCAGACATTGTAGCTGGTACATGCACTGGTGCTGGTGCTGTGACAGGAGCTGGATGAACCACCCTGCTGGTCCATATATCCAGCATTCTCTCCCTGAGCAATCGGTCCTGCTCCCTGCCCCCGCTCTCTTCATCCAGGAACCCCTAGTGCAGTCTCTCTGTATGGACCGTGTCCCTCTCCTCCTTGGCTCTTTTGAAAGCAAGGTGCTCCTCCTTGCCCTATCTCCAAAAGCTCCTGCATGGTCCTCCTACTTCTGGACCACTCCTGGAAACGAAACAGATTCATTGTATTGCCAATCGGAGGGAGAGGGGGGTAGGAGAGAAAGAATACCCCACTTTGCTTTCGGTCTGTCCACAAGGCCATGATTTGCAACATTGTGGAATGCTTCGATATCACTCTTCCATAAACTCTCATGGACACTCCATCTCATTTCTGCCCTTGGAAGAGTCACATATGCACAAGCCCAACTGATGCAGGTGTATGAGTAACACTGATTTTATGTAAGAATGGCCATACTGGGTCAGACCAAAAGTCCGTCTAGCCCAGTATCCTGTCTTCTGACAGTGGCCAATGCCAGGTGCCCCAAAGGGAATGAACGGAACAGGTAATCATCAAGTGATCCATCCCCTGTCGCCCATTCCCAGCTTTCGGTATACAGAGGCTAGGGACACCCTCCCTGCCCATCCTGGCTAATAGCCATTGATGGATCTATCTTCCATGAATTTATCTAGTTATTTTTTGAACCCTGTTATAGTTTTGGCTTTCACAACATCCACTGGCAAAGAGTTCCACAGGTTGCCTGTGCGTCAATCTGTTGATTTTTCTTTAAATCAATACAAAAAAATTAAGATGCTGGATCTGGCTGATGCAGGGTAGGCTGAAGTTGTGTTTTGGGGACATTTACCAATACTGGCTCTGACTTTGTTTGTGGCAGGGGAAGCCCTTAATATTTTAGAAATATTGGAAAACCTAGTAATTTTCCAGGCAAGTGGTGGGATCCCGTCAAAGTATGCAGAGGAGCTATTCAGGGAAATGGTGTTTGAACAGCACATCAATGAGTGCAATGGTTTATTAAGCTACCGGAGACAGGGGTTCTCTCTACCCAAAATTCTCTCTACCCAGAAATCTGAAAAAGTCATCTAGAATTCATGCTCCATGAAAAACTTCTGAACATCACCTTCCAGGAGAGGAAGGAAATCAGGAGGAAAAACAACAAACTCTTGTATTAGAATGCAGCCTTCTGCAGGCAGCAGAGTGGATTGATCCCAACCTTCCTCCCGAGCCCAGCAACAGAAAAGCCAGGATGACACAGGGCAAAAGAATGCCTGCTGCACGAAGCATCATCTAAAGTCACCTTCCAAGGAGTTAAGGAGAAACCAGGATAAAAAGGATTCAAAATTCACATTGTCGATGCTAGATGGGGTAATAATTTGCTACCCAAAATATGCATCTGCAACATTAGATCAACGTATCCAATATAACAAACAGCTCCACTTGCAAAAATAGGCCCTCAGGCCTGCTAGGTTTGTTAGCCATTAACAGTATGGAAAGCTGTAACTTCAAGGTTTTTCCCCCTCTGTTTGGACTTGTGATGGGAAATTCAAACCCCACACGGGGGGCGGGGGGTGAGATAGGTACTAGCATGGGTGTGGAAGTTTGGGGAATGGGTAGAGGCCGGGGTTGGGCAAGGGGGGCAGGGACTTCAAAAGCAAAAGCAGAGGATCAAACACTTTCTGAATGTGGGTCAGGATTCTCCCCACTTCAGAGAGGGGGAAAGTGAGACATCGGGACCTGGCCGATTTGGCTGAGCCTCTGAATAATCACTATGGCGAAAATATACAAGCTCTTAAGTGTCAGGAGAACATTCATCAGGGAATTGGAGAGTTAAAGACTGGCCAGAAAAGGTGCAATATAGGGCATAAACCAGTCTGCGCTCTGCCACCTCACTGCTCTTGGAGACGGGTACATCTCTTCAACAGGGGTTAGAGGATCTTTCTCTCAGACACACAACTGTCAATAGTTGGGAACAGAAAACCCATCTGTAATTTTGCTCACTGGTCCTGTCACAAATGCCATCCTCCAACCATTGTGAACAAGGACCAGGACCACCATTCCACTGCTCCACGAAGCATTATCTAAAGTCGTTTTCCAAGGAATTAAGGAGAAGCCAGGATAAAAAAGGATTCAAAATTCACATTGTCACTGCTAGGTGGGGTAATAATTCGTTACCTAAAATATTCATCTGCAGCACACATCAACGTACCGAATCATTTCAGAGACAGCAGTTACTGACTGATGTTTAATATACCTCTGTTGCAGAGTTCTGTATTTATTATTGATTGTGTTTTATTTTTGATTTATGGTTTTAGATGCATTTGGTCAAAGAGAAAAAACAACAACAACCTAAATCCCCCAGACAAACAGAAAGATGCAACAGTAGCCCATGGAGTCAGTGGATACTGATTCCTGCCAAGTGAGAGGTATAATCTTTTGTAACCCTGATTTATGTCCTATAACTGGGCCAAGAAGTAAATATCAGTCTTGTACCAGCTTTCCGATGAGTCAGACCTGTATTACACTCTTGACTTTACTAAGTAAGCCAAAATTCACCAATCTGCAGCTCCTCAAACAGACCCAGCCTCTCTATGTACACCTTGACTCAGTTGTTTCTATACTAATTAATCGACTGCTATGCCTTGTATTCTGTTTGGCTACTTATGTTACCCAACTGTGCTTCCATTACAGTGTCAAATTAAAGTCACTGAAAACCTAATCTCTTCCCCTCCTTTCAGCTAGGTACAATATTCTCAATGGAACTCAAACCTCAGGCCAGGCTAGGATTTCAGGGTAAAGGTGCAATATGTGAAACTCATTGGTTTTGCATGATTTTGACTCCAAAGTCAGGGTCAGAAGCAGGACTGGTAATTGAAGATCAGAAGTGAAGCATAAGGGCAGGAGGAGCGGCAATGATTAAGCACAAGGTGGGTGCAGGAGTAGAGTAAGGATCATAGACAGGGCTGGATACAGGCACAAACAGGGTCCAACACAGTCACAACAGAAAATCACCATGTTGCTCAGACAAATGTCCTCTGCTTCCTTCTGGCTTAAATATCATCATTGGACCAATCAGTGGAGCCTGGTGATCCCCCAGTCAGGGCTCTCCTGGGTGGTGCCTTGGCTAAAGCTGTAGTCATACTAGCTTTGTGGAGACCAGGCTGCAGCAGCTGCCTAGGGACTCCTATGCCTGGGTTCAAAACCTCCCAGTATCTATTATGTTTAGTCTCTTAGAAGTGTGTTATACTTGGTTTTATTTATAACCATTTCCATTTCCCTTGCTTTATATCACTTACATTTCTCTTTGTTAATAAATTTCTTGTTTTATGAGTCCATCTCAGTGCTGTAATATTAAGCAAAATGTGAATTCTTAATTGAATCAAACAAGGTGGTGTCTCTTTGCAGATAGCTAAATTGGTAATTTCTGAGAGCGTCTAGTGGCAGGGGCTGGATACTCCAGGGGAAATGCTCTTCCAGGGGGCTCAGGAACAGGGGTGCACCAAATGTTGTCTGCAAGGCAAAGTAAAGGCTGGTGGAGCTTTAGAGGAGATTGTCTGGGTGGCTAACAGACATGAGTGTCAGGGAATTGGCATGCAGCTTAACATCAGTAAGTGTCTCTTTCGCTAAAGCAGAAAGGTAACAAAATGACTTCTACTTCTGGGCACCTCAAGAAAGTGTCACAAGTGGGTAGTGCTCAGATTTGACGGCGTGTTTCAAATTTCTTTTGATCTATGCAAATCCTTAACTTGGTTGGTTTAATTACACTGACCGCACTGCGAACCCAATCAGTGTCTGCAGGCACTCAACATTTCGTTTTCTCATCTGGTTAAGTTCAGCTCAAATGTTATTTCTTGGTGCTAACGGGACTTTACATCATGTATACAATTTGGCAGCACTCTGGGAGCTGTATCACTGATGTATTCAATTCAACTCTGCAACTTTAAGAATATCTTTTGCATCTTGTTCTGCATAAAAGTTTCACACTTGATCCTCTGCATTTGCAGACAGTTCTGCAACACCAAGTGAGACTTCCTGTCTCACTATTCCATACTCTACTGAGCAGTGTTTGTTTTTATACAGATATGCCAGTGTGGCTTTGCTGTACAGACTCATTTTTGTGCCCAGTATATGAAACAAGCTTAATTTTTCAGTTTTAACATTGAGTAGTGCCACAGACTGGCTGGCCCTGTAAGGCAAGCCCCTGTCAGCCTTGCCTGTGACCAGACAGCAATTTCCCAGCTGAGTGTGTCTTAATTATAATAACTGACCCCAGCTATGGGGAAGCAGAGAGAGGACTACTTAAATAGAGCTGTGAGTTCAGTCTGGGGAGGGGACTGGAACAAGGGCCTGGGAGAGTCACTACTGAAAGAGACCCACACCCAGTAGATTAGGCTCAGGGGGAGGGGAGGCTGAAACTGGGCCTCTAGGGAGCAGGGACTGGGAGAGACCTGAAGAAAGTTGCCAGAGTCCCTGGGAAGGGTAGGCAGTGAGAAGATCTGCTGGGAGGAAGCAGGCTAGGAGATGCTCTGCAGGACCAAGGAATAGGGGCTCAGAAGCAGAGAACTTCAGTGCATCCCAAGAGAAGCAGAAGAATTATTAATTTAGATATTTATTTGGCTTTACAGTCGGACCTTGTTACCCTGGAAGGGGGGATCAAACCTTTGAGTGACCTGGCCCTGGAAGACTGACATTGCAGGGCCAAGGACGTGGCCATTGGGGGCATGGGGTTTTTCTAGACATGAAGTCCCCCAGAATGTCACGACCTGACACCAGGGGGCACTGGCAACAAGAGCAACGGCCTACACTTGTCTTTAGTTTTTTCTGTATTTAATCCCACCAGGCCTTCTATGGGGTGGGCTGTTGTGAAATCAGTACACTTCCTCCGAGTCTCCTGGCCACAGGTTCTATCAGCCTCATCATGCAGACCCTCAAAACAGGCTTCTCTGTTTTTTTTCCCCTTTCAGAATTGTATTTCTTGGCATATACGTTTACCTTAGTTTGTTCTGTGCAATACCCTTTCAGTGAAATCAGATCCATATTAGAAACCAGTGTTCAAGTGTGGGGAAGGTGATCTCTTTTTTAATCCATTAGACTAACAGTGGTTTCAGTGCCAGTCACCTTGTTGATGCATTGCTCTCCCCAGCTCTGGCTGTGTATCTACAAAGTAGTCTAGGGTTACCATACTTAAGGTTTTAAAAAAGAGGACACTCCATGGGGCCCTGGCCCCACCCCAACTCCGCCCCTTCCCCAAAGTCCCGCCCCAACTCCGCCCCCTCCCCTGAGCGCCCCGCATTCCCCCTCCTCCCTCCCAGCCACGCGAAACAGCTGCCCAAGGGCTACTGGCTTCACGGTTTGCCGGGCAGTCCCCAGACCTCCAGACCCGTTGCGCCTCCGGCCGAGCGCTTCCCCAGCACAGCCAGAGCCTGGGAAGGGAAGCGCCCAGCTGGGGACGCAGGGTCTGGAGGCTGCCCGGAAAACCATGAAGCCAGTAGCGCTCGGGCAGCTGCGCTCTTCAGCTGCACAGAGCTGAGGTGTCTGGGGGGAGCTGCAGGCGGATTGCGGCTGCTGCTCCCCCCAGACACCTCAGCTCTGTGCAGATGAAGAGC
>NW_020664580.1:405482-413408 GCF_002925995.2 Terrapene triunguis
GGGCGCAGGGTCTGGAGGTCTGGGGGCTGCCCGGCAAACCGTGAAACCGGTAGCGCTCGGGCAGTTCGGCTCTTACAGAGCTGAGGAGTCAAGGAGCAGCAGCAGTCGCCGGAGCCTGCTCTAAGGTAAGCCAGGGATGCCAGCAAAGCTGGGAGTATTTTTCCCGGACAAGTTCGACTTTTTGGAAATTCCCCCCGGACGGGGGTTTGATTACCAAAAAGCCGGACATGTCTGGGAAAAACCGGATGTATGGTAACCCTAAAGTAGTCTCAAGCATGTTGACTTCTTAACAGCAAGAATAGCAGAATGGTAACTTTGGGTTTGGAATGCTGAGCCCAAGTTTCTTCTTTTTCATGCACATTCTATAGTAATGTATGCAGCAGCCAAGGAAACTTTGTACTACATCCTGCTAGGCAACACAATGAGGTTAAAGGAAAAGGGAGCGGGGGAGGGGGCTGCTAGTAGGAGAAAAAAGGATGAAGACCAAAAGGGGAGGGTAAATGTAGGGCAGGAAAACGTCATAGTGTTAAAAGCTGCATGCACCAGAACTTAGAAGATATGCAAAAGAATTCACAGCACAAATCCACTACTGAGATGAAAGCAAGCTGGGATACCAGCAACTGCTTTAAATCATTGTGGACTTGAAGGAGAAACTGCAGATTATGCCAGTAAAACATAAAAATGTCAAATATTATTTGGGAGATCTAGAAGCTGACTCATGATTAATCCCTTAAATAAATTATCACAGACACCATGGGCCAAATCCTGCTTTTAGTTACACTGATGTAACTACTCCAAATCAATTGTGCTATTCCAGATTTACACTGGGGTATGAACAGAATTTAAAGTTAAAAAGACTCCTGCACAGCTTGAACCAGGAATTGGCACTTTCATAGTGGGGAGTAAAAATACAATCAACCTGATACTATTCCCTAGTATACCATCCACAGTAGATAGCTATTATTTATTTATTCTCACAGCACCATAAGTGTGCAGGGTGCTTTACCTACAACTAAAGCACAGAGCCCAGTTCTTTTCCAACAATAGGGTAACTCAAGAATTACTCCACTGAAGTTGGTGTTCCACTAATATAGGAGAATCAGGCCTTATACGTCGCAGCTCTTAACGGTTTACAATCTAAACCAAGATATAATCAGCGAAGTTGACAGATTCTGGAGTTGAGCCGGTGAAGGGCAACAGCAACATGATTGTGCAGTTACCAAGATTGGTGATGACTGATGATAAAGAGCTTTTGTGAGAAGAATACAGCTGGAAGTGGTGAAATTAATCATATTACTCATTGATGCTGCCACCATGTGGTTGATGAATAAAGGTTCAGTATTGCCACCTTCATTTAAGCAGAAGCCCACACATTTAATGAACAATTACCTAACTTGAAAACAAGTATTCAAGCTTATCCAGTGCAATCACACATTACATTTAAGAGTCCTATCGAGCCCAAATCAACCAGCATTTAATTGACAGCCAAACCCATGGGACTTGGACTCCAAAGCTGACTGCCTTCCAACCATATACCTTTTTATATTCTAGCCACAAAAATCACCCAGTGATTATGTGCCCAATGTACTGGTATAAGGCTACATTTTCAGTCTGGCTTCACCTTGGCTTCTAACTCTGTGCCAGCAATGAACTACAGATGCCAAATTGAGGGCACAATTAATTGTGCGCACATAACAATGCATGCATAATACGGAGCACAACATTGTAGTAACTGCGTATGTAACCCACACACCTCCGGGGCGTGGTGCTCTGTCCCATCTAATGGCACCCAGACCACTTAGAGAGAGATGAATGAGTCTGCTCTACAGCCTTAACTAAGGGCCATATGGCTTTTAGCTCATGCCATAGAGCAGTGGTCACCAGCCCATCGATCACAATCAACTGGTCGATCCTGGAGCCTCTGCCAATCGATCGCAATCTCTGGGCTGCTAAAAGTCCAGCGGCGCAGCAGGGCTTAGGCAGGCTGCCTGCCTGCTGCGGCCCCATGCCGCTCCCGGAAGCGGCTGGCTGCTGGCACGTCTCTGCAGCCCCCAGGAGTGGGGGGTGAAGTGGCTCTGCGCGCTGCCCCAGCCCCATCCCCGCAGCTCCCATTGGTCAGCAGCACTTGCAGGTGCAGGCAGCGCACGGAGACCCGCTGCCCCCTCTCCCCCCCAGGACATGCCAGCAGCTTCCATGAGCGACATGGGGCCATGGCAGGTAGGCAGCCTGCCTGAGCCCTGCTACGCTGCCGACCAGGAGCCGCCTGTGGTAAGTGCCTCCCAGCCGGAGCCTGCATCTCACACCCCCTCTTGCACCCCCACCCCATGCCCCAGCCTGGAGCCCCCTCCTGCACCAAACTCCCTCCGAGAGCATGCACCCCCTCCTGTACCCCAAACCTCAGCCCTAGCCCTGAGCCCACACCCAAACTCCCTCCCAAAGCCCACACCCCTCACCCCCTCATGCACTCCAATCCCCTGCACCAGCCCAGAGCCCCCTCCTGTACCAAACTCCCTCCCAGAGCCTGCACCCCTCACCCTCTCCTGCACCCCAACACACTGCCCCAGCCTGGAGCCCCCTCCTGCACCCAAACTCCCTCCCAGCGCTTATACACCTCACTCCTGCACCCCAAACTCCTGCCCCAGGCTCAGCCAATGCACACCCCAAAGTTAAGAATGTTACACTGCTTTGTAACAATCCCTGAAGGATTTGGGATCTGTAACCCTTCGGCCCGTCAGAGTTGGCAGCAACAAGGGCCGGGTTCTGTATCTAGGGGTTCCGTTTCAATAACGCAATGCAAAACTGGCTCGAGCCCCCACCCAGCGACCTGGGACAATTACATACCACCCCCCTGGGCACCTCTAAGAGGCAATAGTTTCCCTCCCACAAGCACGGAGTCTGAGTGTAGCAAAATCCTTTTAATAAAGGAGGGAAACATTGCGGCATTATGTTGGGGAAACACCACAAACAGGATTCATAACACAAACCATGAGCAAAAGACCCACCCCCAAGTAAGTTTGGCAGTGTACTTTTCCCCTCAGGGTCTTAAGTCCAGCAACCCACCAGTCACCCCCACCCACAGTTTCTGTCCTTGGTCAGCGCAGCCCCCAGAGTTCAGAAATTCATCTGCAGAGTTTACCTCCTAGCCTGGGTGGAGGAGGTATGGGGCAGCTTAAATGTTCCGCTGCTCAGGTTGATGGCTGATTGCCACACCTCTCTGCAGGGTCCTGCTAGCTGTGTCTCTCCGCTAGCCACTGTGCTGCTAGCCGCTCACCAATGTCTTCAGCCCCCTCCCCCCAACTTAACACAGCTTTCAGTAGGCAGGGGAGGGGGGGGGGAACGCGCAGCAGTGCTGGCACACTCAGAACCACTTGCCCAAAGTAGGCCTAATGCTTAGACCTAGGAATCAGTGATTTCAGCTCTGCAGCATATAACAAGACTCCTAAGGGAGTCAGAATTAGCTCGGTTGAGAGAGGCGGGGTCAAAGTGGTGTTTGGGGCCCCTCAGAGGGGACACACTACCAGGTACAAATACCTGTCCCCAACCTCTCTCAGTTCACTGGGCTTTGGAACCCATGTCCCTTACCTAGCGAGTGCTATTTAGATGAGGGCGAGTCCCTCTGTCATAAAAATGCCAAGTACAGTTCTACTGTCCTTGATTCCATAACCAGGATAACACCACTTTATTACTCCTGCCCCAATAACAAAGAGACTAGGGGTCCCACAGCAGCCAAAGTGACCATTTGGGCAAGCAGTCCCTTCGTGCTAGGCAGGGTGAGTGTGCCCATGCAAACGAGATCAGCCCCTGAAGTCCTTTTCTACAGCTCACCACCAGATGTCAGGGTAGAGCTTATTCTGACTCTGCTTACATCCTCCCCCCAGCCAAGAATTTGTCGTCCCGACAAATCACACTCTCTATTATACCAACTCATTGGTTCCCTCCAAAGGGCCTCAGGAAGCCCACTATGGCTCCCATCAGCCTATGTGCTAAACATATTGGCTCCTCACTAGTGACCCCAGGTGCATCATAAGTTAACCGTTTTACTGGTCTTATTACCCTGTCCCATCTATTGAGAATCTCTGTTGCAGGGGTAGGGGGAACATCTTCTTGAGCAACGGATGGAGACTTTGAGGGTCTCTCTGCTACTGGCATAGGCCCCTGCATCTCTGGTTCTAACAGTGGAAAGTCCAAGGTACCCAGGGCACCCTCCACCTGCATGTCTCCACTGTCCAATAACCTGTGTGTGTCATCACAGAGGGGTCCCATTGGCGGCACAGGGGTGCCAGTAATGGGCCTAAATACTTCTGCCATGGGGTTTAGAGCTGAGGAGGGGAGCTCTCTCTTGGTTCAGCTGATTGAGACTGAAATCTTGTCTCCATTCCAGGATACACCATGGTTGTGTCTTCCTCCTCAGACTCACTCTCAGATGTGCTGAATAGGGGTAGGTTAGCTGCAGGGGGCCCGTTGTCCATGTTGGATGGCGGCTTTGCTCTGGCACTTTTGTCCTGCCCAGTTGTCCTGTCGTGGTCTATCTCATAAGGGGTGCCTACCAATTCCCCCACAGGGAGCAAAAGGTTTCTATGCACCATCTTTATTTGCCCTGGACCCACTTCAGGTTTGATCTTGTAGACTGGCAGATGTCCCAGCTTTTCCATCACCAGGTAAGGTATTGCCTTCCACCTGTCAGCTATCTTGTGTTTGCCAGTGTCAAGGCTGCTTCCCCACTCTGAACTTTAGGGTACAAATATGGGGGCCTGCATGAAACTTCTAAACTTAACTACCAGCTTAGATCTGGTCCGCTGCCACCACTCCCAATGTGCTAATTCCCTTCCCTGGGTAGCCTTGAGAGACTCTTCACCAATTTCCTGGTGAATACAGATCCAAACCCCTTGGATCTTAAAACAAGGAAAAATCAATCAGGTTCTTAAAAAGAAGGCTTTTAAATTAAAGAAAAAGGTAAAAATCATCTCTGTAAAATCAGGATGGGAAATAACTTTACAGGGTAATCAAATTTAAAGAGCCCAGAGGACCCCCCTCTAGCCTTAGGTTCAAAGTTACAGCAAACAGAGGTAAACACCCTAGTAAAAGGTACATTTACAAGTTGAGAAAACAAAGATAAAACTAACATGCCTTGTCTGGCTGTTTACTTACAAGTTTGAAATATGAGAGACTTGTTCAGAAAGATTTGGAGAGCCTGGATTGATGTCTGGTCCCTCTTAGTCCCAAGAGCGAACTCCCCCAAAAACAAAGAGCACAAACAAAAAACCTTCCCCCCCCCCACCAAGATTTGAAATTATCATGTCCCCTTATTGGTCCTTTGGGTCAGGTGTCCGCCAAGTTACCTGAGCTTCTTAACCCTTTACAGGTAAAAGGATTTTGGAGTCTCTGGCCAGGAGGGATTTTATAGTATTGTACACAGAAGGGCTGTTACCCTTCCCTTTATAGTTATGACATGCCCCCCAAATCACAGATAGTGTTGGACAGCCGGTTCCACACTGGCTGTGATTTCTTCCTGGAGCTCTAGGAGAAAACAGAGTTAATAAGACACATGCACCTTTAGACATACTACTCATTATATAAAAACTAACAATATGTTCCACATTCCAAGAACAATTTTTAACCAGTTGATTCTGGGAAACTTCCCCGGGAGAGTGCATCAGCCACTTTGTTAGAAGCGCCTTCCCTTTATAGTTATGACAGCCAGCAATACCCAAATTTCGCAGCAGGACTCTGTCCCCCGGCTGGAGCTCCTGCGAACACACCCTAGCATCATATCGATGTTTGTTGCGGTCTGAGTTCTTCTGAGCTGCAGACATAGCTAAGTGATAAGCATCCCACAGCTTTTCTCTTAGTCGGGATACATATTGCTGATGAGTTTCATAGCTATCTCCATCCTCTGATACACCAAAGCACAAGTCTATGGATAATCTTGGTTCTTGCCCAAACATCAAGAGATATGGGGTGACTCCCATAGCATCGTTCTTTGTGGCGTTGTAGGCATGCACCAGAAATGTGAGATACTCGCTCCAGGTTGCCTTCTGCTCTGGTCACAACGTCCCCAACATATCTAACAGGGTTTGATTGAACCTCTCTGGTTGAGGATCATCTTGCGGGTGATAAGGCGTTGTCCTAGACTTTTTAATTCCTGCTATCTGTTAGGGGGCTTATTCCTTCACCCTCTCACTTCCCTGGTCCTTCTCGCATGAACAGAGAGCAACAATACCCGAAGTCTGAAGGTGCAAACAATTCGATGTTTATTGGGGTGAAGTTCCAGCAGGCATGATTCCAGTTTCCTTCCTCAGTGTCCCCCTTCCCAGCTCTGACACCACAGAGCCTTGCCTGTGTCCCTGTTCCCATTTCCCCCCCCCTTAGCGAAACATGATTCCAATTCCCCCACCCCCATTCCCTGTTCCCATTCCCCCCTTACTTCCTGATTGACTGCAGACTATATAGTAAAACTTGAGTTCTGCTTAGCTATACCTTAACCAATCATTTTACTGAAATTTAACTAACCAATCCTAACATATTGTAACATGATTATTTAACCAATTATATCCCACCACCTTAATTGGTTTACACCCAACAAAATTAATTATACAGCAGACAGAAACAATCACAGTACCAGACAGAGATTATACAGACAAACAATAGGGAAGTGGAGACTACAGTGATGGAACAATACAGAAATGAGGATTTCACATCCCAGCTATTGATAAGTGAGTTCTTGCCAGACAGGATGCTATCAAACTAAGTTTCCTTTTACATCTTCTAGGCTCTTCCCTTTCTCTGGAGGTGACAGGAATACAATCCTGTCCTGATATTCCTAACAGCCCAATAGCACCTTATTTCAATGTGACTAGTTTGGAATGTGAGGATGTGACCATTCACTTCCCAACCTATGGCTGCCTCTGCTGCTTAGCCAAAGGCTTAGCCTAAGAACAGGGCCTCAGACTGTCACAGTAAGAGAAGGCCCTTACACAGACAGACAGTGATTTTGATTCTCTCTTTTATACCTCTATAACTAGCTTAGTGATAAGAATACACCTAAATTCTTAAAGTATAGGCCTTTGCAGACAGGCCTGAATAGCTATATCCTAACACTATCCTCAGCACCTCCTTCAGAAGGTGATTCTCAAAGTCCCGCCCCTGGTCAGAGTGTATCTGAGCCGGGAATCCATAAACTGAGAAATATTTCTCCCACAATACCCGAGCAACGGTGGTGGCCTTCTGATCACGTGTGGGATATGCCTGCGCATACTGCATAAAATGGTCAGTCACTACTAGAATGTTCCCGACATTCCTCTTGTCTACTTCTAAAGCCAAGAAATCAATGCATACCAGCTCCAAAGGTTTGTTGCTGGTGATGTTCTTCAGATATGCAGCCCTCGTGGGCAGAGTTTTCCTCTAAACACATCAAGCGCATGTCTCACATTTCCTGCGAACATCTTCAGCCATCCGGGGCCAATAGAACCTACTACGAATAAGTTCCAGGGTCCTCTCCATCTCTAAATGTCCAAAGTCATCATGCAGGGCCCTCATGGCCAGGGCTCTGAACTCTTTTGGCAGCACTAGTTGTGCTTGTTGCTTTTGTAAAGGGTCCGTGGTCACTCAGTGTAGCACTCCCTGAATCAGTTTTAGTTTGGTCCATTCTCTCAATAGTATTTTACCCTCAGGGTTAGGTGGGACAACCGCAGCTGGACTTTGCCCCTCCCTTTTGGCAAAGGCAACGCATGGGCATGGCATGCTTACAGATCTATAAACTACAAATGACACTAATAAAAAGTAAAAAACTCATGAAATGTCCAGTGGATTCTATGAGATTAGGTGCAGTGCAACCACATGACCCCCTGCACCTAAACTCCTTCCCAGAGCTTGCACCCCTCACTCCTGCACCCCACACCCCTGCCCCAGGCTCAGCCCGGAGCCCCC
>NW_020664580.1:413418-534538 GCF_002925995.2 Terrapene triunguis
CCCCCGGCCCCAGCCGAGAGCCTGCACCCCCTCCCGCACCCCAACTCCCTGCCCAGTGAAAGTGAATGAGGGTGGGGGAGAGCGAGTGACCAAGGGACAGGGGAAATGGAGTGAGCAGGGCGGGGCCTTGGGGGAAGGGGCAGGGTAGATCCTGGATTGATCTTAAATTCAAAAAGTGATCTTGTGCATAAAATGGTTGGAGACCACTGCCATACAGGCTCGTGCATTTAGCTCCAGAGGTCCCAGGTTCAATCCTGCCAACAGGGGTCTGTCGGTGTTACACATGCAAATTCTGCACATGCAGATTTGACTTCAATGTCTACCTTCTCATTCTGAAGGCATAAACAAGTATTTGAATATCCAAATTACATCACTAGTGCACAGAATTGTACCTGTAGCTGCCTGCAGACTCAAAGTTGGGAGTCCATTTTTGAAAATCTGACTCACAAGGGATATAAGTACATCCATGCACTAGGCATTTCTCATAACTAGCACTAGCAAGAATGCAGAAGGCCAGTTCTCTGCAGCTTTTATTATCTTAAGCTATATCTTTTTTGCATTATTCTTATTCTCTTCCCCTCCCCACCCCCTGATATGAAGAGATTGTATCCAAGAGGCTTTAACATGTCTGTGCAGGGCTGTCCCTAGACATTGTGGTGCCCTACACAGCCGGGGAGGCTGGCCCCAGGCCTCCACGGGGGGCGGGCGTCCTCAGGCCTCGGTGGGGGGAGGAGGGGTGCGCCCAAGGTCTGTGGGGGGGCAGGAGCAGGCTTGGGGCAGAGCAGGGAAACCGCCCTCCTGCACAAGCCAGCAGAGCGGGTTGGAGCCGGGTCACTCCACTTCCTGCCGCCTGGTGATTGCAGGGCAGGCCCAACCCCGCATTCATGGGGCAGCGGGAAGTGGAGTGACCCGGTTCCAGCCCTCTCTGCTCTGCTGCCCTGGCTCCCAGCCTTGGGACTTGGGGGGCAGATTTGAACTGATAACCTGTAGAGGTGACAACTTACTGTATTGAGCAACTACATTAAAATATTACTTAAACAGACCCCTCAGCACTCAACGGTGGTGCAGCTGGGAGCCGGTGTAGTAAACTGCTACCTGATGTAGCAAATGCCTACAGGTAGCAGTTTCTTGCACTGTAGTGTATGCCATTACTATGGAGAGCACTTTAATACACTACACCAGCGGAGCGGGGCAGGCTGGGGCCAGGTCGCTCCACTTCCCACCGCCCGGTGAGTGCAGGGTGGCCAGACCCCTGCTGCAGTCCCCTGAGACGTAGCTCAGGAGAAGGGATGGAGTGGGAGTGGGGGCGGAGGCAGAGCAGGGGTGGGAAGAGGCGGGGGTGGAGCAGAGGCGGGGGCTTTGGGGAAGGAGTGGAGTGGGGGCAGGGCTGGGGCAGGGCAGTGGTGGGAAGAGGCAGGGAGGCGGCAGAACAGGGGCGGGGGCTTTGGGGAAGAGGCGGGGCAGGGGCAGCTTTCCTGGTCGGCTCAGCCGGCCCGAGGATTGGGCTGTCCGCTGGAGCAGCACACATATGCATAGTTTGCTAATGGGTAAGGATGGCCCTGTGCCTGTGTATGCCTGGCATTCTGCAGCTGTGTCAGCGCTTGTTTCCATGATCTGCAATGCTTCCACTAGTCCATACCTTCAAGTACCTCCCTAAGTCATATTTCTTCCAAAAGGCCTAGAAAGAAGTTCTTCCTTCAAAGAAATGCTGACAAATAAATGAAAACCACTAGATGTGTGTGCAACTCTGCTATTCAACTACTTTGCTTCGTTGTTGTGTCCCATTTTCCATTCCATCTCTGAAGGTTATCAGTACAGATTGAGAAATCTTTGGAACAGAAACATTCTAGTCACATCCCCCTGTAAAGGTCTTAGCAAACACTTAGCACTAAAATATATACATAAAAAGACACTTTGGGGGCAGACTCACATTGTGATTTTTGAAAGGGACCTCTAAAATGATGCAGAACCTGATTCTAAGCCCAAATCCCATTGAAGTCAATATACAGACAGACAGACTCCACTTGACTTCAATAGGGTTTGGCTCAAAATGAGCTAATGTAATATTTGACTTGGCTACTGGGAAACTTTGAACATGGTAACAGAGTTGAGCCTAAGGTGATTACCAGGAACAATCATGGTAACTGTTTATGACATTATCCCAGAAAAATATTTTAAGATGTTAGAGTCTTAAATTAGGATAAGCAAAGGATTCCAAGCTCTAGTGGTAAGTGATTACTTACATTTTTGTATATTTTTTAAATATTAATTTAATTAGGCTTTTTAAAAAAACATTGACAAATATCTTGGAGACTTTTTAGTGATAAAGCATCAGAAATCAAGCCACACTAGACTATAGAATACCTGAATTTGCAAGTGGATTTGAATGCTAGGTATTGCAAAAATGGATATGCTGGCTATATTAGTCTTGCAGCGCCATCTTCTGGCATAGCCACTTTTCGTAATTGGGAGGGGGGGGGGGGGGAAGATCATACACTGTCCTGGTTTCTCTCAGGACACGTTGATAAGGTGAAATAATAAGCATAAGCATCACTAACGAAGCACAGTTATTTTTTGGTGGTGGTAGTTTCAGACTCCGCATCAGCCTGAGATTTTACCATTGACTTGACAAACAGGATACGACACAATGGGCCTCAATGCGCCGAGCACTCTGGTCCTGATCCAGTAAAGTACTTCAGTAATACTATGTACTCAAGTTCTGGGCTCTGGATCAGAGCCTGAGTACTCAGTGCCTTGCAGGATCATGCCCAATAGATCTGAGTGAGCAGGTTTTTCTCTAGCAGTACACTGCATCTCAGGAAAGACATAACAATCACCTCTAAAAGGCACTTTAATAGAGATGGACCTTTAGTTTTTGGAGCTACAGGGCCAGGGTTCCTGTTGCACATCCCCAGCTGTGGGGAGCATGGTAGTAGACTCTTCACAGATATCATGGAAATTTGCTTGGAACTTTAAGGCTGATTTTAATCCCCTGCTGTAACTCCAGACAAGAAAAATAATGTGTATCAAGTCTAATCAACAACTAGACTGGGGTTTTGAACTTTGAGACTTTAAAATGGCTTCTTACAATTTTTTTTTAAGTGGCTCATTTTTCTTTGTGTCCCTCTTTCAGCTCTGCAAAGTCATGTTATATCACAACATTCAAACCAAGGAAGAGTTTGGCATTCATTGTCAAGGCCAGGAATACTAAAGCATTTCAGAGATTACCACCACTTGAATACTAGATATGAGTTTCTGTGACTAAAGCCAATGGAAAAAAATCCAAGAATATTTTAATTGATCATCAAGCTGCCCCAGGCTACTTTTCAGAAGTGAAAGGCAATCTGGTAAAGTGACTCATCCTGTTCGTGCCCATTATGTGAGGGGATATAGGCACAGGTTCCATTTCCAGAGAGGGTAACGGTCAAGTGCCTTTGCCAGAGGCATTACAGGAAGTTTGTAGCATTGACATCACTGGGACCAGGAGTGCACCCATTGTACTTTGCCAACTGTAAAGTCAGACAAATAATGCTAACCCAGCTTTATAAAGTGCTTCAAGGGCCAGAATGGAAAGTGTTACATCCCGGCAAAGAATTTCCATTAGCCACAGTTTTCATGGGGGGCAGATTAAACAGAGAGAAATTAAGTGACTTGACCAGGAATCAGTACTGTAAGGAATCAGATCCAAGTAAGGAGAAGCCCAAACAGACTAATAAAACCAATATGCTGTCTTTAAGAAACCCTCAGGGGAAGCAGAAGTCTTAAAAGTTCATAAGGCCTTACCTTAGGGCCCTGGTTCAGAGCTCCCAACTTTAAAATCAACAGCTAAAGTCTCTGGATCTAATCAGGCTCCTGGAACCCAAGAGAGACAAGAGCCCACCACCTGTCTGGTTTCTAGCCCACTCTCTCCTGTTCAGTTTCCTTTTCTTGTTTAAATAGCCCAGCCCCCAGGGTTGGGCAAAGGGCTTCCTTGATTACATCCAGGATGCTTTGTTGTAGACTCCAGCCAGTCCCTTAAAGGGGTAGTACACTCCTTCCTTCACAAGCACAAAAGTTGCTTTGAACATGAAGTCAAGATTCCTCTGACACATCAGGTGTAAAGCTGGCATGTCCACTCCTCTCCCCACCTCCACATAAAGGGCAGGCAGGCAATGGCAGATTAGCCAATGGGCCCATGGGGCCCATGTCCAGGTCCCTGGTCAGTTGGGGGGCCCCAGAAAAATGGGCACCACAGCAGAAATCCGCTGCAGGGTGGCGGAAGCCCAAAGCCCTGGCAGAAGCTGTGGAACAGGCAGAGGAAGCCCCAGCTTTCCGACCCTGGTGCCCAGCAGAAGTGCTGGGCAGGTGAGGCAGGGGAAGCCCCAGTGCCCCGACCCCAGTCCCTGGCAGAAGCACGAGATGGTGGAGGAAGCCCCAGCACCTGGCCCCCCGCTGTGGCCCCAGGACTGGAGGAGCTCTTGCTCCCCACTGTGGCCCCATGGCTGTGGCAGGGGGACAGAGCTTCTCTGGTCTTGGGGTGCAGTGGGGGGGGCAGAAAGGAGTGAACGGGGGGTGGGACTGCAGTGGGGGGACAGAATGGGGCAGGACCATGGGCAAAACTGGGGCAGGGGCCATGGGGGAAGGGGTGGAATGGGGTGGGGCTGTGGGTGGAACAGGGGTGGGGCCTCAGGCAGACGGAGCGGAATGGGAGGACAGTAGACGTAAAGGTTGGGGTGGGGTCACGGTTCTGGAGCTGAGGCCCCCCACTTTCTCTGGCCTTAGGGTTGCCAGGTGTCCAGTTTTCGTCCAGAACACCCCATCGAAAAGGGAGCCTGGTGGCTCCGGTCAGCACTGCTGACCAGGCCATTAAAAGTCTGGTTGGCGGCAAAGCAGGCTAAGGCAGGCTTCCTGCCTGCCCTGGCTCTGTGCAGCTCCCGGTAGTGGCTGACTTGTCCCTGCAGCCCCTAGGCGGAGGAGTGATCAAGGAAGCTCCATGCGCTGCCCCCGCCCCACCCGAGAGACCACACTCCCAGCGGGAGTTGGCACCTCTGCCCACACCCCAACCTCCTGCCCCAGCCCTAAGCCCACTCCCGCATTCTGAACTCCTCAGCTACAGTCCGGAGTCCCCTCCTGCACCCAAATCCCTCATCCCTGGCCCCATCCCAGAGCCCACATCCCCAGCTGGAGTTGGCACCCCATCCAGCACCCCAAACCCCTGCCCCAGCCCTGAGCCCCCTCCTGTACCCCAAACCCCTCATCCCCGGCCCCACCCCAGAGCCCGCACCCCAACCCCCTGCCCCAACCCAGTAAAAGTGTGTGAGGGTGGGAGAGAGCGAGCAACGGAGGGAGGGGGGATGGAGTGGGAGGTGGGGCCTTGGATAAGGGGCGGGTCAGGGGGCAGGGCAAGGGTGTTTGGTTTTGTACAATCAGAAAGTTAGCAACCCTATCTGGCCCAGGGCCCCAGGAGACCTTAATCTGCCTCTGCAGGGAGGTGAGGTGCCAGGGAGAGGAGTACATGAAACTCCACATGATCTCTGCTGGACCACTGTGGCTAGCACAACATAGATGAGCCCTTAAGCTGGTCTAGGATGGGGGACAGAAATGTGGCTTAGAGCACTCACTGCAGCTGCGGAGCGGCTCGCCATCTTTACCTACACATGAAAAAGAAAGTTAAAGGGCCTATTGCCCAAAAGTGAGAAATTCCAAAATCAGAAAGTGTAATTTCACTGAAACCAGCACCAACCAACCAAAAAGACCAGTAGGCTGCTGAATGTCAACAGTGTTCTTCCCATGCTGAAATATGGATTTCCTTATATTTGAAAAGAAAAAGGGATGAAGACCTGGCTTCATTAAAATCAATGGGAGTTTTACCATTGGCTTCAGTGAAGCCAGGGTTTCACCTAAGGTGTTTGCATATTATATGGACAATATAAGTTTATAAATGTACTTTAATATTTATTTTGTTGCTTTTAGTTGCTTGAGTTTTTATTAGGGCTGTGAAGCAATTCAAAAAATTAAGCGCGATTAATCACGAGATTAAAAAATCTAATCACGATTAATCATGTGATTAATCGCACTGTTAAACAATAATAGAATACCATTTATTTAAATACTTTTGGATGTTTTCTATATTTTCAAATATGTTGATTTCAATTACAACACAGACTACAAAGTGTACCTTGCTCACTTCATATTATTATTTTTGATTACAAATATTTGCACTATAAAAAAGATAAATAAAAGACATAGTATTTCAATTCACCTTGTACAAGTACTGTGGTGAAATCTCTTTATCATGAAAGCACAACTTACAAATGTAGAATTATTATTATTACATAACTCCCTTCAGCTGAGTGAGCCCTTGTTTGCAAGGGAGGGTGGATTTTACCCTCCCTTGCAGCTTCAGCATGTGGCAGGGGAGGAGAGGCTGGTGCAGGGAGGCTGAGCTCGCCAGGCCCCTGTTCTCAGTGTTTCTCACTTTTTGTGCTGGCGGCCCCTTTTGCACTTAAAAAAAAAGTGACTTCCCTGTTAGAAAAACTTGTGACCAACCCCTTTAGTCCGGGGGGGGAATTGGGGCTTCAGCCCCACTCAGTGTGGGGTGGGGGGGCTTCAGGGCTCAGGGCTTCAGGCCCCTCTGTTGCCCGTGGAGCTGTGGGCTGGGGCTTCAGTCCCCAGCCACCGATGCCTCCCTCCCCACCCAGAGGTATGCAATTAACGCATTAAAAAAAATAACGTGTTAATTTTGTTTTCAGGTAATCGCAGGCATTCACTGCGATTGACAGCCCTAGTTTTTATTAATGATATCTTTGATAAGTAGCACATTGTTGTCACTCAGAATCATAGACATGTAGGGCTGCAAGGGACCTCGGGAGGTCACCTAGTCCAGCCCCCAGTGCTGAGGCAGGACCAAGTAAACCTAGACCATCCCTGAAAGGTATTTATTTAACCTGTTGTTAAAAACCACCAATGATGGGGATTCCACAACCTCCCTTGGAAGCCTGTTCCAGAGCTTAACTACCCTGATAGTTAGACAGTTTTTCCTAATAATTAACCTCAATCTCCCTTGCTGCAGATTAAACCCATTTCTTCTTGCTCTACTTTCAGTAAACATGGAGAACAATTGATCACCACCCTCTTTATAATAGCCCTTAACATATTGGAAGACTGTTGTCAGGTCCCCTCTCAGTCCTCTTTTCTCAAGACAACATACCCAGTTTTTTTAACCTTTCCAGATAAGTCAGGTTTTCTAAACCTTTTATCATTTTAGTTGTTCTCCTCTGGTTTCTCTCCAATTTGTTCACATTTTTCCTCAGCTGGGGCCTCACCAGTGCTAACTTAGAGCAGAACAATTTCCTCCTGTGTCTTACATATGACATTCCTGCTAATACAGGCCAGAGTGTTATTAGCTTTTTTTGCAACTGCATCACATTATTGACTCATATTCTATTTCTGATCCACTATAACTCCAAGTCCTTTTCTATAGTACTACTGCTTAATCAGTTTTCCCCATTTCACATTTGTAAAATATTTCAGATTGGGGATAGAAATTAATGATCACTTTATCATACTTTAATTTTAAAGAAACCATAGCGGAGGCTAGTAGATGTAGAAAGAGTGTCAGCACAGCCTTCAGGAAAGTGCAAAAACTGTCCCCAAGTTTAAGTGGCTTTCACATGCCCAGCTTTTCTCAAACTGAATAGACAATTTTTAGAGATGTCTCAGTTAATTCTCATGCATTTGATCAAGAGGTTTGAGCAAAATCAGATACATTATACCTGCCTACATAACAGTATCCACAATCTTCTCACCAGTAGTGCATGCAAAGTATAAGCTTTAAAATAGCCAGAACAATGAAGCTGTGTTTCAGTAAATTACTTTTAATGCTGGAATGTTCTTGTAAATATTTATCAGAGATGGACTTGCTACATAAACCAGTTTTTCCACTGTAGCACGATTACACCAAATTCATATAGTTTATTGCCAAAGTTCTCATCATAATGTGCTTTTAAAACATTTTTATAAAGGCATTTTAATTGAGCAAATTTATTGTTTAAAAATATAAGAAGGAAGCTAACACTGTTTGGAAAGTGCACACGGAATCTCCAAACAGAAGCTGTCCAGAGAATGACATTTTAAGGCACATTATTTTCCAACTTGTATTACATAAAATGATTAGATCATACATCTGTAAAATAGCATTTCATACAAGTATCTTCACAGCTCAGAGAGACAGAATACATCTTAATGCAGACTACACTCTTCCTATTTTTTTAACATTAGTAGGTTAATGGTTAATAGTGCAGCATAATAAACATAAAAAAATCCTCTCTGGAGCGAAATTTGTAGAAAAGATATCAAATATTTATGGATTCGATCTTTGTACAAAAAAGTAGGACATAGATACACACTCAATAAATAGCATCCGTGGAATTCCTCACAGATGACAAAATATATTTCTTTCTATGAGAGAACACATTCATAAGGGCCAGATTATCAGCTGGTGTAGACCAGCAGCAGCTCCGCTATCAGCTATGAGGATTTACCAGCTGAAAAGCTGGTCCTTACTGCCTGATTCTTCACTGCTTTGCCCTTTGGGAAGTCACTATTACCATACAGAATCCATCCCGACTAGACAAGGTGCAAGGAATCAGACCTATTATTTATACTTTATGGTTTAAATAGTTGCTTGAATTGTGAAGGTTACATTATGAAATTAAAGTGAAAAGAGCTAGGAAAATACAACTCCTAATGCATAGAGCCACATCTGCAGCTGGTATACATTTGTGTAGCTGCATGGAAGTTAATGGCACTACACCAATTTATATCTGCTGAGGATCTTGCTCAATATCTGCACCAAATGGATATATTTTGCAACTCAAAAGTGCACAAGAAAGGTATGGAGCTGAAATGAGGCAGACTATAGACTCTTTGGGCCTATTTCTCCTCTCGTTTATATTGGTGTAAATCAGGAGTAAATCCATGGAAGTCAATGAAGTTACAGTAGAGTAAGGCCTGGTCTACACTTGAAAGTTTTTTCTGCATAGCAATGTCCATTAGGCATGTGAAAAAAATCTGTGTGCACACAGTTACATCTGCAAAAAAAGCCCTGGTTTTGTAGCTTACTTTGTTCAGGGAACTCATATAAGCTGTTTGTCTGTACAGCTATAGCTATGCTGGCCAACCTTCATTAGTACACACAAGGAGAATTAGATCATTTTTGTATAAATGCCTTTCTGTGACTTCTGTTGATAAACTTCTGTTAACATTTGTTTGTTTGTTTTTTAATATCACAGCAAACTATATTGGGGCTACAGCCTGCAACACACACCAAAGGTTACAAACTCCTATTTTTTTCAGTTACTGTTGTATTTGCATAGATGGTTTTGTTTACCCATCCTAACTGTGTGCTATATCAATTTGCTAGAACAGTATGTGACAACATGAATTTATAAGCCTACATATTCAAAAGTCCCCACACTTGCATAAGCACCAACAGGCAAATCAGGGTTTGCAGGTATGTGCTGACATTTGCATGTGTACAGATAGTTTGTGAGCACTTTTGAAAATGTAAAAAGCAACAGAGGGTCCTGTGGCACCTTTAAGACTAACAGAAGTATTGGAGCATAAGCTTTCGTGGGTGAATGCCCACTTCATCAGACGCCACAGATTCAGATTCAGATTCTGTTACAGATTCAGACTAACACGGCTACCCCTCTGATACTTGACACCATGCAAGGCACTGCATTTAGCCGTATGGAAAAAAGTATTTCTGATGAAGTGGGCATTCACCCACGAAAGCTTATGCTCCAATACGTCTGTTAGTCTTAAAGGTGCCACAGGACCCTCTGTTGCTTTTTACAGATTCAGACTAACACGGCTACCCCTCCGATATTTGAAAATGTAGCTTATAGTCCAGGCCTCCTCACAGTGTCAACGTGTAATGCTCCATTCCTTACTGCTACAACATAGCAAGGAAATTTGCACAAAAGTAATAGGCAAAGGATGTTTTTCATAGAAACCAGATTCTGGAAATGGAATCTGACCTATTATGTTGTTCATGCTTAGGCATTATGCTGGGATACGATAGAACAATTGCTGCCTTTCTGGGACTATGAAAAATACCCTAAAAATATTGGGCCAGATTCACCAGAATGCCTTGGCTGCTTTGTGCCATTCCAGCAATGCAAACAGCCACCATCCTGGCTGACCTGGCCAGTTAGGTTGCTCTTGCATCAGTAGAGCAGTGATAAGCAGCCAGAGCATATCGGTGAATGTGGCTCAAAAACATTCAGAATAAAGAACTGATTCTCCATTGCCTAGCATCTTGTGTAGTCTCACCTGGGCCCAATAGTTATAAAATGCTATGAAATCAAAATTCTCCACTTGATTAACTGGGGATAAGATTTTGTGGGTGTAATTGATTATTCTAGGTGCAAGGCATTGGAGAATCTGGCCCAAAGTGTTTTTCTCCTGCTGTCTAATGGGTCAGTCTAAGTGTGGCTTTCAAAAAAGATCCACGTCTCATCACAGGGATGAGTAAAATTCCAGTAATCACTCCTATTAATAATACCCAGAACTATGGTTACAAAATATTTTCCCTGCACCAAAACAATAATAAAAATACATAACAATTTACTCAGTTCACAAAAAATTACATTGACATCAAATCATACATCTAGGTCCTAGACTTGCTATGGTTTCTAAAGACTTTATTCCAAGCAACATGTTATTTCCCTGGCTAGGTGGTCAATGTTGGGCTACAGGAGGACTGAAAGAAAGCAGAGAACTACTTGATGGTTTGTGTATAATGAGTTGGTAATTTGAATCCAGTCCCTATGGAGTAGGTTATTTATCTACCTAGTTTTCCATATAATGTCCATCCTCATGGTATCTGAGCATTACCACTAGCACAACTGTCATGCTTAGCTAAGAGGCCATAGACAGAAAAAAGGTACAGGGCCAGCATTTCTGCAAGCGGCCACTGATTTTATTTTTTGGGTGTCCAGTGTATCTAAAGTTGGACACCCAAGCATGGAGGCACCCAGAATTAAAAGCCACTTTTGAAAAACTGGGCCATAGAATCTGAAGTAACATCTGAGTTCTAGCTATAGGGTTAAAACTTTAAAAAGTGCCTAAGTGATTTAGGAGACTAAGTCCCATTTTTATGAATTAATTATGCACGTAGGGCCAGATTTTTAAAATAATTTAGGTGCCTAAAGATGCAGATAGATGCCTAATAGGATTTTTAAAAGCACCTGTGTGGCTAACTTGACTTCATGGGACTATGACTATTTACACCGGCTGAGGATCTGCCTCAAAGTCTTGGGATTGGGGCTACACTGAATATAATGTCACCACAGAGGAACCAATTGTATATGAAGCTGCTAAACTAAGCCTGGAGCCACCTGACATGCAGTGTTAGTTCAAGTCTTGCCTGGAAATATAAAGTCCTTAGAGCCTTTCACTTGTACTTCATTTTCATACAGGGACTAATACAACTTTCACTGGCTTCACTGGGGGTTGGATTAGCTTTGTAAGGAGAGGAGATCTGGTAGAATCTCAATGATCATCATTTAGCATAAAAATGGAAAATAAAAACTCACATTCCGAACATCTACAAATATATACATACAGTATAGCCAAAGTGTCGGTATACAGTACTTAGAAATAGCAACATCCTGAGTCATCATGGCACCTAAGCAATGTGTCAAAGGACACAGAAGATGACAGTATTTGAGAAAATCACTGTTCCAAAAAAATATCCAGAGAGGGTTATGTATAAATAGGAAGATTTAACAGATATTTTGGAAGACACCTAAGTAGCCAAATAAATCACCTATGTCTTCATTTTTGTGTGACTGAGGCTATTTGAAAAAGAGCAGCTTAATTAAGAATATAAATGAGATGTTTAGGACCATGTAAATTAGAATTCTATTCTATCTCTGTACATTCTTTAATTCCCAGCACCACTTAAAACAGATAACAAGATAACAAGGGCGAAATCCTGGCCCCATTGAACTCCACAGAAAAATTTCCATTCACTTCAGTGGGACCAAGGTTTCATCCCAAGAATTTACAATAGAGAATCAAAATTCCACAATTAAATTAGCTTTTCGCAATGATACAAAAATTCAAGAGTAGGACAATATTTCTTCTTCAGCTTTCACATTTAATAAAGAGGCACTAATCTATTTCAACCAGAATAGATTTAGCAAGCAAGAGATTTAACTATTGGCCTCATATATAGGAATTTCACGCAGCATGAATACTGATCTGCATTATTAATGTTACAGATGCAATGTATTGCCTTAATGATGTTTTATGGAAATATATGGCATAATAAAACTATTTTTAATTTGAAAAGCAACATCAGTTTCCCTTTTGAAAAGATTCTCATTATAGCCCTCAGAATTTATCTTTGTAACAGTCTAGATGAAACAAGGAAGCATAGTTATCAACTTGATTCAACCACATAAGTCCCTTTAATGTGAATGAGGAATTACTGGTGTATGTCCAGCGGAAAAGTAGACCCCAGTGTTTTCTTTCTTGAAACGGTACTAGAAAAAGTCTCAATGCTTTGAGTTTCTCTCACTCTCTCTCTCTTTTTCCAAAGACTTTGTCCATTTTCGCTACACTTGTCTTCTCTTACATAAGTCAAGGCTCAAAGCTGCGTTTCTTCTTGTTCCAGAGAATGTGGAGGGATGTGACAAGATGACGGAAGAGATGCTAACTTTTGAAGTTTGGGATGTTGCAAAGGTTTTGGTCTATGAAAAGAGCGTCGACTTTGTACACGCCTGGCTGCAGCAGATCTGTAGTGGGCTTGTGGGTTAAGCAGCGTTTTCTTCTCTTGGTTCTCCTTAGGGTTAGATTCCTCTAACCTCTCTTGCATATCTACAGAATTGTCTTGTTGTGAATTCACTGGCTCATAACTAGTTTCAGAACAATATCCTGAATTGACAGGTGGTTTGTTATTCGTATCTGAGACTGCTTTCCAATAGACTTCTGTTAGGTTTGGGTCATAAGAAGTCATGTGCTCTGAGATAGTAGAAAGAGTTGTATTTCCTCGGTTTTCCAGTGAAGAACAGCTTTGTGCCCAGGGCCTTTGAAGGCAAGATGGAATGAAGTGGAGGGGTTTCTCTGAAACAGAAGCATTTTGTTTTGCTTGGTCAGGTTTCCAAGGCAGCAGTTTCTCATCTGAGAAAGCGTATCCTGTCACTGCAGCACTATGGTTCGTGTCACCTACATTGGTAAAATTAAACACAGAAGTATGTAAACATCGATTTCTTGTACAAGCTTGATTTTCATTTGAAATATTGGTTTCAGATCAATCCCTTTGTGGTTGCTATTCTGCTGAAGGTCATGTATCTTCAGGAAGGTAAATCTGTTCTCAGAGCCAGTGGGTTAAACTCTGCCCTAACTCCCACCCTGTACAACCCTAGTGAAGCTAATGGAATTGCCCAGGGTGGAAGTCAAGAAAAAATTTAGCCCAGTGTTTGTCAAGTACATCAGCCTGTTCCAAATTCTTAGGAGACAGTGCCATCCTGTGGCCATTTAAATGTATTTATTTGTATAAGCAATTTTGCCTTCGAGTATTGAATTGTAAGGGTCAGCTAAGGGATTCTAAATAATTTGGGTTCCAATGCTACTTTTACATTGGAATGTTTTACAGTATAAGATGCATTTAAAGGGATCATTGCAAGGTCTTTACAATAAAGCTGAGGCTGCTTGGACCTTACTCTTTTTTAAACTTGTTTTAACCCGTATGACAAGTTACTTTTATCCAGCAAACTCACTCCCAGTTTTAACCTTCAGGGAAACCACAGTCAAAGCGCAGTGACTGTAAATATACCCCACAAATTTATCTGCACAGGAAGCTGTTATGTACCATTGTATTATTCTAAATTATAAACTCAGTAACAATCAAGGCAATAGAATGGAATAAAGGACAAAGGTTAGTAGAAGTTTAGCAAGTCATAAGAAACAGAAGTCAATATTGTGCAATATAGTAAATATTTCCAGCTAAAAAGAAAGTTTCAGATACTTTCAATGTGAACAAGTGATGTTAGTGTCAGAGATATGTTTAAATTCTGGGATAGCATTTATTATATGTTTAATCCACACAGTAGTTCCAGTACTATTTCATTCATCTAGCAGTAATTCCAAATGGCTATTTTTTTAAATAAGACGACTTATAATTGCAAATTGGCTAAACACAATCTAAGACCAAAAGACAGCTCAACTCCACTCCACTGGTGAAAATGACACATCATACTTCTCTACCTGGAACTAGCTAAAGGCATCACTGCTCCTCATAAGATCTGAGCCATGATAAAAGGGAAATATAACTTTCTCTTTTTATTCCATTTCAGATGACTACGAAACTCCATTGCAGTCAGGTTTCTGCACTGCTCAGAGCCTAGGAAAATTTACGTTCTGTGTTTCCTTTGAACTCAGGTGGCTAACAATCACTTCAAAAGGCATGAAGCTAGAGTAAATGCACGTCAGTCAGGCTCTAAATATGTACATACATTTTTCAGGACAATATTAATAGGAGGGTGTTTCCTGCTCATTTGTAACAGCCATACCCTGAGCTGAATAAACCCTCAGCACTTTATTCGAATATGGTTCTCCCCTTCTCAGCTGGAAGCACCCTCAAGTTATCTAACTAATTCAGTTGCTGGTGCAGAGATGACACTAGGCATTGTCTTTGCACTTAATTATTCCACCATAGACCATGCACTTGTTTGTTGCTAAATCTCTGCATTGCCCTAGGTTTTGTGTTATAATGACTGAATCATGACCTGAGCCATCTCATTTACAGCAATGTCTGTGCCAGTTATAGAAATACCTCAAACTGTGGGCTGATTTTCTGTTGGGGGACTAAAGTGAGACTAAAATATTCATTTCACGTGTGACTGAATTCAGATTTGAACTGATAACCTATAGAGGTGACAACTTACTGTATTGAGCAACTACATTAAAATATTACTTAAAGTTTAAAAATAAGGTAAAGCTTTCCATAAATACACAACTTAAAATTCAACTCAGAACCAAAAGGATGTATTCTTCACACAATTCACAGTCAACCTGTGGAACTCATTGCCAGGGGATGTTGTGAAAGCCAAAACTATAACTGGGTTCAAAAAATAATTAAGTAAGTTCATGGAGGATTGGTCCATCACTGGCTATTAGCTAAGATGGTTAGGGATGCAACCCCATGCTCTGAGTTTCCCTAGCCTCTGACTGCCAGACGCTGGGAGTGGACAACAGGGGATGGATCAGTCAATAATTGCCTGTTCTGTTCATTCCCTCTGAAACACTTGGCATTGGCCACTGTCCGAAGAGAGGATATTGGGCAAGGTGGACCATTGATACGACCCAATATGGCCATTCTTATGGTGAAATGAATGTCGGTGCTCTAATAAAAATCTGGGGTCTAACTTCCCCAAGGTGTTGCCCTTATGTAGTCATCTCCACCTATACAAAGTAGATGCAATGTTTATAGCAAGCTGTACCTGATTTGTAAACTTTATCTTAAGTAATATATTGCTGTGGCTATTAGTATTATTTATTAGTTGCGGCTAAATGCTCCATCCTCATTAGGCTAGGCACTGTACAAACACATAACAAAGATGACGCCTGCTTGAAGTTACTGGGGACAACAGTTTATCACTTTAGGAGATATTAGGTTAAATCTGAATTCAGTCTCATGTGAAGTGACTTCAGCAGGAGTTTCATCCCTGTAGCAGAGGGCAGAACTGGTCCCACAATATAAATAGTTTGATTAAGCCATACAACAGAGTAAAACCAGGAAAAACAAATAGTACATAACCTACAAGTGTGTGAAATGTTTTTGGTTTTACAATAGCACAAGAAATGTTGAAACCCAAACAAAGGTCTGGTGTAGACCAGACAGCTGTGATGATTTATACCAGCAAGGGGTCTGGCCCTAAATATTTAAAGATAAGCAACTTTCATTAAAAGTACCAGTTTCAAACTGGAGCCGAATAGCAGATGTTCAGATGCAGAAAAATCAAGGAAGAGAAAGATACTTGAAAAAGACAAAAAGAGATAAGGAAAGCTGTCAGGAGGCCAGAGCAGATAGAGAGATTGATTAAAAATAAAAATGAAGGTCAATTTTAAAATATTACATATGTGTTGTTTCTGGGAGGAAAGCTCTGGGTCGCTCCTCTGGCCCATCTGCTAGCAAAAAGGAATCTACAGACTTATTGCTGAGGCGAAACGGGGTGAGCCGTCTGAAGTTGTCTGGAGAATACGGTAACTGTACTCGGGCTCTTTGTGATGGTACTACAGAATCTTCATCAGATAACCATGGCGGGAACTTCATGTAGATACTTTGATCATCATCAGCTGAAAATGCTGGGTTATCAATTCCTACAAAAGTTTATGAGTGATAAATTCAGTTGGAAAATAAAATAACTGGCAGCAAATAGGATGTTTAGCCCAGGAATATGGCCATAATGAAATAAAACAAACAAATATCGTTTTTCAGCTTTCTGCTCACATACCGGGTTACTGCTGGTCATTTTGCTATTTTAAAAGTCTCAGTTGATTAAAAAACAAATCAAACAAACCAACAAAAAACCTATCATTGGCAGTTATGGCTGAAGGCTCTGCCGACAGAAAAACCCAAATGCGCAGTTTATCCAAACGAACTGATTGGATTTAAATCAATCATACCAAATGTGCTCAGTTCTAGTTTTTTTTAAATGTATCAGTTTAAAAATGAAACATATCTGAAAGATTGATACCAGGGCTAGACTGACCAGCTGTTTTGCATCACCTCAGTAATGCAAAGGAGATTCAAGCCTGGATTAACTAGCCCATTAAGACAAGTTTATGGCTTTTTGGCATCACTACAGAGCACAAAGCAGTCAGAGGATACTGGTGAATTTGGCTCCCCAGTCTCCGACAACTTATAGTGTAAACCCAGATAGTAAGAGTATATAACAGGACGGGGCTCTGATTCTCCTCTGACAACACTGCAAATCAATAATTCCACTGAAGTCAGTGGATTTACAGTAGTGTAAAATGTGTGCAAGAGGAGAAACAGGCCAAAACAGTCAAAAGTACCTTTTTTGTATGTGTGGAAACAGGTAACGAAGCCCTTTTAAAACAAATATCAAATCTGCACGTGGTGAACCGTAAAATAATATTTTAAAAATCACAATCTAGATCCAGTTTGAAACTTCATTCTTTTCTGGAGCATTATTAGCACCCTAACACAGTATCCATCGGGGTGTGGTGTATTAGAACAGTTCTATCAGCATGAGTTTGGTTATATTCAAATGAATCCAATAGAAGCATTATACTACACCACACCTTCGCATAGCTTGCACCTGCCACGTGTTACAGAAAACAAACTACCATATATACTCGTTCGTAAGCCGAATTTTTTTAGTAAAAAAGGGAAGCACCAGAGAAGGGAGTCGGCTTATGAACGGGTATAGAGAGAGAGAGGTGGGACACAGCCCCTCCCCCCAACAGAGGGAGCAAGGAGAGGCAGCACAGCCAACAGAGACAGAAGGGAAGAGGAGGGGCCAGAGTCTCTCCGCTTCTGGCCACGCCGCTCTCCCACCAGCCTCCGAAGCAGCTGCAGCTCCGGGGCTGGTAGGCTGCAGTCGTGCCGCTTGGCCCCGCCTCCCAGAGCAGGCTGTGGCTGCGCTGTCCAGCCCGCCGGAGCACGCTGCGGCTGTGCCGCCCGGCCCAGCCCACTGGAACATGCTGTGGCCGCGCCGCCCAGTCTGGCCCTCCGGAGCAGGCTGCAGCCGCGCTGCCCAGCCTGCTGGAGCAGCTCCAGCCAGGCCAGAGACATCCTCCCTTGGCCCTCCCCAGATAAGGTGGGAAGGGATGGGATGGGGAGAGTGTGGGGGTCCCAGGCTAGGGGTGGTATCATGTGGGGGGTGGTCACAGGGGTTACTCCCCTGACCCCCAGCTTCTCCTCTCCCAAAACATTTCCCCACCAGTTGCTGTCCCGGCCTGTCAGGGTAAGCAGCTGGCACGCCGGGACACTTTGTTTACTTAGGTTTACCTCCGTGCCTGCGGAAGCTCGAGGTAAACAAACCATCTCGGCCCGCCAGTGGCTTATCCTGATGGCCTGGGAGCCAAAGTTTGCTGACCCCTGAATTATAGGGTCGGCTTATGAACGGGTTATAAAAAATTTCCATTTTTACTTATCCATCTTGGCGGGGTTGGCTTATAAACGACCCGGCTTATGATCGAGTATATACGGTACTATGTTGTGAGTCCTACTGGACCGGGACTAGACAGAGGGAAAATTAACACATTTTAAAACCTTAAACATTACCTAAAATAGCTTCTTCTAGACATAAACATGTCATGGTTTTAAAATCTGATGTCTTTGAACTTTCCAGAGCTAGAAGCAAGAGCTGTGTGGCTCACTGGAAAGCTGGGAATCCCCAGTGATGGAAAGACCCTGCTTCTAGCTCTGCAGGGTCACTAGAATGATATTAGAACTTAAATTTATACTGGTCCAAGACTAACTATTGCCCGTTCTGGGCCCCAGGACACCGTAATTTTGGGGAGAGACATTCCACATCAAGAGGAAACGAAGAAAACATATTTGAGTCAAGTTGACGTATATATTCCTGACAAAGCAGAAATCAATTCAAAACGGCTGAATATTGGCTGACTGAAAATCAGGACAACTCTAGAATCATTTTTTCTGTGTCTAGAAGTGATTAGTCATTTCACAGCCAGGGTATGCAGTCATGAGCACAACCTTTGTCAATATCATCAGTAGAAAGCTATTAACAAAAAATCTAATAAACTGCTATGCAATTGAAGAAAATTCTGCATTTATGATCTATTTTCTTACCAGAGGTAGCATCTGTGCAATTCTGCTTGGTGACATTAGCTAAAAAGTCAACTCCTTTGTCCATATGCAGAGATTCATAATTTTCTTCTGGATCAGAAAATTCCACATCTGGAAGAAAATATAAAAAAAATCAGTGTGCGCTAGAGATTCCTAAAAGATTTGACCCAAAGTGTTATTTGGTAGCTTCTTGATGCTAGTGTAGCTATCAAAGATTTATATAGTAAATCTTTAATGTAAATCTGGGTAAAGATACGTTTTGAAAGCAATCGTATCTTTATAACTAAATTCTGTACACATCTAGTTTATCAGGTCGCTAATATTTGATTCCTGGTTCACTCCTGCAACAGTATCTTGTGCTGTAATTATGTTAGTTTTTCCAAACTAAAGGGGATTGGGCTAGATGAGTACTTGGATAGGAGAGCTGCAGGAAAAGCTTACAGACCGCAGCAAGTGCTGATTCAGAAGGTGGCACTTTTCCTGCTTACCCAGTGCTGAAAGAAAGCCTGAGCATAGTGACAGGGGTCACTGTGCTGCTAGAGGTGCTCTCTTTCAAATGGGATACAAAATTGAGGTCCTGACAACTTGTGGTAATTAAAGATCCCATTGCATTTTCATAAAGGGGTTAACATCGGTGTCCTGGATCATTTCAAACTTGGTTAATTAATTCCTGCCAATCTATGCTCCCCCCTGCAGTGGCTATGATGTTCTTTCCCACCTCTCAACGCAAACCACCACGTAGTGCTGCTGTGTGTGGTTAAACACCTGCTGTGTTTCCCCCCAGAGGCAGCTCCATATCAGTGGCCGGTGAAATGATCCCCGTACATTAAATCCCTTATCAACCCCTCTATAGAAAATCCCTTAACACAGGAGTGATGGAAGGCCTAATTAGTTAATGTTTGGGAAACACTTTAAGATCAAAGGAGCTATAGAAGTATAATTATTATTCAGCCAGTATATTGCTGCTGGCAATAAAAATAAATGCTAATAAACTGATAGAGAGCAAATACCTGAGCTCAGAGTTTCTACTTCCCACACCCACGCTATTCCTTTCCGAAAGCTATAGGGAAAATTCTGACACCGCCCCTCCTCCCCCTACTTCCTAACCCTCTTTAAAATCAGCGGGGTTGCATGGGTAACTGAGGGGAGAATTTAACTCAGTGCCTTATAGTAACTTGCCATGGCAGGTGGCATCAGACACAACTTATTGTGATTGACTCCAGCAAGTGCAACAGCACCTGCAAAGAGACAGCTGAAACTCAGATCCAAGGATCTTTTTCTTTAAATGCAAAATTAGAAGTGCAGGGTTTTTTCTTTCCTTCTTTTGTTAGGGACACTCCCAAGGCTAGTAGCCCAAAGCTAGATTTGCTAGGCCAAATTCTGTCCTGGAGTCACTGGGGTTGCATTAGGGTAAAAGTCAGCACAGTATTTGGCTATACTGTCTTTCCATTCATGTACATGTTATGCTGTCCTCCTGTTCCAGCCTGCTTGCTCTGCTTTCAGAGAAAGTACCGATATTTACAAGATGCCTGGGCAAGTCACGATGGGCGCATGTACATACCCGTGGGATCACAAAGAAAGCCATTATCATAGTTAGCTGTGGCATGTCATGACTCAGAAGCTGAGATTTTATCTATGTTGTGGTCTTCTTTATGGTGGCCTCCAATTATTTTTAGGATTTCAAGATTAAACATTGGTTTTGTTAATGTTAGTTAGTTATAAAGTAGGTTAAATTTCAGCTTGTCACCAAGTTGTCTATGAAAATATATTTATTTTTTAAATGTTCATTACTTCCTTCCAAACACATCTTTTTCAGCACGGAGAGGGGGAAATGTGACATGGGTAGTAGTACATTTGTTAATGTCAACTTAGTTTTTTTTCCTGCCATGAAATTTCACAAGAACACTCTTCCTCCAACAAAATACAAGCTGATTAAAACAATCTGGTTAACTACTGTTGTTTGACAGTGAAATTACCTTTTTCCTTCAAAGTAAAATCTTGCACTGGATTTTCTGAAGGTATTTTTCCATTTGGTATGGCATTACTATTTCTCTGAAAAAGTAAAACATTTCAAGTTACCTCAGACAGTGAAAGCTATGCAGTACACATTGTAGATACAGAGAGCCTGATTCCCCAGCTTTCTGCCAATCAAATGGAGTTCACCAACATAATACTGGAATAACGCAGTGGTGATCATGCCTAGATATTTTAAGCCTTTATTTTGTCTTTGCATAGAACTCCCATTGATGTTAGTGCAGACACACAACTCTATTAGTGGTATGTGGCCGAGTTTCCTACTCCTTTTGCAATTGGGCAGGTTGGATTTGTCCCTCCTTCCTCCATGCAGGAGAAGCTGGAGTGTCATCTCCTCAAACTATCAGCTCCCCTGAGCTCCATGCAACTCCATGGAGACATAGGTGCCAACTTCCCCTCTTTCCCCTGGGTGCTCGACCCCCCCCCTGCGTCCCCTGCCCAGCCCCTACTCTACCCCTTCCATGAGGCCCTGCCCCTTCCCTGCCTCTTCCCACCCCTTCCCAGACCCCATTCCAACCCTTTCCCCAAAGTCCCCGCCCCAACTCCGACCCCTCCCTGACAATATTCCAACTCCTTCCCCAAATCCCCGCCCCAGCCCTGCCTCTTCCCTGCCTCCTCCCCTGAGTGCACCATGCTCCCGCTCCTCCCCCCCCCTTCCTGGAGCGTGCTATCGCTGCCAAACAGCTGTTTGGCAGTGGCCAGGTGGGAAATGCTGGGAGGTAGGCAGAGGAGCGGGAATGCGGCGCGCTCAGGGGAGGAGGCGGGGAAGAGGCAGGGCTGAGGCGGGGGGAAAGGGGAGCTTGGCTGCCGGTGGGTGCAGAGCACCCACTAATTGTGAGCACTTTTGAAAATGTAGCTTATAGTCCAGGCCTCCTTACAGTGTCAACGTGTGATGCTCTATTCCTTACTGCTACAACATAGCAAGGAAATTTGCACAAAAGTAATAGGCTAAGGATGTTTTTCATAGAAACCCATTAATTTTTCCCCGTGGGTGCTCCAGCCCCAGAGCACCCACGGGGTCGGCGCCTATGCATGCAGACACGAGCCATCCCTTCTGGCACCATGGTTGTTGGACTGGAATCCCCTCACATCCAAAGGAAGGATCCCACAGTGCAGAGGGAAATGGTGGGTACGTTCCACAAGATTGGTGAGGATATAATGCCATCTCCAGTGCTGCCCCTCGACTCATCCCACATTTTGATCTCTCCCCTGGCTTGGGTCTTGATCGCCAATACTCCCTCTGAGGAGCTTCCACAGGGAAGAGATTGATGCTGGGAGCCAAAACTACCCTATGCTTCCTCAGGAATGGATCCTCTAGAGTACCGGGCCTTTTGTCTGGGTAAATGGCCCTAAGCGCACGCCCCTTACCCTTTTTTGGCCCCGGTCTCTCTTGTGGCTTTTGTTGAGCTTTTTGGGCTGGTTTATTCCTAGTTTGGTACTCTTGAAAGACTCTAAGCGCTTCCTCATTGTCCGGTGGAAAATCTCCTTGTCTTGTTTTTCGTCTTCATTCTGAATGATCTCGTGCCGACTGTACAGATGTATGTGCTGTAGCCGGGAAGATAAGAGAACATTTATTTATATAGAAATGCAGACTGGGGCCCAGCACCAAGGCAACTGCCAAAACCAATCGATTACAAAAAAACAATTAATTACAAGTCAACACACTAACAGGATTCCAGGTAGTTAATTATTTCCTTCTGAACTATAGGTATGGTAATTTGAAAAATATTGATTAAAAGTCATTCAGACTAATCACACTGGCTAGAATAGGTCTGGATTAAACAGCTCAGTCTTCCTAACGTTCACATGCTTCATTTCACCCTCACCCAGCCAGTTAGCTTTCAGACCAGCAACAACCAACCAGCAGAACACATCTGGGGCCCAATTCTGCAATCTTCTCTCACATGAGTAGTGCCATTGAAATCAATGGGACTACTTATATTATAAGGACTGCTCACATGATTAAGGGTATGCAGGATCAGAGCCCATCTTCAGTTAATGATTGATTTTGCAGATTAGTCCTTTTATTTTGAGTTTCCCAACAATTTTCTGCATTTTGTTTCTTCTGGCTGTCAAATGAAAACATGGTAATTGCTGCAACTGTGCTCTCACCTCTTGTCTGGGTTTGTAGAGGTACTGCTGCAGTGTGTGGTGAGTGACTGTATCCTCTGTATCTCGTATGCTTTTTCTCCTCTGCTCTAAGGCTTGCATATCAAGACAAACGGAGCTGGCTTTTTCTCTCCTAAAGCAGAATATTAAAATACATACAACGTTTTTCTAGATCACTAACTGGAGGGAAAAAAGTATGCACTGCAATATATTTAAACTTGAAGATAAGTGTGGATGGGATAAAAACAAGTAAACGTCATCATGGGTCAAGTGTAGTCTAGAGTGAGTGGGCACAAATCTGGGCAGATTTAGCAGTGACATTAATGGTGGTATAATTTGGTCAGGAAAAGCAGACAAATGACAAACCAGTGCAACTTGCAACAATTTAGCATTGATTGATCGTTTGCTTTATCTTATAAACTTATGCCTGTTTGCTTCTTTTCCTGTTACATCTCATCCTTGTGCACCTGCAGGATGGAAGGTCTATTAATCTAGCTCAGTGGTTCCCACACAGTGGGGTCCCCAGACCTCTGGGTGGTCCGCTATGGGTTATGCGGGGGTCTGTTCCTTGGGACAGGGCCAGAACCTGCCGGAACAGCATTCTGGCACTTGTGCTGCATGTAAGACACCGTTTTTCTCAGACACTGTGCATGAGAGATCATGCTGGTAGAGGCGTTCTGGTCATGCCAGTACTTGCCCATTCAGAAATACACGTTCCCTGTGAGGGTTTAGTAGTACTTCTTCTGCCACAGATGTCAAGACTCACAACACTCACAAGTAATACCCCCATTTAGGGGAAACAGAAATTCAGATAAAGATACGTGTATAGGGTTTCAGGACTCTACAGCGAAGCTGGGAACTAAGCCCCCGGAATCCTGAGACCACTGAACTAAACTGTGTGTGTGTGTGCGCATTTTTGGAGGTGGCATAACTAACTGAACTAATAGAGTAATAATGACATGAAACTTATGTATAAACAATGAAAGGGGTCTGGGATATTTAGTCAGATGCCAAAGGGATCCTTGGCAGAAAAAAGTTTGGGAACCACTGATCTAGGTCATTCATCCCTATGCTATTAGTCACACTCATTTTCTGTACCCCGGGAATACCAAATTCAGTAGTACTTGACCACTTACATCTGTGGTCAGACCAATTTGCATCTTATGAGTAGCAGATGCCACTGTTTATATCACAGTTAAATTTATCCCAACAAATTTTATGTGCCATTTGTTTCTCACAAATATGTGTATTTTTCTTTCTTAAAGGGTGAAAAGGTGACTTGAGACTAAACCTCTGGAATTTGCCCAGTAGTGAATACTGTAGGCAAGACCCACGTACTCTGCAGAAAGTTGGACCAATATTGTGCTGTATAGCTCTGTAGTTTTTGTGGCATGCCTGTGCACCAGATGGGAAATTTGGTGCCAACTCCAGAAATATTCAAATGAGGAGATTTTTTAAATTAAATATGCAAAAGATAATACAATTGCCATAGTCTCTTCTGTGTTGTTTATGTTAGTATTGCACACTTTTTTTTTTACTCTGCCTCTACGTATTTCATACGCCACAGATATTTGTATTGACAATGCATAACTGCAGGGCAGAAGCTATCAGAGGGGAAGCTGGAGGTTTTGGCAGCTGGCAAGGGGACAGAAGAGGCCAAGTTTTACTATCCTTATTCAGACCAAGTACCCCTCGAGTAGATCCACTGAAATCAGTGGGTCTACTCAAGAAGTAAGGTCCTACTTGTGACAGATTTTGCAGCATCTTTGGGGACCAACGTATTAAATTTATGAAATATTTATGTCTGATTGTGTTCTGCTTCATGGGGGAGAGTTACCACAGCTCCTCCAGGAACTGGAAAACACTATGGGGTGATCACCCTGGGGACTGTAAACAACTCCAGAGAAACACCATCCCCTGGGGTGTTTGCATACACTGGTTCAAACTAGGTTTCCCAGAGACCCAAACAAAGAAAGGGCTTTGGGTATAAAAAGGCTGAGTTTGAACTAACACAGAGCCTTATTTTCATTCAGCAAACGGACACGATCATCTGTCCAGGGGAGGGGTGGGGCAGAGCAATCCTTGGCTTACTAGGGCTTTGGCTTACTAGGGTCCATAAGACTGATGGGTGACCTCTGATAAGCTGTTAGCTTGCATATAGGAACTTCTATTGTTTTTATATGTTTTCCCTGTAATGCTTTTACCCTAACAATAAATGTATTTTGTTTTGTGAAGGCTGGTTGGTCACTGGTATACACAGTTGTAGCCCCTGGAGAAAGGTTAACCACAGGTGCTGGACTCCTGTCAGACCTGCTGGGGAAATCACACTGAAGTGCAGAAGACCATGAGCCTAAACCCCACATCCAGAGTGAGAGACAAGCAGGTCTCCACCCATGAGATATGACGGCTGGGAGCCTGAAACCTTATGTGGGAGCCGTCGAATAAGAGCATGGTGCGTGTGTGTCAAAGGTGCAGTTAAACTCTGAAACTGTGACACTGTTCAGTGCGAGTAACAGTGGAAGCATCTGGCCCAAGGTGTGGGAAGCAGTTTGGTATTAAGAGATAAGCACATTAACAGCTAGACACAATTAGCATTTTTTCAATGAAAAGTTTTGAATTGAAACATGGGATTTCAATATCAGTGACTTTTTGTGTGGAAACTTCATTTTCACCACTTTTTTCCCAAAATGAAAATTTTCAACAATTACGAAATTTTGCAAAAATGTCTGTTTTTAAATTGTAGGGAAAATACCACTTCCTCGTTTAAAAAGAATCCTCCCCCTCCCCCATATTTTCTTCCACTAACTTTTTTCAGCAAATGTTCGTACCATTTTCCAACCTGCACTATTAGCAGCATGTTTCTGCGGGAGAGCATCCCCCGCCCATGTAGCGCTGTCCACACCGGCGCTTTTGTTGGTGAAACTTATGTTTTTTTCACACCCCTGACTGACAAAAGTTTTGCCGACAAAAAATGCTAGTGTAGACAAAGCCTTAGTTTCACCAATAGCCGGCTCTTAAAAATATAGGACCAGCTTTATTGGTACATTGCTACTATGCACCACTCTGCAATTCAAAGCAGCCATACATCTGGTTTAACTGGCAGGTTGTATCCAGTTTACAGCTGTTTTACATAATGGAAGTGGCACAAACTGCTGGAGCATACCAGGGAATATGTCTCATAATTTAAAAAAAGAAAAAGAAATTTTACAACATTTAAATAATGAATTCTAAACAAAGGTAATGGTAAAGGGTGGATTCTGTGGCTCTGGCATCATGTAACACACAAGGCTCTGGCTACAGGGAGGGATGCAAAACTGTATGAATGATAAGTCCCTGTTCTTACACACTGGATCTTTCTGAAAAATTCACCCTTAGGGATAACATTTTCATGCTTGGTCTCTGACCAAAGGAGATTTTAGTTTGGCAGGTTTGTGTAAAATCATTTAGCTGCTTCTGATTTCCACAAAGGTGAAAAAATGACTCTTCCCATTTTTTTAAAATACTGCCATTCATTTTTCTGCACATATGTGATCCTCTCTATTCCCATTTTTCTGGTTATACGTGTAACTTTGTATATTCCTGTTCATGTCATAAAATGTATTCCATTAAACTCCCAGGAATGAGATAACCCTGAGGAAGGGTTCTCTTCTTTGAACCTGGTGAAATATGTAATGAGTACAATATGCTACTTTGACAGACTGACAATGTCTTGTAATATCCTGGAAAAACCTTACGGAATTAAGATAAACTTTACTGAATTAGGTTAAACCTTACTGAATTAGGGCTAATACCTTTGTAGGTCCATTGTATTAAAAATGCAATTCTGTATGTGTTATTGTCAAAGTATATGTACTCTCTAGCAGAAGGAGGAACACAGGCGCTGACTCCATGGGTGCTCCATGGCTGGAGCACCCACGGGGAAAAAATGGTGGGTGCTGAGCACCCATTAGCAGCTCCCCTATCAGCTCCCCCCCCCCCCCCAGCGCCTCCCACCCATCGGTGGGCCCCGCGGATCAGCGCCCCCCCCTCCCTCCCCACGCCTTCTGCCTGCTGCAATCAGCTGTTTCACGGCTTGCAGGAGGTGCTGGGGGGGACAGAGGGAGGAGTGAGGATGCAGCGTGCTCGGGGGAGGGGGCGGAACTGGGCGGGAAAAGGCGGGGTGAGGGTGGAGCGGGGGTGGGAAGAGGAGGGGCGGAGGTGGGTCTTTGGGGCAGAGCCGGGGGTCGAGCACCCCCTGGCACTTTGGAAAGTCGGCACCTGTGAGGAAGATGCTAATGTACTTCCTTTGTTATCAGCCTTTGAAGCCACCTCCTGGAGAGGGGCGTATATACGAGTTCAAACTGGATTCTTCATGACCCAAGAAAGACAAAGAAAGGATTTTTGGATAAATAGTCTGGTTGTAAACTGGCTCAGGGCCTTCTTCCTGATCCAGCAAATGGACAGAACCCCTGGTCCATGGAGAGCCCCAGCCTTTTGGGAAGGAGTTGGAAGGACTAGGCCTGCTGAAGCCCCATAAGACAGGGGGGCCTGTTCTGAGCTGAAGCTGTGGTGAGCTTGTAACCACAAGGACTCCCCTTGGGTGGGGGTTTGAAGGACTGCTCCTGCCAGAGTCCATGTTAGGGCTGGGGCGAGCCCTTATTAGCATGCGTGTAGCTTGTTTTATTGTTTTTAATATGTTTTCTCGGTAATGCTTTTTACCTGAAGAATAAAACAGGCTTGCATAGAAAGAACAGTGTGGGGTACCTGTCACTGTTGAAAATCACTCAGTTATCAGTCTCTGAAGAGAAAGCAACCAAGTCAGCATGGGAGCATTTGACGCCCATTTTGTACTGGGGTAAACACAATTTTTTGTATTTAATCATATATAACTCAAAAATGAAACAAAAAAACCAGTCCCTAAAAAAGTTACTTACAGTAAACAGGAGACAGAGGCCTCTACAGTACTTGGTCGAGGAGTGCTGAAGTCCACATTGACCATGTTGTCAGTACTTGAAGAACGAATAAAAGCCAGGGAACCTCTACGCTCTCCCTGTTCACCGAAAGAAATAAGGTGCATTACAGCTTAGCGGTAGGGCTTTCAGTCAAAGGGTATATGATGTTAACACAGGTATACCTAGGGCTAAATTGTATAATATTAAAAAACGATGGCATCATTTTTGAAGCTTCTGTAGGCAAATGACCCATAAATACATCTTTCCCCTAGTTCTTTTGTAACAGGAATAAGGTCTCTTTTTTCATGTGGTTTATTTCCCTGGGGCAAAAGTCAACCTTGTACAGGGGGCCAGCCCAAAGCCGCTCCACGTAAGTCACACTTAATAGCCCTAATTTTAAGACTTAAAGTGACATTTTAGGCTTTCTCCTTATCTTCCGCAAATTGTACCCCTGCACCTCTAAAGGCCCTCAGTGAATTCCCCTTTCCACTATATAAAGGGTTACTTCCAATACTGGGCAACATTTTTCATCTACGACCTTGCTAGCCACCTGTAAAGATCTACTTATCTAGATTCTTATATTGGCACCCATATCTGTGCTAACTGAACACCTTCCAAGATATGACAGTAATCGTTCTTTCTTCCTTCCCAGAAAGGAGGCAAATGTTTGGTTAGTCATTAAATGTATGCATGCATGCAAGAGGAACTAAAGCTAAATTGAAAAGGTGAGCTTTGCTTTCAGTTCTGTGTGGTGATACAAAAGTGAATTCCTGCGAAACTTTTGTCTCCCGCGTTCGCTAGTGCCCCCTGCTACTTGACATTTTCATTGTTCTGGTGGACTGTAGCTAGTGAGTGAAGTCATGCTCCCAGAAGGAGAAAAATTTCTCCGGTAGTGAGGGGCAATCCCACATATGGTTTTGAATTGCAGCACAGAGATCTTGGACTGGACTCTATGTTTTAATGAGCGGTGAACAGAACATCTGTGGAAAAATATTTCCCCCACTGACAGAAGTACATTATTCTTAAGATCAAAGCTAATGTATTGTGATGTTGTAAGCTATAGCTCTGTCATGACCATTTTACATGTCCATGCACAGCAAAGGAATCAAGAAAGCTTATACATGGTTGTAACAGGATGTGCTGAGCCAGAAGCTCACTCAACACCCTGTCACTCATATCCCTGCCAGTTTGTATTAATTGAGCTTGGATTGAAAAACAAGCAGTTGGCAGAGGAGGCCAAATAACTGAGTGGCAATACAGCTGAGAGGCTAATAGGGTGGAAGTATCCCCAGCAGCTAGGCAGACGGGAAGGAAGCCCTGGAGAGAGTAGGGTGCCTGAAGGAAGGAACAAGCAGGCAGGACTGGCTGCTGTTCGCACTACTAGTGTACCCTTCCCCAGAAAGCAAGTGGGGAAGCTGGCTATTGATTGTAAATGTAATATATAATAGAGTGGTGGTTAAGAAGACCTGGAGTGGCTGTGGTCAGCTACTGAGGCTGGAAAGGACACTTAGGAGACCTGTGACAATGGTGGAGAAAACCTATGTTCCATGCAGTACAATCACCTATGCATAATTTATAGTAATCTGTGTTCTAAGCAATTTAGAACCATTCCATGGCATTAGAAAAATCAATGTGACATCTGAAAATAGAAACACCTACATAAATATTACAGTGAAATTGAAATCAGATATTTAAGGTACCTGAATGTGAGGTTCATAATTATATTACTGCTAGAACTATTACTGATTGAAGCATGAAATGTTTTTTAAATGACTCCCATGACACTTAAATGCATGAAATGGGGCTACAGATATTTCTGGTCACAGGTAGAAATGTCCTTCTGTGAACATTCATCTGCAGTTATACTTCTGGAGGCCTTTCTGTGTGTGATAACTAGAACAAGACACTTTGACCTAAGCTCTCAGTCTAGATGTGGTTCTAGCTATTAGTTGAAGACTGCCTATGTGCCGTGGATCAATGAAGCCTTCTTGCTCAATATCCAGACTAACGGGTTAGGCTGGGGAGAATAACAAGGAGATTTTCTGGCCTGCTGGTATGCAGAGATTGGTAGGAATTTGAGAGGCCAGCTGTTCTCAGACTGTGGTGTCCGGAGTGCTTCTTGGTGTTCCGCAGAATTAAACAATTAGAGAACCAACAAATAGGTGGTAGAGCAGGAAGAGTTGGTCCCAGAAAAGACTGTTGTCTTGTGACATGGCTCACAAAATGAAAAAGCTTGGGAACATTCCAAAAGATTTTGGATTTTGCCCGTGAGTAACATTGAATTTGCTAGTGCAGCAAAAATGTTTTGTGTTTTGGTGTTAATTTTTTGGGAGGCTAATGAAACAAAAAACAAAACAAAACAAAACCCCAGCTCTTTATCAAGCTTGTAATTCATTTGGCTACAAAAATAAGCTCCACCTTGAGGCTAGCCCGCAGATGCTCTCAGTCTGCAACTGCCATCTGCACTGCTTACTCTAACTCTAATTTCTGAACAAGCCATCACTGGAAAGCACACTATTGCTTCAGCCACCGCTTGTTTAATTATTCATAGGGAGCCAGATTCTGCCACCTTTACACATGCTGACTAGCACATGCTCACTTGCATAGCTCCTGTGAAACCATGGTACTACTCAACGCATGTGGAAGCAGAAGCCAAACTCCTACATGATACCTACCAGAACAGAACAGTGACATATACAGGACCCAGTGGTACTGAGGAATTTAGAGGTCATACAATGAACCACAATCAGATAAATAGGTAATTACGGGACACAATGCACTTCAAATACCATTTCACCGTAAAAGTAGATTTGCTTTTGATTCAGCTCTCCTAATACATGGAAGTTAAGAAATGCTGCAATATTTAAAACAAAGAAATATGATGTTACAGTGTGTAAGAAAATATGTTTAAAAGTACCTCAGCCACATAGCTAATAGCATCCTTCAGGTTGAGCTCATGGAAAATATTAAGAATCTGGTCTCTTGATTTTTGAGCAGACCTTCTCATCAGTACTTTACTGAGGATTTTCCGATCAAAATTGGACCACCTAGTGATTTAAACAAACAATTTTAACAGCAGCAATCAATTTAAATGATAGTTAGCATTTTTAGTTTTGCTTGAACAGCTGTTCCTTTGAGTTAAGCATTTTTATACAGTAACTCCTTGTTTAACGTTGTAGTTATGTTCCTGAAAAATGCGACTTTAAGCGAAACGATGTTAAGCGAATCCAATTTCCCCATAATAATTAATGTAAATAGGGGAGGTTCCAGAGAATTTTTTTTCATCAGACAAACTACTATATAAGTTTTAAACAAACAATTTAATACTGTACACAGCAATGATGACTGTGAAGCTTGGTTGAGGTGGTGAAGTCAGAGGGTGGAATATTTCCCAGGGAATGCCTTACTGCTAAATGATGAACTAGAACAGCTGAGCCCTCAAGGGTTAACACATTGTTGTTAAGGTAGCCTCACACTCTACAAGGCAGCACAAATGGAGGGAGGGGAGACAGCATGGCAGACAGACACAGAGACACACACCCTGTGTGTGAGAGAGATGCCCATTGCCCCTTTAAGTACACTGACCCCACTCTAAGTACATTGCCTTTTTAATTAGATCAGCAAGTTGAGACAGCCGCTGCTGCCAGAAATCTCCCTCCCATGTCCCCCCTGCTCTGTGGAGATGGAGTAAGCGGAGGGCAGAAGCAGGGGGGAGGGGGACACTCTGACATTAGCACCCCTCTCTCCCCCCCTGCAAAGCAAGCAGGAGGCTCCCAGGAGAAGCTCCAAGGCAGAGGGCGGGAACAGCACAAGGCAGTGGGGGGAGGGACAGCTGAACTGCCGGTAATTGATAGCCTGCTGGGCGACTGCTGCACAGGGAACTTAGGGGAGTGGGGAGCTGATAGGGGGGCTGCCGGTCCACCCTGGTTCCAAGCCCCCACCAGCTAGCTCCAAGGGGCTGCTCCTTCTGCAAGCAATGGACAAAGCAGGCAGCTGCCAAACAACGTTATAAGGGAGCATTGCGCAACATTAAACGAGCGTGTTCCCTAATTGATCAGCAACGTAACAACAAAACAACGTTAACCAGGACAACTTTAAGTGAGGAGTTACTGTACACCTTATCGGATAATAAACACAGGGAAATATGTTTTGTTGCTTTATTTCTGTAAATAACAGTTAAAGCACATTTGTAAAAGCCTTATATGGAGTTACACAATTCACAACTATCTTTTGAGAGGTGCAGCCACCAGGCACAGCTACTGCAGAACAACAGCAGTAAGAGGTTTGTGATTAGAGTATACAAAATGGTTCTAGTTTCAAAATCAATAGGCCATGCCATACACCAGGGAATAATGCCATTTTATTTTTCTACTTCTGACTATTCGATTGTATCTTTAAGAGCCTTTTAGGAACCCTCACAGTAAAAGTTAAAAAATCTCTTTCCTTCTACGTGAAAGAGTTTACCTTCAGTAATGGATGATTTTTTTACCCAATGTCTTGTAGGTTGGCCCCACTGAGAAGCCCCTGCATGCCCCAGTGAATTATTCTCAGATATTGAGGTGGTGCCTGTTCTCAGTAACTTTGAGATTGCATTTACTCAGGAGATCTTGGTCACCAAAGCGAACAGTCAGCCAAGTATCTAGGTTAGGTCAGGCCTTTCCTCCTTTTACAGGGAGGCTCCCCTCCTATGCTGAAGTAGTCAGGCTCTGTCTGGCCTGTGACTTTAAAAAGCCTCAGCTTCATCACCATCACAACCAACACGCCACATCTGAGGAAATGTTCTCTTATTTCCTCATCGTAAGAAATTCATTCCCAATACCCAAACCCAGGACAAGATTCCTGGTTACCCAAGGGAAAATGGCTTCTCTGTATGAGACCCCTCATAAAAACGTCATTGTATGAACAAACTGAAATCTCTCTTTACTCTGCTACGCTAAGGAGCGTTACCTATTATCTTAGGTGTACAAATGTCATCTATTATGGTGGAACAAACCATAATAGATGACATTTGTACAGATTCCAGAGTTTCCAGATTCCCTCAGAAGCTGGTTTGGACAACGTTCTGCTCAAACTTTTGGTCTCTCCAAGCTCTCTATTTCAGTCCTACTGCAGCAGTGCTAAACTGAACAGAGGGGAAAGAAAGAGTTTGCTTTAAGCCCATGGCTGAAAGGGTTTCCCATCCTCAAGTAGCACTATAAGAAACTACATTTCCAGGTTTAAATAGTCTTTTTCCTTTTATTCTCCTTCCCTGCTCTAGTTCTCAAAGTCTGCCCATCACCATGGTTTCTGAGCACTTTCATTATAATCCATTATATATAATTGAAATGAAATTGTGAAAATATTTGGAAGCTGAAGAACCTATTGTCCAAGGAGGTAACATTTGTGTGTTTCAATTTGGAACAGATTAACATCCTTTTCCATACACACAAATATGGTTCCTAAAGTTGGTATCAGAGGGGCTAAAATTGTGTGTTCAGTTCAAATCCTGTGCAAATGGCCACCTCTCAAATAATTCTACACAGGAATAGATCCCTAAATACAGATGATGACATTAGCAAAGGCCTAATCCAGGCCTTAGTTGTGACACTGAAAAGGTTCCATTGGTGGGAGATGGGCAGTCCCCAAAATCCACGGGGGATTATCAACTGGTTAAAGTGTTATAAACTGAAAAGACGTTGGTAACATCCCAGACCTTTCACTTGGACAGCCACAAAGACTTAAAAGTCATAGTTTACAAATGGGATTTTCTATCTAAAATAGACAAAATTGGTTCTCCAGGAAATGATTATTGAAGCAGAGGAGGGCAATGGTGTTTAATCTGTGAATTGCCCTTAGAGTCTTTCTTACAATGATGAAATCAATGAAAATAGCCAGTGTAGTTTCATTTTCCAAGATGAATGGAATGCAAAAATGTAAACAAACTGGATCAATGTTGAGAAGTATATTAGAACAAACAGTTGCTGGAGGATTCTCTGCAACTTGAAGTCTTTAAATCATGATTTGGGGACTTCAACAGCTGAGTCAAGGGAGAGAATTATTCCAGGAGTGGGTGGGTCAGCTTTTGTGGCCTGCATCATGCAGGAGGTCAGACTAGATGATCATAATGGTCCCTTCTGACCTTAAAGTCTATGAGTCTATAAGAGGAAGGCAGATAAAAACCTCAAATCTTTGCACAAGGTATTTTCTCCGTTGCGCCATATATTTAAGAATTTAAAAAAATCTTCCTGTTGAACATTCTAAATGGTTACTAACTGCACAGGTAATGCACATTTTTGCAACAATGTGGTTTTTATCTAGTGTGATTAACTCCAGAAATTCAGGGAGTGGGAAGTGAGGGGCGGAGCAGGGGGAAGGGACCAGTGTCACCCAAGCTGTCTCCATTCAGTTATTCCCTAAATACCCATTTCGCTCATCAAACAGATGTAAGCAAAGCTACCACTATGTTAATACATTCCCATTTCCTTAAATATCCCAGATCAGTAAAATAAGGACAGCTAACACCACTTACTTGTCTCGCAGATAATTATGTCCTATTTGTCCAGATATGTCTTCAACAGCAGAAAGAATGTGATCAAAAGCCTATGGAAAGGAACATAAAATTAATATTGTGTGGAAGTTAAGGGCGTTGCTATAAAATAGCTTAATTCATATGGGGTCAGATCTGGTGTCTATCCAGAACAATGTTATGAATACCAATGGAATTACTTCCTGTTTACATGAGTGTGCTGAGATTAGCGTCTCATTTTCCTACAGAGCCAGGCCCTTATTCTCCTCTCATACCAGTTCTATCATAGTGCTATCCACTGACTACTCCTGATTTACCCAAATTTAAGTAAGAAGAGAATCAGACCCCATTTTGTTAATGCTGACTTTTATTGCTCCTTCATCCTAATCCCACTTTTGCATCTCCTTCCTTTTTGCTGTCAGAAGTGCATGAGCCATTTGCCTCTTCTAAATCAGCTGAAGGTTTCTTTCTTGTTGCTTCTAGCTCCTTGCCATACTCTTTGAGAATGAATATTTCCCTCAGTGTAGTGTGAGTACCAATCCTCTTTTATTATGACTGTAAAACACTCAACACCTTGGGTAAATCTTTGTCCTCAGTTGTTCCTTATTTACACTGGTGTAACTCCACTCTGTGGAATTACGCTCACTCAGATTTACACCAATGTAATTGAGAGCAGAATTTGACTTTACTCTTTCAATCTTTACTCTGAAAAGCTGACTGGTTTATTGGAAATCTACAGCATGACAGGTTTAGATTAGTGCACACTGTGACTGGCGCACTTGATCAGCATTACTACTGAATATAATATATGCATGATGCTCAGTATCACCTCACCAGATATATACAGCAGAGAGTTAGGGATGTACAGAATAAGGTATGATAAGTCAGGTACCTCGTTACCATTGGTTGGGAATGCATACTACACTATCTTGAGGGTGGTGCATTGGGTGCCCTTCCTAGGAGCTCCTGGAGGCATTGTGCTTCCCTGAGACAAAATCCCTACTGGAACTCACACTGTAGTGGAGCAGCATTGCACTGCATCTAAAGAAGGTCTATGGCTAATGCCATAACGTAGCCCTCAACTTGTTACTCACACACCAAAGGTACTTCACAAATACACAGCTGGAAGGTATTATTTTATGTGGCGGGAAAGTCTGAAAGAACAAAATATATTGGGTACTTCTGGGTGTTTTGTATTCTTTTCCTTCTTTGCCTTTGTTATGAGTGTTTTGTAAGCTTTCCTCTCATCTCTCTTGAAAACAAACACCATCTCAGCTGACAAGCAAGAGTGTGCTCAACATCAGATGTATTCAGTAGCATTAGAACTGGAGTCCACTGAAACTTAAGGATCCAGCAGGGGGCCACAGTGTCCTGGTATACGCAGGACCAGACTAAGGTTTCCAAAGAGGCAGAGGTGGATGGGACACACCTGGCAGACTTGGCACTCTGTCTAAATGGAAAAACTTAAGGCCACATCAGGAGTTCTTTCTTTCACTAAATTTTTCAGACACAGGTAAGTACTGAGTTTGTGAGTTGAACTGTTAACATGCTTAATTGGTGTATAACCTTTCCCTCGTGTATAACTTATCCACTGTTGCAATGAAAAATTGTTGCGAGCAGGGCCGGCTCTAGGATTTTTGCCGCCCTAGGCAAAAACAATTTTGGCTGCCCCTCCCCTCCGTTTTTTAATTACCCCGGCCCCGCCTCAACTCCGCCCCTTCCCTGCCTCCTTCCCTCAGGCTCTCAAGCCTAGGAGGGAGGGGGAGAAGTGGCGCCCGCGCCGCGGCCACTCGGAGTCTCCCCCTCCCTCCCAGGTTTCAGAGCCTGGGAGGGAGGGGGAGACTCCGAGTGGCGGCGGCGCGCGAAACGGCTGTTTTGCGCGCCGCGGCCGCTCAGGATCTCCCCCTCCGTCCCAGGTTTGAGAGCCTGGGAGGGAGGGGGAGACTCCGAGTGGCCGCGGCGCGGGCGCCGCTTCTCCCCCTCCCTCCCAGGCTCTCAAGTCTGGGAGGGAGGGGAAGCAGCGGCGCGCGAAACGGCCGCTCGGGATCTCCCCCTCCCTCCCAGGTTTGAGAGCCTGGGAGGGAGGGCGAGTAGTGGCATGCGAATCCACTGTTTCGCGCGCCGTGGCGCGCGAGCGGCAGCGGAGGTGAGCTAGGGTGGCCGGGGCACATTTTTAGGGGCGGCATTATGGCGCCGGCCATGCCGCCCCTAAAAATGTGCCGCCCCAAGCACCAGCTTGTTTTGCTGGTGCCTAGAGCCGGCCCTGGTTGTGAGTTACTAATTCACACTAGGTAACTTCTAGTTTTAAAACTATCAGAACGATGCAGACTTGACAGCATTCATTATTGGGTTCAATACCAGGGTAACTGGGTGACATTTATGGCCTGTGATATACAGGTCAGATTAGATGATCTAATGGTCCCTTCTGACCTTGAGCGCTATGAAAATATTCAGTACAGGAAGGAGTTATGTAAAAAGTGTATTAGGACCTTCTCCTAAAGGTGAATTTCAAGAGATCTGAAGGTGAAGAGTCTTTAAAATTCTAGGACTGCAAAGGTGAAAGACATATGGGGTGTGAACAGCATTCAGTCTTGATTAGAAACCTGTCTGTGCTGATTTGTAAATTAGCACTTACACTGGACTATACACTACTGTTTATGTAATATGCAAGTTATATGTTCTCATAATTGCTTACGCGGTAATTGTCCCTTAAACAGTTAAACCAATATTAAGAGTTTAAGTTTTGTCTTTACAGTAAACTTATTTTCATATGCTTCAATCGACCTGCCCAAAATCAAGCCCCTATGCCCCAACCACTAATTCTTCCAGATGAAGGATAATGGGCACCATTGCCCCACAAGGCTGAGCAGGTTGTCTCCCATCCCCAGAGGTTTTAGGAAGTAAAAAACGTAGCCAGTTGGGCATCCCGCTGAGCAATGCTAAGAGTGACCAGGAAACAACTGGGCAAGCCAGTTCATTATTTATAGAGCTGATAGAAATTATTTTGATCTTGAAATTAGTTTTTGTCAAAAGGGGAACTCGTTTCATGAAATTTCTTTCCTGGTTTTTGATCAGCTCTAGTCATTTCTATTGCAATCACAACCCCCCATGATATTGCTATTAAAATCTTACTCTGCCATGGAGTTTCTCATTCAGTTTGGGCTCTCTGTGCTCACTTCTCTTCACTTTTAGCCACTGTACCAAAGGCTTGATTGTCAAACCCTAGATAACAAGACATTAATAAAAATTTTAAAATCATCTTACAAAGAATATAAATTTACTCTCAGTCTGTTCTGAAATGCGGACACGTTAAGAACATTATAATCTATCTGAGCCAGTTCCTTAGCTGGTGTCAGTCACCTTAGTTCCACTTAAGTAAATGTTGATTTATTTATCCAAAAATTGTGATTTCATGTAGAATTATGTTTTTTCTATTCCTTTTTTATACCTTTTAAAAACATGCATCAGAGTGCGTATGGTAAAGCAGTTTAATATTTGTAATTACCAGTAAAAAGACTGCTTCCCTTGGTTATTCAACTGAGGGGAAGGATACCCATTCAAATATTAACCTGAGCGCTATTAATACACTGCAGTTGTTAAGGCTGAACATTTTTTAGCACACAGCAAATTGTGTTTTGTCCCCTGTGGTGCCACGTGAAAACATAAAATGGGATCTTTGCTACTAAAATTACAAAGCCAATTATGTTTTTGGCTCACTGAAACAGTACCTCACCTGCAGCTGAGAACTGCTTTAAATGGAGGGGCACGTCCATACCTTTTGGACCTCCTCCTCCTCTTTTTAAGAAGCAGAATCAATTAATTCAATTACCTGGAATATAACGGTAAAGAACACAACAATAATAGTTGTGCTGACAAATAGGTTTTTCTCTTTCACTTTTTTCTCATCCAGAAGTGCAACTAGAGCAAAAGCAACAGCTCCCCGTAGTCCACCATACGACATTACGACTTGGTCTATTATTTCCAGCTGGACCACCCTGTAGTGGTTTAGAACCCATGTCTGTATCACTACACCTATAAAAACAAAAGTCACAGGCTCACTGAAGTGTAACAGAAATGGATTAACCATCTTCCTTTAAAAACAAACTCTCTGTTACATTTATTACTCTCTTCCTTTCAGTAGGTTCTAAGGTCCTGCATCCTTGTGACCATCCCCCTCGCTTCCAACCAAAGGAAATGGATGCAGCTCTCTCCATCAATCAGCATCCCTGCTCTGAGTGTTGGCCAGACGGGTTAATTCAGGAGTGATATCCTTGCAGTGTGGGAACACTGGGTGAAATTCTGGCTCCACTGGGTATAGGGTGACCAGATGTCCCGATTTTATAGGGACAGTCCCGATATTTGGGGCTTTTTTCTTATATGGGCACCTATCACCCCGCACCCCCTGTCCCGATATTTCACCCTTTCTATCCGGTCACCCTAACTGGGTATGTCTACACAGCAAAGAAAAACCCGCAGCTGACTCGGGCTCACAGGGCTCGGGCTGAGGGGCTGTTTCATTGCTATGTAGACTTCAGGGCTCTGGCTGGAGCCTGAGCTCTGGGACCCTCCCACCCCTCCCATAACCATTGAAACTCCAGTGACTTCAGTGGGGCCAAGATTTCAACCTATATCTCTTCAGGTCTCCACTGCCACAATCCATAAGGACCCCATTTCACGCCCCTTGATGGCAACCCAATTCACTATTATATCATCAGGCTGGCCTCCTGGGTGGTGCTACTTGAAACGTAACAGAGGAAGAAGAGTAGAGCAGAATTTCCAGTGCAGTAAGAAATGATTTATGACATTTTACTCTGTTATTTTCAAGAAGACAGTGATGTTATAATGGTGTTGATTTCGGGAGGCAATGTGATACCATTAACATGTCATACTGCAGATTTTTTGACTGCATACCATTGTGTCTCGGGGGCTAAACTGTGGCATTACACCAGCACTCTACATTGGGGTCCTTGCAGAGATGTATCCCTCTGCAAGAGCTTGGGGGGGACTTGCAGATCAAGAAGGTACAATGCCTCATGGAGCTTCCAGCTGTGCAGAGGAAGTGAGTGCTGCATCATCCCATATAGGGGTGCACTCACTGTGTGCTCCCTTCTGTGGTAGGGCAGCAGAGGAAGGCATCCCTCCCCTTCTGTGCACTTCTCCCCAGGAGTAGTCCCTGTGCTCAGGAGTGCAGATTGTGACCCACGCCTGGTGGTGGGAGGGATCTTTGTAAAGAAATTCAGGTCACCACTGCGGTTCCTCCAGGAGAACATGAGCTGTAATTATGTAAGGCCCGACATCACCATATCTCCAGTGTTTTTAATCAACCATCTACTTTAATTATTTCACTGACACTTATTGTCATTGTTGATATTTTTAAATTTTATTTTGGCTATTGATGATGACTCTTACTGAGAGCCCCTGTGTATATTCCACCAATACAGCAACACCATTAGTTACCCAGGATTACGTCAAAAATGCTAACAGCCAAGGATGTAACAGTTTATTGAAGCGGCACACAATCCCGGTGGTTGCTGGGAGAGGTAGTTAATTAGACTATATCAGTTTGCTATGCAGAATGCTATCTGGAAGGACATAGGGTTAGACCCTCCACTCATGCGCCAGGAGGCTCCAACCAAAAAGGCAAGAGCAGCCATCTAACTATAGGGTTTTATTTGTATTTGCTTTGAACTCAAGTATTGGAGCCTTCACGAGCCAAGTTTTGTTTAATTCTTTTCCGGGTGTCTGTATGCAAATGTGAGCGTGTACATGCCGCTCAAGGAGTACTTTAGCATACTACATGGGTGTCTTTTTTTGCCACTTAACAAAGCAATGGTTAAATAGTACAGACTTGAATATAAGCTACACCCTAGTAAATTCATATTCATCATTTGGAATTTGACATATTTGAAAGTGAATCATTTATATAGTGCCAATAAAATGACAGCTAATCCCTGCTACTTTGCAGTACACCAAATGGGTGCAGTAGCACTGCCTCTCATTCTTTCTTTCTCACCAGCCATTGGAAATCACTTGCACCGTATACCAGTGAATATGAGCTATAATTGTGTTGGGCGTTACATCACCATGTCTCAAGCTTGAAGCCAAGCATAAAATTAGCTTAATATAATCTCTTAATTATAGAATTAAAAGAGCTAAGGGAAGAGGGAGGAGTAAAGAGATGGTTGACAAAAAATGCAAGTCTTTTGTTTAGGTAGAAGTTCTAAGCATAAAGTCCGTTCGATCTACAGATTTGCCAGTGCCAGCAAAATCCAGGAAATTAGTCCTTGGGTGACTCAGGTGTGCTACCTGACACAGCTTATTAAAACGGTCTATGATTCCAGCAAATGATGAAGCTTACTAAAGAATCTATTCTCCTACCCACCATCAGTAGTAATAACTTCAACTGAGATTACTGAGAACTAGGGGTGCATATCAAACAGCACAAGCCCCTAAATGCCATGATCCCGTATAGCATGAAAATACGTTTTGCATCAACACTGCAAAAATTGAATGACAGTTTTTCTTACCAATGACTCTGTACACTGAGATGAAGACCAAAGTCAATAGTATAAAAGCTGTGTTCCATGTCCAGATGTCTGGATTTACAGCTGAAATTCCCAGGAACATGAATATAATAGTCTCAGATCCACTTGCCAACATTTTCATGGTATACCTCACGGTGGTAGAAGACTGATCACAAATATTAGCCTTGACATATTTTTGACAGCAGACACCACAGAAAGTTATTCTGAAAAGAAACCCATCATTTCTTTGAATAATAATATTTGTTGCAACATATTTCTCTCTCTACTTTAGTTGCCAGACAGGGAAAAAAAGCTTCCAATTGTATTCTTGAAATAAATAAATGCATCTAAATGAATACTGTAGAGTTTGAACTATGAAGGAAAACATACCACAAACACCCACCCCCTAAGATAATGTTTAATTAGATCATAAAAAACTCCAGCTTCCTCTGCCTTTCAACTTTCCAGACTATTTCACAGTCAATACTTTAAAGCTTACATTAGATATAAACCTAAGTTGACATTTGCAGTAGGTTTTTCAGATCTTGAAAATACTGGTTATGGTGTTGCTCTGGTTGAGAGCCTGTGAAACAGAAGAGGCTAATAACAACTGAAAGTGAGTAGGCAAAACTGAGATGGACGGTATGCTCAGAACCAACATACAGCAGAGGGGAAAGATCACACTGGGATTCAGTACAGGGCAGGCAAATTTACTCTGCCTATCCTGATACCTAGTTAGCTGATTGCCAGGGAATTGGCCATATGGAGAAAGTTTAAAAGAATAATATAAAATTTGGCAGTTTAAAATCTGTAAGCGGAGAGCGCAGCGTGTCAGAGCAATACTCTCCTTTGTCTCATGCTTGAGAAAATGTTTGTGTTAATCACAAATTCTGTGGCAGAATGAAAATTTGAATTTCTATGCAGTTATGATCAAAGCACTAGCATTCATATATGGGACCAACAAATAAGTATATTCTACAATAAGGACCATCATGCTGCAAAGCGGACCCTGGAAACCTCACTCCTTTTCAAAGCTGTATTTTAGATCTGTAACCCATTGCTTACTTATGATCATGATTTTAAGAACAGGTCCTCATTTTTTTATGTGTAGTATTCTCTAGTTTTCCTCTGTGCTTTAAATCTAACATTTCATTGGCTTTAAAAACCACACTCCATCTCCAGCACTGCCAGGGAGAACAATAAAATAAAAGACTTACGCAAGGATGGCAGAAAGAGAAAGCATCTCTGCTGTGAGGTAGGACAGGTATGAGATCACAAACACAAATCCAGGTTCAATGATTCTGACATGCTTGGTGAAGCGAGTGACCAGCGAGAGCAGGAACGCAAAGACAATGCCAACAAATGTTCCACCCAGGCTCACCACAAAGAAAGACACTGAAACAAGGAAATGCAAATTATACTGATTTAAAAAGAAAATCAATACCTTCTAACTGGCTTAATTATTACTGGCTCTCCTATCAAATGGTTAACGATGTTGGGGGATGGTACTAGACCCCCATCTTTCTGAGACATAATTCAGCTACCTAAAAAAACCCCCTAAACACATATTTATCACTTTTGAATGCTTTGTATATATATGGAATTCTCAACCTTTTCAGGGAAACACATGGTTTTATTGTTAGAGGTCACCACAGTGAGATTGCTCAAAAGCCAAGAGTTTTCCCCAAACAAATTTCCCCATTACGCCATAAAGACAAATTTTCCCCAGACCACATACAAAATTATATGCCTGGGTCACCATTAACACAGTGGTACATAAAATGATACAGTGTTTCCCTATGCTTAGAATGCGAAAGAACTGCAACATCTTAGACAACATTGCTTGGTAACCACTGTCAAATCCTGATTACTTAAAACAGATGGGGAATATATATCTATATAACCCTTTAACTACAATGCTGCGGCTACAAAAGTCCTCCTACTAGAGCAGGGGTCGGCAACCTATGGCATGCGTGCCAAAGATGGCATGCGAGCCGATTTTTAATGGCACGCTGCTGCCTGCCGGAGCAGCGTGCCATTAAAAATCCTGGTCAGCCCAGCCCGGCCCGCTCTTCTCCACCCCCGCGGGGGCAGGGGGCAGAAGCATAGGCGTGCGCATAGGGTGTACCCAGGCACACCCTAATGCAGGGCTGGGCAAATGGCCCCACTCTTCTGGTGCGGCAAGCTGCGGGGTCCGCGCTCCCGAGCCAGAGCGCCGGGCCGAGCGCAGCAAGCCGCCGGCCCCTCCCCCACCTTCCCCCCTCCCCTGGAGCCATGCCGCCATGCGCACAGCACTCTGAGGGGCGGGGCTGCCCGCTTCTGCGGGGCAGCATGTCTGGCTGTGCGCGGAGCAGAACATGCTGCTAGGAGCCTCATGGTAAGGGGGCCGGGGCCGGGTGGGGGGGGGGGTTGGATAAGGGGTGGGGGCAGTCAGGGGACAGGGAGCAGGGGGGGTTGGATAGGGGCTGGGATCCCGGGTGGGGTGATTGGGGCGGGGGGGTCTCTGGAGGGGGCAGTCAGGGAGCAGGGGAGGTTGGATGGGGCATGGGAGTCCCGGGGTCTGCAGAGAAGACGCGGGGGCAGGGCCTTGGGGAAGGGGGGCTAGGTGGAATAGGGGCACACACACCCCAGTCCCCTGCCCTGACCCCCCCACACACACCCAGCCCACTGCCCTGAGCCCTGACCCCCCCACATACACCCAGCCCTCTGCCCTGAGCCCTGACCCCCCCTACATACACCCAGCCCTCTGCCCTGACGCCCCCCCACACACACCCAGCCCTCTGCCCTGAGCCCCGCAGCCCCGCACACCCCCCAGACCCGTGTCCTGAGCCCCACAGCGCCGCACAACCCCAGGCCCGTGCCCTGAGCCCTGTGCCCCGTACACCCCCCAGACCCCTGCCCTGTACCCCCCTCATACACACCCAGCCCTCTGCTTGACTCCTTCACCCCCCCCATGACCCCAGCCCTGACTCTGGCACCCCCACACATACCCAGTCCCCCCTGCCCTGACACCTGCACCACCCTCACATGCCCCCAGCCCTCTGCCCTGACTCTTGCACCCCCCCACAAACCCAGCCCCCCCCACGCCCCATACACCACCCCCCATCCTGACTCTTGCACCCCCCACATCCCCACCCCCACCCTGAACACCAAATGGGAGCTCCTGCACACACACACCCCAAATTCCCACCTTCACCCCTCGCACCAAATGGGAGCTGCCCAGCTAAGTGCCCCACACCCTATCCTCCTGCCCCAACCCTGAGCCCCCTCCCTCATTTTAGCTCCTGGCCAGACCCTTCGCCCCCAGCCCTGTGCTCAGTGCACTCCCACCCTCAGCTCAGTGCAGAGAGAGGAAGAGAATGGGACAGAACCAGGGAGAAGGTAGGTACCCACTGTATGTGGGCAGGGCCGGGACCCCAGACCGGCAGCAGGCCAAGCAGGTCTGGCAGCCGGGATCTCGGCTGGCAGGAGCCGGCGGATGGAACCCCTGAGCAGCAGTGGGCTGAGCCGCTCAGCCTACTGCTGGTCTGGGGTCCTGGCCGCCGGCCCCGCACAGCCCGCTGCTGGTCTCAGATTCTGGCTACCAGACCCTTGCCAGCCGGAGTCCCGGCCGCAGGCCCCGCTCAGCCCGCCGCCAGCCTAGGTGAACAGAACCCCAGACCAGCAGTGGGCTGAGCGGGCCAGCAGCGTAAGATCAACATTTTAATTTAATTTTAAATGAAGCTTCTTAAACATTTTGAAATCCTTGTTTATTTTACAACACTAGTTTAGTTATATAATATATAGACTTATAGAGAGAGACCTTCTAAAAAACATTAAAATGTATTACCGGCACGCAAAACCTTAAATTAAAGTGAATAAATGAAGACTCGGCACACCACTTCTGAAAGGTTGCCGACCCCTGTACTAGAGGAAAGGAGTGGGTTACAGCCAGGGCCGTCCCTAACCATTTGGGTGCCCTATGCAGCCCCCCCACTGGGGGGCTGTGTGGGGCCCCAGGCCTCCCCCCCCAGGGTCTGGGAGACAGAAGCTGTGGGGGCCACTTTTGGGGGGCCCACAGGCCCAGAGTGGCCCGGGGGATTAGTGGGGGGCTGAGAGCAGCCCACTCCGCATCCTTCGCCCCGGCCCCAGCTGTGTCGCTCAGGGGAAGGGTCTTGGGGAAAGGGATCCCCCACCACTCACCGGCAGCGGCAGGAAGCAGAGCAGCCCGGCTCCAGCCCGCTCTACTCCACCAGCTCCCAGCCATGGTGCTCTGATTCCCGCCGCCGGTGAGAGCCGGGGGCAGTCCTTTCCCCAACCCGAGCGACATGGCTGGGGCTGGGGCAAGGGAAGCGGAGCGGGCTGGGACCGCCTCTCTCCGCTTCCTGCCGCCAGTGAGTGCGGGGAGCGATCCTTCCCCTAACCCCCGCACTCACCGGCAGCGGGAAGCGGAGCGCCGTGGTTGGGAGCTGGCAGAGTAGAGCAGGCTGGGGCTGGGTTGCTCCACTTCCCGCCGCTGCCGGTGAGTGCAGGGTCGCTGGGGGAAGAGGTGGAATGGGGGTGGGCCGGGGGCGGTTAAGGAGGAAGGGCAGTTAAGGTGCTAGGGCTACCCCCACTTGCCCTGAGAGAAGTGGCCAACACAGACTGCAGTTTGCCCCAGAGCAAGGGACTAGACTGGTGACTGCAGCAGGCCACCAAGGTGAGTGGCTGGACTATAGACTGCCGGTTCCCCCAAAAGCGGGAGAGACAGTGGAGCGGGGCACAGCGAGCGAGACACCACCGGAGGAGGGCGCCCTGTGGAAGGACTTGAACTAATTCCAGAACGGCCAGCAGGAGGTGTTGCAGTGGTGGGTCCCACACTGCTACAAAAGGCCATACGCTGACAGGGTTACAATGATTTATTATTACAATCCTGCAGACTTTTATCAACGATTAACGTATAATTAAATTGTACGCACCAATGCCTTTTACGCAGTCCACCCCAGTCACGTTATCAGCTCCCATTGCAACGAAAGAGTCGAACACATTGTACAGCACCTAAAAAGAAAAGTAGCTTCTCTTAGCATTTGTTCCTGAATCAAGCCAATTAAAATCATCACATGTATGGGTCTGTAAATCCTGAAATTTTGTTAGACTGAGGTAAAAAAAATCCATTTATTTTGAAGCAGCAAACTGTTTAGAGAATACATAATCAAATAGCAAGAGGCCAAAATATGATAAAAATGAAATCTGTAGAATATATCTATCTGAAAAACTGGCTGTTTTGTCTGCCAGTGTGTCCAAGGGTCTTCCATAGAGCCTATCACTGTAGCAGCAAAGTGATTGATGGAAGTTTTTTTAAAGAAGGTATGGATAGTAAAGAAAGATGAAGAAAAGTGAGAATCATGATAAATGGATTATAATTATCATTTTAGCACAGAGGGTGATTTGTGGGTTAAAAAAATATTTTAAGTTTTCTGCATCCAAAAGGGAGTGGATAGGCAAAATAAAGCACCAAGAAATTAAAAGCAAAATAATTTGATTATCAAATCATCTCTTCGATATAGTGTTTATTTAATTAAAATGTACCCTGGAACAAAGAGCAGAATTCTACTTTGGTAAGCACCAAATGGGTCTTCCGGGCAAAAATTAAACACCGTGCTTTGGAAATTGAGGATAATATTTGGGGAATTATGATAACACTTTCATTGCTACAGGAACAGGGCTAGTAAGGAGATGTTACAGAAATAACTTGAGTTAGCTAGGCTGTATTATAAGTCTCTTATTCCTCTACATTGTAGTCCTCAGAGATATTTATAGATATCCAACTGCTGACCACAGTATTGCAACTCCAAGTATTCAAAAATCATGAGATTTTTAAAAACAATGCATTTTAAGTTCTGTTTATATGCTTTTTGGTTTCTGGGACTTTACAAAGCACTGGGGTCACATTTTAAAACTTTTCCCTGAAACCATCAGGTCGAGAAACATTTTAAAAAATGAAAGTTGAGATTCCTTTGGGATTCTCTGGATTCCCAGAGCTGGGGCTTTAAGAAAAATACCCCACGCTGCAAGACTCGCAATAAAATCAGAAGAGCTGGTAACACTGCAACTTTTGTCATCTGATAAATGAATGTCACTGAGAAGCAACATTGTCAGTAATGACCGTGGAAGCAATCAGATAAATAGTGATGAAAGTTGGAAAGGCCAAGATGACATAAACAAAGAAGGTATGTGAGAGGTGTACATAGATTAAGAGCATATGCAAAATTGGACAAAATGAATACAAGCAGTTCAAAGAACTAGCAGAGGATATCCCAAAACTTCAGGAAATAAATTTAGTAAAACATGATAGTCATGATGACTAGAAATGGCAAATAAAGTATTTGTACCAGAAACCTCATTTTAAGAGTTATATGTATCCAACCAGGGAATAGGAACATACTATGCGACCTGCATGCCCTCTTCGTATCAGATAATTAATACTTGCAACAAAATGTCTGCAAACAAGGAAGACAAGCTAGTAGAACTTGTGTGTGGTAGCTGACACATGAGCAGATAGCCACAGACAGTACGCTACTTTATTCCATGGTGGATATATTAGTTCAGAATAAACCCTCCAGAATTGGGGTGATTCTTGGATATGAAATCCTCTTACCACAGTTACAGCATCGTTCAGCAGAGATTCCCCAAAAACGATAATAAACAGAACTTCATTGACATGAACTTCTTCAAACACAGCCAGTACAGCCACAGGGTCCACTGCAGCTATCAGGCTGCCAAACAGAAGGAAGTCCAGCAGCCCAATGTCGAGCTGGCCTAGGAAAACAAAACAAAAAGGTACAGATATGTAAAACCACCAGCAAGATGATTCTCCTTATGGTCCTGAAGCAACCAGCCCCAAATTAGTAGCACACTCTTTACATTACAGGCCAAATTCTGCTCTCACTTACTTACAATCAGTTCAAGGGAGTTACACCTATGTAATTAAGTGCAGAATTTGTCCTCAAAGCACATTTCTGGACTCCTTATTCAGACAAAACTCCCACTGAAGCAAAAGTGAATTTTGTGTGAGTAAGCAGCCCACGGTTGGGCACCCGCAAGAAAATTGATTATGGTATCAGACTAACTCAACATTTATTTCAGTATTTTTGTTCTCATCTAGGAGATTAACTTCATTTAGTTCTTCTATAAAAGCACTTTAATTTCATGCTGAACAATGGTTCCAGATTGATAGCCCTGGAAGCAGATAGCCTCGGAGTGTATCCACAGGACAGGGAACAGTAATGCAAGCATCTCAAACGGGAAGGTCGGCAGAATATAGGAGACCCTTAGAAATTACAAACACATGCATTTTAAAATGAAATATTTAAAAATAATTTCCTCCTTCACTTACTTGCCAAGCTGTGAGGCCACAGTTTTATTGATGATGTCACTAGCACTTCATCCATGCAGGGAGCCAAGTCATGTTTGATGACTCACTGTTTAAAAAGCCAAGTCGCCTGCTAGCCTAGAGAGACTGGAAATGTTGCCCAGGCAGGTGGACTGACAAGCAATTGGTTCCTTCCCGGCAGAGCAAGGAAGACCAACGGAGCAGAGCAACCCTGGTCCTTCATAGGAGGTAAGGAGGTGGCCAGGAAGCAGAGGAGCCCCCTGAAGTGCTCCTCTTTCTCAGGAGGGGAGGGAGAGGCAGAGTGTGGAGTGGCAGAGCCAACTGCTCTTTGCAGATGGCAGGAGAGGAGCAGGAAAAAAGTGTGGCACACGCACTTTTCCTTAAAGAGGAAGGGAGAGGCGCAGAGAAGCTGACATTCCTGCTAAGGGTCTCCTGGCACATCCCAGAACCCTGCAGCTCCAGAGAAGTTGTACAAACGGATATGGAGTCCCATTCATTTATCTGGGGCTCAGAATTCATTAATGGGCAGAGGAAGGCACCTGAATTAATTAATGGGAGTCGGGCAGGGGGCAGTATTTATTAACTACAGGGAGTTCAAAATTCGTGAAGGGTGGGGGAAGTAGGGAAGAGCCCAGAATCCATTTATCGAAAGGGATGGTGGAGAGCCCCATTTTATTAATTGGTGTACGTGTGCACCAGAAGTTATTTTGCTTTGGGGTGAGGGGGACAGAACTGACGTATTGATTTGGGAGTAACAGTTTGGTAATGAACATTGAAGAGCTGTGGCCTTGGTGTGGCATTGTTTGTAGCATGGCAGTGTGGGCACACTTCCCCCAGGCTCATAGGCTCTCTCCTTCTGGTGAGTATGTGTGGAGGTAACTTTTCAAGTCCAGAGTACTTAGGGATTGGCAGGTAAGTGAAGGAGGAACTGACTTTCAAATGTTTGTTACAAAATGCATGGAGCTATTCACTCAGGAGGAGGACCCAAAATTGGAGGCTGGGTAGAGGACCAGACACAACCCACCCCCATCTGGCAGCAGCAAATAAGATGGGAGAGGAATAGACACCATCTCTCCGTCCCATCACCAACAAGCAGGATAATATCATTTTCTGTAAAGCTGACAAGGATTACAGGAACAGAGACATTCCTGGTTTTCAGAAGCACATAGTTACTCTATTTATTTATAAAACAGAGACAGTCATCTTCATTCACATTTATATAGAGTGGTGGTGAGCAGGGGCGGGGGGCAGGTCACAGTCAGGTTGCGGGGGGTGCTTGAGTGATTGGGAAGCAGGGTGGCATCAGTGGCAAAATATTTTCAGGCCTGGCAGGCAGAAAATTCTGAAGCTGGCCCTGCACCTGACTCCAAATAAAGATTCCGTAACATTCTTACCCTCCTTGCTGTGTTTAAGGAAGAGATAGTTCAATGGCAATAACTATGGATATCATGACACTGTAAGACAAATGCCTTTAAAATGAATTGGCTCACCTACATCTCTTATCTGTTTTATATGTTACCAATTATGATTGCTGCTACATTCTTTAAGAACTTCCAAAAGCTAGTGAGCAAATACTGATGGGAAGGTTAGGGTGCATCTATAAATATTACAAAATAGTGTCAAGAGAGGTGGGATTGCTAAACCTGAGTTTTACTTAGGCTATTAAACCTACCACCCATACCCTCTAATTCAATGCGCTGCCACTAAAGAATTATAGAACAATTTTCACTCTGGAAGTCACCTGGAAACTATGACCTTGTCTACATTGCTAAACTTCATAACTGGAATTCATTAAGTGGGAATTCACTGTCCGTGTAGTTCCACCAGTAATAGCAACAGTGTGAGTGCTAGTTTTATGATTGGGGGGGAAACAGTCAGCATGACTTGGGATTGGTTTTCCTTTTTTCCCTTGTGAATGTGGAAGGGTGACAGTGAGCATTAGTTTAACATTTAAGTTATGTTTCTTCCAAATATACTTTTAAAGTAGCATTTCCTTTTCATTATTATTTTGATCTTCTTGCCTGTTCTATACTTTTCTTCTGCAAATTGTACAAGTTCTAACTAAGGACACTGAATATCATATTTAACAGGTGTTTCCACTCATTTAAATTGAAATCTATGTAATCCAGTTTAGGTGAACTGCTCTCAGAGTGGGGAATAGATCAGAGTTAATCAATTACTAATTCCATCTGTCAATGGAGTTGGAAGAAACATATAATCTGTTTGTTGCTTTTATCACAACTATGTCTTCAATGGATATACATCCATACATTCAGTGATATTAAACTTTCATCTTTGTTCGCCTGAATAATAAAATTTGAAGTAAAAACAAACAAAATAACAACCCTGCAATACTCCCAGGCACCTACTCTCCAGAGGATGACATGAAAAGTAAAATCCCCAAACTGGCTCCAAGAACTAAGAAGAATCCCAGTACCCTTCCTCTCCCAGCAGCCAGAGTGGGAGAGTTGGGTTTCTCTGTAGCTACTGTACCCAGACTTTTCTCCCTTCTTATATATCAGCATGTGGCTATTAGATTTAATCCTTTGGTTAGCTGGTATCATGTAAGCTTTTCAAGTCCTACTTATCTCTGTTTGCAAGTGACATAGTTTGAATCAGGGACAAGCTTCTCTGGCCTTTTCCATAATTGCGATTAGAGCTGAAAAAGAATCTAATAGGTCATAATACATCATCCTGTCAGCTAAATATGGTGCATACAGTGTATTATCTAGTTCTTTGTGCAGTCTCCTTTTAAATGTTTTAAGCAATCAGGCTCATCCATTTACAGATGACTGTGATGCATATGCTATTGCAGGCTGTAGGAGTGTCAAACCTATTCAACAGAAGGAGCTGAGTCCCATTTTTAACTGTGATTTAAGGGTTGTGGAATACATTTATGACTATACAACCTACCCTCAGTCCACAGTGGAATTCCCATTGCTGTCAATGAGAGTTTGCACAAAGATAAAGGGGAAAATATGGCCTTTATATTGTAACTCGATTTTAGTTATTGAAGCTAGTTAAAATTTTGGAACATATTTGGGGCGGGGGGTTGGGAGGAAGGGTGCCGAAAATGGCCTTTTATTTAAAACAAACTTTTGTCTTAAATGTTTCCTTTTCCCCAAAATTTTCCATATTTTTAATTGCATTTGCTGAACATTTATCCACATTTTTCATTAACAAAGTCATTTTTATAACATTTTCAAAACAAATTTTGATTAAAAATGTCAGGACTCTTTTTATTTAACTGGTCTGTTACAAGCCCTGCAAAATGGAAATAATTTTGACATTTCAAAATGTTTAATGATTTGTAAAAAATTACTTGTTCTAGTTATCAATCTTATTTTTTATTTAGTCATCATCTTATTGTCCCATTCAGCATTACTCATTGGGGAAATATTCTGATAAGTAAGACTACAACCATTTCTGCCCGTTTTTTCACTTCCTTTCCCATCCTTCTTTTGCTTCCCCCCCCCCCCTACTTTCTTTGGGTGTCTCTTCTGTTCGTCCCTCTGCATTTCCTTCCCTGCAGCAGCTCCCCATTCCCATCTTGGTGTGGACTTAAATCCCAACCCCTTCACCATCCCAGTGCCTACAATGAGCATCAATTAAAAATTAATTATGACATTTAAAGTATCATCATTACGCTTTATAGATAGTTACACCTCATTGAGGGTAATAGAGGGCAACAGGGTAGTTCACAGCTCTTGAGTCATTGTTTCAAACTCAGAAAGACAACCCTGCCTGGGTGATGCTCTGATCACATTGGAATCAAGCACAATCACGAGGGTTTAGAAGCTTTCTTGAAAAAGAGAAAAATAAGCGATGATTCTTTAGCATGTGAACATAGGCCATACAAGACACACAAATATATTAAGTGGGCCAGATCTGACCTATGGGCCAGAGGTCTGACAACACTGCTTGATATATATTCTATTTGTAGGCCTCCAGCCACTAAAGGGTAATCCTATCACAAATAATTACAGGACTGGATCAAGTCACATTCTATCCAGTACAGGTATAAGGTATCTCACATGCTAGCCAGTATGTTACAGCCACTCCCACAGCTATCTTCAGGTGCAAAAATAAACCAATTTTGTTTACATGGGAGTGTAGGTCTACTGCAAAACAAGGTAAGGCAATCTCATCCATTTAACTTCACAATAATGCCTTTTTTTAAGCAGCAGCATTAAACCTTAGCACAAACACCCAGAACAATACTATGCAAGTGAGAAATGGTCATCAGGCTTACAAATCCTAGCAACATGGCTGCCTAGCTTTACTGTAACCTCAGAAGCCAGTGTAAACTTGTCAGAGTGCTAATCCAAGTTTTCAATAAATACATGGAACCAGATCCTTAGAGGCAACAAATTCCTTCCTTCCAGCTCTCCTTTGCAAGGAACATCTTTTTCTCAGAGGTTGCCAGATCACCATACAGACAATGGAAGTTTTCTTGTGTTCATTTGCCCTCTGCTTATCTCTGCTTCACAAAGTTAAGGCACTGAGGTGAGCAAAAGTACATTCTTCCAAACAATCAAAACTATGAACCTGTTCTTACAGAAGGACTTTCTTGCTGCAGAAAGCTATCACTTTTGGCACTCAGACACCATAGTGATAAGCACTAGAGACACACTAGATTAAATAAAGTACAGAGAAATTAGAGAAAACAGATCCTGACCAACTTTAAAAGCCTTGAAAGGTACACAGATTTCACATTTGATTAAAAATGGTAAGGCAAATTATATCTCAGCCAAATTAAAAAAAAAACCCAAATCTCAAATTTTGCAGGTGCAAAATTGTTGATTCAATCAATTGTGCCTATAAACTTAAAAAAATTGAGGTCCTACTCTGTTAGACCTCTAGGTAGGATTTTCAAAGCTATGCAGGGAATGAAGCCACATGTTTTCCATTAAATTTAATGGAAAATAAGTAGCTAAATCCCAGGCACTACTTTAAAAATCGGAACCCAAAAATTACTGTTATTTCACCTGTAATGGATGGTGGGAGCAACCTTTGAGGCTATTTCTGACCCTTTATGTTTAATCATGGTCTGTTCCTTCATGGCAGATTTTTCCCTCTCTAGAATCAGAGTTCACTTTAGAAGTTATTTAGTGGAGTAACAATATTGGGTCAGATTGCCTCTGTTTGCTCCTCTGTGAGTGCATTCGGAAACCACCCGCACTACCCCTTTTGCACCTGAGCAGAAGGCTTCCAGAATCATGGTGCTTGAGTTCCATGAGTAATAGGTACTAGAAAGTCATAGTACAGGTAGATGTGCTACACACCCTGGAGGAGACATATCTGAACAGCAGTGCAGCCACGACTCCATTCCCCCTTGTGGTCTTCTGATTTGCTGGCGTTGAGTTGCTAGTGGTCCAAACCTGGTGCTACTACTACACCTCCCCAAAAAGATGTAACAGCTGTTGCTATGTATGCTTCTCATATCACCTCAGAGACATTACGCATTCATCAGTACTACATAGGCAGAATGCCCCTTGCAAATGCCACTTGGTATTACAGGTCTTCAATCTTACTCTAGCAGGGTGGTTTTTAGCTTTAAATGTTGAAACAATGACCTATTATATAAATACACTTAGAGGGCCCTTGCTTAATTAATACTAGAGCTGAGTGGAGGACAATTCTGTTTCGCAGCAACTTTTGAGATTCGTTCTGCACTGGAACGAAAAAAACCACTTTTGGAATATTTCTGTTAACATAGAATTGTGTCAAAACATGTGTTTTTTGGCTTGAAACCCGAGCTTTTCAGGTGTGTAGGTAAGTAGGGTGGTGTGTGTCTCCTGCAAGGTTGGAGAACCAGGTTCAAGTCCCTGCTCTGTCCACTCTGAAGTTTCATTTACCTGAAAATGTTCCAACCAGCTCTAGTTAATACTTGGTGTTTTTCTGTGGGAAAGAGTTATCTGTAATGCAACACTAATGTACCAGCCAGTACCCATTTTAATTAGCAATGACTCTTGAGAATCAGACTTACCCATTATTCCACTCAGGTAAACACCATAGAGAGACATGCCTGTTGTGGCAGCATTCCATACAGTCCCAATTACAGCATACAGAAGGATGGTACCAAGATTTCCAAAAAACAATTTGTTTGGCATGAAGTATCCAGCATCTAAGACAATGGGTGGCAGCAGGTAGAAGAAAAATACATTTGGTGTAAGGGTGAAGGAGGCAATGTGGTCTGCAGCCCACACGATACCGCCCAGAAAGAGGCCAAGGACAATCAGCAGAGCGCTCTCTGGAACCACGCGGGTGACTTTGTGGGACAAGTGGAAAACTGCAAAGAAAGAGAAAAAATGTGAAAGAATCAAAATGCAAACATAATTTGGTTGATATTACAGCTGTTGTTAGTAGGGCTGGTTCTAGATAAGAAAGTGTTAGATAAGAAAGGAACTGAGAGGAAAGGAGAATGAGACCAGATCTCTGAGCTAGGATGGAACAAGATAAATGGGAGATACTAGAGATGTTTGGCAATGAAGTACTGTTAAGGGAATCTCAGCAATTCAATTTTGCAGGAGTTTATGTGAACCTTTGCTTCAGTTTGGCTTAACAGTGGATGTGCACCCCTGACTCAAGGACTACTTGTGATCCTAACCCATGCTGAGTACAGCTGAGCTCATATATAGTTTTGCACTGAAAGACTGAATTTCACTTTCATCTGAAACTCAATCAAAACCACTGAGTTTCTCGTGATGTTAATATCAACCTATAACTCTGCTCAACTAGCACACAACTGGGCCCAAGATTGCTGAAAATTAGTCCAGAAAACAAACAGTCAGGACTCCATGTTTTAAGATGTATTGAAAAATCTTCCCTCATCACCTTGCAGAGGTACACAATGATTGGTGACATGATTGTAACAATGATAGAGGCCAGCCTATACCAGTGCTCCCACCATGGCTAACACCAGTGTAGATGCACTCGCACTAGTGTAGGGTTACCATATTTTAATACTCCAAAAAGAGGACACTCCACGGGGCCCCGACCCCGCCCCAACTCCGGCCCTTCCCCAGAGTCCCTGCCCCAACTCCGCCCCCTCCCCTAAACGCTCCACCCCCCTGCTCCTCCCCCTCCCCTGCTTCCCGCGAATCAAATGTTCGCGGGAAGCCTGAAACAGGCAGGCAGGCAGGCAGCAGGTAAGCTGGGGCGGTGGCGGGGGGGGGGGGGGGGGGGGGGGGGGGGGGGTGAGGAGGCGCGGCCCAGTCTGGCCCCCCCGGCCGAGCGGCTCCCTCCGGCGGCCGGCCCCGGCCAAGAGGCTCTGGCCCCGGCGTCTCCAGCCCGGCTTGGCTCGGCTCGGGCCCTGGGGCGCCGGCCCCGGTTCTGGCCGAGCGCGCCGGCCCCAGCCGAGCGGCTCCGGCCCCGGCCCTAGCGACTCCAGCTCGGCTCGGGCCCCAGGGCACCGGCCCCGGCCCCGGCCCTGGCCGAGCGGCGCCGGCCAGTGGCCGAGCACCCCCAGCCCCGGTCCCAGCGGCTCCAGCCCGGCTCGGCTCGGCTCGGGCCCTGGTTCTGGTCAAGTGGCCCCGGCCCTGGCTGAGCAGCGCCGGCCACCGGCCAAGCACCGCCGGCCCCAGCGGCTCCGGCTCCGGCCCCAGCGGCTCCAGCCCGGACCCAAGCCCCACAACCCCTCCCTATTTTCCCAGACATGTCCGGCTTTTTGGAATTTCCTCCCAGACGGGGATTTGAGGACCAAAAAGCCAGACATGTCCGGGAAAATCCGGACGTATGGTAACTCTACACTAGTGTAACAATGGCAGAGGTCCCTAAAGTTTCCAGGGTAGGCCTGTGAAATAGACCAAGTTGTAACATTTTGCTTCTGGCTGTGTGAATGACCCCAAACCAGGTTAAAACTGGATTAAGGTGACAACACTGGGAGAAGGAGGCAAACTGTGTTCAATAAACATTCTGAAACACAGTCAGTTTTGAGGAGCATCTGGGCCATTAATTCTACAGCTGGAAAGTACCTTCCACAACCTGAGTAATCCAATAAAGAAAACCAGTGTCCCTCCCAGTTAGCATCTTCTCTTTGTTATGAAGGCTGCACTGCCTCAGATTGTTTTGGGTCCCTGAAAACCATTGTTCTGTTTACAAACCATGGCATTCAGGTTTTCAAAGGGGTTTTTTTTTTTTTTTTGGTGGTCATTCCCTCCATTCCTTGCATCTCCAGTCAGTAAATTATCAACCAATTTATCACATTAAGGAGAAAGGATTACATTCTTTATCCCTGAAAATGAATTTTGCTGAGCCAGACTTACTTGGGTCAGGATTCCCTTTTGCTATGCTTTCAGACAGAGACACGACTGAGAAATGCCCGGAATTAAAAGTATGGAACAAGAATTTTGAAGACGTCTTAAAACCTGATATTGTGAAATAGCCACTGGACTTCATGCTAAATCCTCACTATGCTATAGAATTCTAACAGGTATAATTAAGGAACAGTTTCCCCCCAATGAACAGATGTTTTGTATCAGCTGAAACTTTCCTTTGCCTGTGGAAAGGTTTGTCTCCAATTGCGCGCGGTTTTTGCTATGAACATTCACCCCCCCCCCCCCCAAACGTGCGTCCTGGTGGCACATTGCTGCAGTGCCCCATGAGCACAGCAGTGAAAGAATCGGGCTCACGGAGCCATATTTCCCTCCAGGCTCTTAAAATAGTGATTAACTGCTAGCCTATACCAGACCTGATTAGATGATTAGAGAAACAGAGTTGTCCTCATGCCTCACGTCACCCTCTAAAGTTTAATCAAGAAATGTCATACCATTTTAATAGCTCACTATCCTGAAATATGTCCCCCTAACAATGCATCTGGATCTATTGCAACTTGAATTAATGGGAATACACTCCTTTCATAGGGCCAGTCTGACAGCTTTATTCACACTGAGTAGCATCTTACCCCAGAAGTAGTCCACTGAAGCCAATGGGAACACTCACTGAATCAGGTGCTATTCACCATGAGTAAAGGTATGAGAATCTAGCTCTTAAACTGAATTAGAGATCCATGTGCTCTGACAACTAGCTTTTGAATGCTGCAGCTCCTGCCTTTCATTCACCTATATGGTGAACTCCCAGCCAACAATTCTGGACAATAGTTTGCATTTGAATCTACAGGTAGGATGGAATTACAGCAGTTCTGCAGGTGCCAAGGAGGATGGGGTGCAGTTCCCCACAGACAAATAACTCGGTAAAGAATTAATAGTGAAATTTCTGCTTATTCTAATGGTGCACCTGTTGTAGCTATTCTGTAAACAGGTGGCTGGGGATAGCTAGGTAGCAGAGTAGGTTATTTTTTTCACCTCTGCACTCCTGGGTATAAATCTGAATTAGCCTGGTGATTTCAGTACATGGCCACTAGTATTTTTGCCAGTCCAAGACTTTTCAGAGAAGGTTGGACAACATGGTGGTAAAAATGACAGCAGCCACCTTATCCCAATACCCCCAGCACTTCTGTCTCTGTCTATGAATTGTGTTAACACCATTATTTCACCATACTCTGGTCTGCTGTGGAGGTTCTCACTCCCTATGTATTCTTGAACCAAAAAATGACCTGCCATCCACATGTACCACAATCCTTTGCAGCAGCCGAGAATTGTGGGATTTGGGTCAAAGGAGAAGCAATGGGTTGGTGCTGCTCTGAGTTGAGGGGGATTTCTGCCAGAGGCACTTCCCTCCTTCCTCTTATTTCTCCATCCTCCACCCACACCATGTTCAGCTCCACTTTGAGAGGCTGTGAAGCACAACCTGCTTACGTTGTTGCATGTATGTTATCCCAGGGCAGTGTCACGTTGTGTTAGAATGCGGTTTTGTTTTGTCTGATAATAATCATGTCTTGGATTATAACGTAGGATAGACTAGGCCTAAGTCTTCAGTACACACACAATTCAGTTCACACACAAAGCAAACTCTGCAATCACTCAGCAGTAGGTCAACAATTGTGTTCAAGTCAAGTATTGTCAGGGCCGGCTCTAACTTTTTTGCTGCCCCAAGCAGCAAAAAAAAGCACCGCCCCGCTGAGCGCTGAGCTCCGCCGGAAACCCCCCCCGAGCGCCGCGTCCTGCGCCGCCCCCCCGCCGAGCACCGCGCCGCCGGAGCCCGCCCCTCCCCGCCGAGCGCTGCGCCGCCGGAATCCCCCCCCCCGAGCGCTGCGCCCCGCGCCGCCCCCCCCAGCCAAGTGCCGCGCCGCCGGAGCGCCACCCCCCGCGGAATGCCACGCCGCGCTGCCTCTCCGCCACCCCAAGATTGGCCGCCCCTTACCAGGTGCCGCCCCAAGCATGTGCTTGGTTGCCTGTTGCCTGGAGCCGGCCCTGAGTATTGTGATGGATCGACAGATCTCTGTAGGTTAGCTTGGGCTTAGTGTTAACCTCTGTGTTCTGTCACTTTCATGGACACTGTAACTCCGGCCTTGTCTACACTTGGAAAGGTTTGCCAGTAAGCTATACTGGTATAGCTTATACAATTTCCCCAAATAGAATAAGGTACACCAGCAAAAAGACTTTTACGGATATTACTGTCTACACTAAGGCTTTTACCAGAATCACTAAATTGGTTGGGAGGGGGGGGATTTTTTCACACTCCTAGCTGACAGCTATGCTAACAAAACTTGTTAAAGTAAACCAGGCCTCAGTCACCCAAAACTGATGAAAAGTTACTTTTATAGTACACCTCTACCCCAATATAACGCTGTCCTTGGGAGCCAAAATATCTTACCGCGTTATAGGTGAAACCGCGTTATATTGAACTTGCTTTGAACCACCGGAGTGCGCAGCCCCGCCCCCCCGGAGCACTGCTTTACCGCGTTATATCCGAATTTGTGTTATATCGGGTTGCGTTATATCGGGGTAGAGGTGTATCTTCACATTTTAATATTAACACAAATTATAATCTTCTGTACAGATAATGTTGTATAAAGACTGCTTAAAACAAGTCCTAGTTTCCAGTATACTGTACAAATTGGAAAGGTCTCTCTCTGATGAAAGAAACAAAAATAGTAAATACTAGTTAGCAAATATTCCAAATGTTGCATGGATCTTTAGCCATGAGATTCACAATAAAGCTAATATACTATGCACATCTTTGCACATATACCCTTATGATTTTTAGAGAAGAATGAATAGCAACTCTTTAATCTTAGTAAGAAATTAGAAAAATAAATTAGATGTAAAGTCACTGGCAGAATATCATAAATGAAACAAATTGTTTTGAAGTACCGCTTTAAATGCTAGCAGTGACCTATGATTTTGTGGAAAACCGATTTGTGTAACCTGGCTTTAGCAAGCTACAGTGCCTCACTGCTTTATCTATTTCTGTTCTCTGTCTTATAGCAATTGCAGAACTGTGTCAGGTTTGATTCTCTTTCTTCCCTCTCAAAGCATTGATCATTCTAAGGCCTTCTCTACATTGTAACTTCTGCCACACTGGGGAACCCAGGCCTGATCTACACTTTAAAATTAAGTTGACATAGATACAGCACTCAGGGGTGTGAAAAATCCACCTCTCTGAGTGCCACAGTTAAGCCAACCTAGTCCCTGCTGTAATTCTGCTAGATCGACAGAAGAATTCTTCCATCAACCTAGCTGCCGCTGCTCAGGAAAATAGACTACCTACATCAATGGAAAAACCCCCTTCATCACTGTGCATTCTACACTATGGCACTACAGCAGCAAAGCGGCAGTGCCACTGTAGCAACCATAATGTAAAAATGCCCCCAGTTCCACTATGATAGTGCCCTCTACATGGTGAAACTTGGCACTGAACTATGGGGCACAAAAATGCACATCATATTTTAAGAGTGCAGAGGAAGGGGCTCAAGAACTACAATATTGTAGCCAGGTCCCTAGCCCGGTAGACACCACAGTACACATGGCACTCTTGAGATTTCCTAGAATTTTAATGTTGATAATTTAGGCCCTATCTACATTTGCCTGGGAATGGTATTTGCTGAACTAGTTAAACATCCACTTTTCAACCAGTATGGGCTAAGTCAGCTTAAACAGGGTTTGACCGGCTAGTGTTTAAACTGTACATCAATGCATGTTGAGCATCAGAGAAGAAGGGGCCTTTTAGAAAGAAAAGTCTACTGAGCATCTCACAAAGTAAATGTAGAGTTATTGCTTTCCCTACACCTCCTTTGGGATCTGAGGAAAGGGACTGTGAAATTTAAATTAGTTGACAAAAATCAAACAAACAGTGATAAGTTCTAGGTGGGTCCAGTTTCTCCAGGCTCATAAAGGAAAGTAAAATAATTTGAGAAAGAAGTTCTTAAGGATAATTTGACTAGTTATTTTTAAGCATACTTTTTAAGAATGCATTATACAGATGGAAACTTGTAAAGGAACTTAACATTTAACAAGCTGTTCACTCCTCTCTAAGATAGTCTGCAACGGTGTTGCAGCAAATCACTCAACAGGCAGATCTTTTGATTCTTTCCATTCACTGACTAAAATGAGAATTTAAAATGTTAACACGCTTTGGTTTAATGATATCTCAGAGGACTAGGTTACATGACAAAATAGCTAAAGAGGAGCTGATATGCAACTCCTGCCCATTTCAATCATTATTCTTCCTTAACATACAAATAAAAGTTTCTTTAAGGATAACCTTCCCAATGTAGGTTTTCATTCATAAATAACCTCTTTATCTAACCGAGCTGTATTTAATGAATACCAATGAATAATGTTTTCACTCATTAAACAAAAAAGTTTGGATGACTTGGTTCTATAATTATATCTATTGATTCTAGCTGAAGCCACTGGCAAAACTTCCATTAATTTCACTGGGTGCAGGGTCAAGCCCTAAATACTCTGAGATTAAGCTTTTCTTCAGATAGCATCTTTTACTTTCCTGGTAAGGCATTGATCAGGAAGTCTTGTATGAAATCCCCTAATATAGCTCAACAATGCATAAGCTGTTATCTTATATCCATTGTATACAAGTTGGAAAGTTTTATTGATAGAAGTAAGATTTTTCTGTGTATAAAATCAAAAGTGATGTTTCTCCTTTTTTTCCTCTCCTAAAAATAACCGTAACAAGGTTTCCTCACTGCCAAAATACATACTGTAAGTCAAAATATTGCCATTTCACACCCTTTATAGCATCTTTAAAAAAAACGTAGAGAAAGAAATTCTTCCCCCTTGCACTCTCTTCAGGATGCATGTCATATTCTTTAAATTATATGCCCTTCAGGACAAGTCCTCTCTTTTCTACATCTGTCCAGCACATAGCACAATGGGGCCCCATTCCCAACTGGGGCCTCTCGGCACTATATAAATATTTACCAATAATAATAATTTCAGCCATCTACCAAGGGCACGATGGAAAATATTCTGTTAGCAGTAGAGAGAAACAGACTGGTTTAGGTAAAATAAGAACTACCGGTAACTTAAAACCAAAACCTGGACCCAAATGAAAAATGACAAAGCATTTATTTTCATGTACCTTTGGACAAAAGCAAAAGTGCTGGGAATTGCACAAGTTGGTGGTTGCAAGATTTTTAGCCCAACTTTTTCAGACCCAGGTTTTAAGTAGTTCACATAAAAGGAATTTATGAACATTTTGAGATTCACCCCTTACTAACTGAGAGTGACTCATCTGAATTATTTGTTGTATCCGCTGTTCTGTCAATCAGTCTAGAGATTCACTGACTGTGTGCAGTGAGTCTGTCTGTCCTGCTTTGACTTCCTTATTTTTACACAGGAATTACCATACTGGATCAGGCCCATTTAACTGGACATCCTGGGCCTGATTCTCTACTGCCTTACAGCTTGTGTAATCATTCACAGTTTTGCAAAGTGAGTGCAAAATGCTACCCGGATTAGTAATTCTTTACACAGTTGTACATTACTCCACAAGATACAAGGTAGGGGAGAAACAGACCCTTTGCCTGTGACAGCGTCCAAAGTAGATGCTTCAGAGGAGGTGCAGAGAAATTCCATAAAGAAATATCCTGCCCACCAGCCTTCTTTCTAAATATCAGCTAGTAGCTAGAAGCATTGAGGTTTATATTCTTTTTATTATCTTATCTAATATATCTGTGGCTGTTCTTATTAGCCATATAAATTGGAAATCCTTCTTTGAAACCTGCTTAGCTCTTGGCCTCCATGCTGTTTTGTGGCAGTGTCTTCCACAAATTTCATTTGGTCTTTTTTTTTTTAAATCAGATTTGTTAATAAATCTCTAATGTACTATGACAGTGTAAATAGGAGCATTTGGTTTACCCTTTCTGTAATGTTCCATATAGCTCTATCATGTCTCCTCTTAATCATCTCCTCTCTAAACTGTTCCAATCTTTTCATTCTCTTAAAGAGAGACAATAATCTGCCCATGCCTCTAATATTTTTTTGTTGTCAGACTCTGGACCTCTCAGTTCCTTAAAAATCTTTGAGAGACAGTGACCAAAAATTAACAGTTTTCCAACTCAGGCTGTACCACTGATTTATATAATGCCATTATTATTTTCAGTATTATTTTTGATCCGGTTAATTTTACACGCTAACTCTTTTGTTTGTTTTTTACCTGCCACTGTTCACTGACCAGATATTTTCATTGAGCTGTCAACATCGGATACCTTTTCCTGAGTCTCTAAGATTAATTTTAGCAATGAGCATTTCAGATTATTTCTTCAAACTTTTCATTTGTCAACACTGAATTTCATCTGCCAGCATGCTGCCCATTCACCCAGCTTTATTAGGTCCCTTTGGAGTTCCTTACAGTCTTCTCTAGTCTTGGCTAACCTAAATAATTGTGTGTCATCTGCAAATGATGTACTTTCCTGCTCACCCCCTTGTTCAGATTATTAATGAATATTTACTAAACAGCAATAAATCGAGTATCAACCATTTGAAGAAACCCACCATTCTCCTGTGCCAGATTGAAAGTTACCCATTTACTCCCACACAGATTTCTGTTTCTCATAAAATTTCAAATCCATGAATGTATTTTACATCTCATCCCGTGGCTAATAACCTCTGATGACAGAATTTTTGAAAGTCCAAATACATTTATATCAGCCAGCGCTTCTTTATCCACTATTCTGTTGACATGCTCGTAGAATTATAGTCGATGTGGTTTTCCTTTACAGAAGCCATGCTGGTCTGTCTCTATCGTACACCCACTCTCTTTTTTATCCGCATTTCAAATAGTTTACTTGGTACTGAAGTAAGGCTTTCTGGGTAGTTCCCAGAATCACCCCTTAGCACCTGTTTTAGATAGGCATAATATTGGCTGCCCTCCAATCCTTTGGTATAGTAGTCATTTTTAATTGGTAATTTTGTTAGCACCTTTGTAGCTTCAATCTTAAATTCCTTGAGAAGTGTTAGATGTTTATCATTTGGTTCTAGGCATCAGCTACTATTTAGTTTATCAGTTTGTTCCAGCACTAACTCTTCTGACATCTCTGATTATGCCTTATTTTAATTACCTGGAAAAAAAGGTACCTACTCAACTTTCTTTGTGGTGAAGATTGATGCAGCTTCTCTATAGTAACGTTATTCTTCATGGCTCCCTTTATTCCCTGGTAGCCCAGCAGATCCAATGATTCTCTCACAGGCTTCCTTCTTCTGACATACTTAAATAATTTCTTATTTGTTTTTTTATCTTCTGAGCTATTTGCTTTCCTAAATCCCTTTTGGCTCGTCTCATTTCCCACCCTACATGCAATGCATCGTGTCCCTTCTATTGACTTCAGTTGGGATGGATCTCCAGTTTTTGAAGATTACCTGTCTGGCTTGATGGAATAACCTCCTGAACTTTCCTATTTAGCCATACTTTGGCCTGGGATCCTCAGAGGTATCCACAGTGATCTGTGGGTTGGTAGTAGGGTCTCCGCCAAGTATGGCATGTAGCTCTTTGTAACAGTGGTAAGTCTGTGGCTTAGCACCGGATCAGCTGTTGGCCTCCCTACCCATCTGATATGCTTGATGCAGTTCTTTCGCTTTCATACGACACTGCAGCTGGTCCCTGTCATACCCCTTCTCCTGCATCCCCCATGCAATCTGCTCGTAGATGACCTCGTTTCTATGGCTGGTCCGTAGCTGTGTTTGCACAGCCTCTTCTCCCCACAGAGCTGGGGGATCCAATATCTGTCTACTCCAAGCTGGACTGTGTAGCCAGTGTGGGAAGCTACACACAACAATGGAGAGCTGCTAGGTGTGCTCACTTAACTGGAGAATCAGGAAAAAACATTTCAAACATTTGTGGGGCTTTAAGGGGCGGGAGGGGGAGGGCTTCCAGTCTCCATGACCTCCGGGCAGTGGAGTTCACAATTGTGACCAGAGCGATCAGTGTCAGGCATTGTGGGACAGCTGCTGGAGGACTGTTAGAGTTGACGTAAGTAACTCAGTATCAACACTCGTGCTGCACTGACCTCAATATGTAGACCATGACTCAGTGTCTCTGGGGAAGTGGTATTACTGTGTTGCTGTAACAGGGCATTTACATCACTGGGAGACACATGCTCAATAGGGCAACACAAGGCAGCTTATGTTGACCTAATTTTGCAGTGTAGACCAGGCCTTAGAGCAGATATGATTTGTGTTCTATAAATATACCAAGAAGGTAAACAAAAGGGAGGGGAACAGCTATTTAAGCTAACAGACAGTGTTGGCACAAGAACAAATAGGTATAAAATGGCCAGGAATAAATTTTAGGCTAGAAATTAGAAGGTTCTAACCATCAGAGGAGTGAGGTTCTGGAACAGCCTTCCAATAGCAGCAGTGAGGACAAACAAGCTAACTAGTTTTAAGATGATGTTTGATAAGTTTATGAACAGGATTGGATGATGGGGTTGCCTGCCATAACAGGGGACTGGAATCAGTGACCACAAGGTTCCTTCAGCATCATGTCTTACATTCCTGTGGATCTCAGGATTTCAATTTCTGCACTTTTGACATTAGGACCTTTCTGACTAGCTCCTTCATTATTTAAAAATCCTTTCTTCTGTGGCTTAATGTCACAGTGCTAGTGTTTGGTGCAGTCCCTCCCCCCAGCATGTCTAATTAATTCTGTTGTGGTTACCATTATAGCTCAACTATAGTTATGCCTTGAACCAACTTATACGCGGTATTCTTAGAACTAAGTCAAGAACAGCTTCTCCTCTTGTGTGCCTTAGAATTAGTTTAAAAAAAGCAAAGATTTAAGGTCTTGAGAAACTGCTTCTATAAATTGTGTCCTCAGGAGACATTCGAGCAGTTTATATGTGAGTAGTTGAAGTTATTACTACTTTATTAGATTTAGTTGCCTCTTTAGTCTTTCTCAGCATTGTGCACTCAATATCATTTTTCCTGATCAGGAGGCTGGTAGTATAATCCTGCTGGTAGATTTGGATTCTTATAACTTGTATCTTATGAATTTTTATGAACTGAATCTATACAGATTTTACTCAATAGGCTTCTCAATTCAAATTCTTTTTCATTTAGATGCAATGCAATCTTTTGGTGCTACTTCCCCACCTCTATGAACTAATTTGACCTTCCTGTTTGCTTATAGCCAATATCCTTGAAGAAAAATCATGTTGCTGATTCATCCTAATCAATAGTATTTAAGCAATAACTAAACTCCTGCATCAATCAATAGGTTACACTCTTACTAAAAGTAATAAAACATGAAAAGTTTAGATTCGAGTCTCTTTGGGACAGAAATTGTGCCGTCTTACGTTTTTCTACAGCAGCCAATACAATGGGATCCTAATTTTGATTTTGGTCGTTGGATACTACCATAATATAAATTACAATAAATAGTAATACTATCAGTGTTAAATCTTGAGCACCTCTACCTTAGCACTCACAGGGTTTATGGCAGTTAGATATGAAGTCCTTTGTAGTAGACTCGTTTATATGAGCTGGTTAGAGTTTGGTTTTATCCAGCTTATCAGGGCTTTATTCTTTGCCACATGCTTTTGATCATGACTTAAAATGCATACAGCATTGTAATGAGCTCATTACATTGAAGATTTGGGTCACTGTTCTCTGTGGGTGACAAATTAACAAAATACATTAGCAATTAAAAATGTGACTAAACATTTTAGGATCAGCAGGTCAAGGTCCCCATTTGATAGGTCTTGAAGGCCACGTGTGCATTTTACCCCCAAGTCAAATGCCAATGGATTGTGTGACCAGGCAACCATTACCCCTAAGAATGTTCAAGGTTATAATGAGGTTTAAGCAGTCTGGGACAGATTCTGTCACTGTTACAGTGAGTAGTTCTTCACTGAACAAGTTGTCCTGTTGTAATGATATACCAGAGTAAAGGCATGTCTACACAACATCGCTACACCAGCACAGCAACGGTGATGCAGCTGTGCTGCTATAGTGCTGTAGTGTAGCTGCTGCCTGCATTTGCAGAAGGGTTTTTTCTGTTGCTGTAAGTAACCCACCTCTCAAAGAGATGGTAGCTAGAGGTGATGGAAAATTTCTTCTGTCAACCTCACCTCGGCAACACCAGGGGTTAGGTTAACCTAATCAAGGCACTATGGGCACAACACTTTTCACAGCCCTGAGCGATATAGCTAGGTCAATCTAATTTTTAAGTGTAGACCAGGTTGGCGTATCACAGAATCTGGCCATCATGGAGCAGACCAGAGGTGTTCAAGAAATAAAGAAAGCAAGAATTTGGAAATGAAAGCAAAACACACATTAGAAACCCCTTGAAAGGTGGCAGAGGATGGGTTACAGGACAGGGGGGGAAACTAGCAACCAGTTATAAGTTCCAAAACAAAGGTGTTAGGAATGTAGCCAAATCTTTTTGCTCAATATATAATATTTGTCCTCAACAATAGTGTTTAAGCAACAACTAGAGAGTTAATATAAGCTTACTGTATTCAGGAAGCTCCTGGAATAAAAAAACTAAAGCTAAATAGCATTATGTGCTACTGCTCCTTTGTGGTGCCAGAGGATAATAAAAGCCTTTGGTTATATTACAAACCTTTCTAATTAATGTTAAAAGGTCTGCAATAACGATGCGTTATTAGGGGTAATAGCATCAGCAGCAAGGCTGTTTTAAACTAAAATGATTGCCTGAGGTCTTCATAAAAATGCATCAGCTGATCTTACAATACAAATTAAAATGGCATTCCGGAACATTAAGACAAAGTGGAATTGATTCTCTGTTAAAGTTATACGTAGCAACCCCTTTGGCTTTAAATTATCGTTGGAACTAATTTGCACATTGAGCTGAATCACTTTAAATAGCAAATTTTTAGCTTTATTTTAAATAAACACATTCAACTACATTTAAATAATATTAAAGGGGCCAATTAAAATAAAGAAATGCAAAGAAATTCTGAGTTAACCCACTCTATTCTGCATACATTTTAGAAAGGTGTCTGACGTCCCACCCCACATATGCTTTAACTTAGAAATGTCCTTGCTTTTGTTCATATAAATAAGGAATTGCATGGAAACCAGTTACTAGGTCAAGTACAGAAGCAGCTTTTCTAATGTAAAGACACGTTGTATAATCTAATAAAGAATCCCAAAAGCCCTACTGCACAGTGCAGAAAATCCTGCCACCCTGGGCATACCGCATATCACAACTCTGTGCGGAACCTCCTTGTTCTTCCTCAAACCATGGGTCTTGCAGGGCAGCGTGAGGATCTGCTGCTATTCAGGTCCACTGCCCACTGTGAGTGAGGGCGCAGGAGCAGCAGGGGCTACAGAAGCCTAAGGGCTGCAGGAGCCGCCACCAATTGACCCTAATGCTGCTCCAAGGCATGGGATGGGGCAGCATTTCTAGATATTCCAGCCTCAGTGTAACTCTCTGGAGATAAACCCAGCTCCTCTGTTGGTGCTGGGGAAGATTTGGTCAGCCACGAGTACTAAGTTAACGTGATAACTAAAGATTAAGTTGTTTAATAATATTAACAGTACTTTAGTTTGCAAATCACCTCAACTCCTGGCAAAAGAGCTCAAGGACCTGCACAGTAATTCACATGAAGGCATGGAAAGCGTAATACCAATAAGAGAAAACTGCCTTCTAAACCATGAGCCAAATTCATATACCAGTTTTACAACAGTTTAATTCCATTGACTATAATGGAGTTATTCCTGATTTACAGCCATGATAGTGAAATCAGCATCAGGCTTATCAAGTTTAGCTGGGGGAGCACAAGAAACCGACCAACATCAAGTGGCTATTGCTCAAAATTAAAAACAAACCCTTGCATTTTTAAAAGAGTTCAGATAACTTTCCCCACAGTTATTCTTTCATTTTCACACATCTCCAGACTTCCTAGATCTGACGTGAAGCAGACACTGCAAGAGCAGTTGTTCCCGTGGTATTTCTGACCCAAGCAGAAGAAGAAAATACTGCAAGAAAGCCTGCTCTCATGAGATAGCCAACTCAGTTTTGCAGATGCAAGAGGTTTGAAAGGTGTAGCAACAGTTCCGATAAGCATGTAAACTTTTGCGTGCTCTTTCAAGCCAACCCTCTAACTCACCCATCATTAGCTCTAAGACCCAAATTATTTTGATTACTCTAATATAAGAGATTTAAAGAAAACTTGTGTGCCTAGTTTCTACCAAAAGTGAGTGCTAGCAAGAATATTACAAGCCTTCAAAACGCTGAGAGACCGTTATAATGAAGGTGTTGCCTGACATGGAGAAGGCCCGATTTTAATCAGATGAATAGGTTTTCAAATGACCATTTCAGAAACCTAAGCTGGTGTTCACACATGGTGTGAAACTGATCTGCTTTTGATGGTTGAGATGAAACTATCTCATCATGTTAAAAACTGTTTTAGGCCCCGCACTCCCCTCTACCACATACTGTGCAGAGTGACAAACAAAATACCCCCAAACACATAAGGCGCAACTCTTTGTAGGCCACTCCTACACGGCTCCAGGGACCATGGAAGTCGCTCCATGCAAAGGCTGGTATTTCACAGCTCTGTCAAGAGGTGGGGAACAGGACTTATTAGGATGGGTAGACATCCTCCTTGTAGTTAATGCTGGTGGACAGTTCGGTTATTCACCCACTATGTCTTATATCATCTCCTCTTGGAGGGGACAGAGCACAGGCATATGGGAGAAGGGCATTACTTAATAGCAGCATAGCTCCCTTAGCAGCTGCAATGCAAGGGAGGAGGGAGCAGGCCAGCAGCTGAGCAAAGGAGAGGATGATATGCGGCAATGACCTGGAAAACATGGAGCTAGTCTCTGCATACCCTGAAGATCTGCTGCCCTGACTGGCTTTACTGCATCCTCCCTCTTGAAGAAGAGATGCCGCTTGAATGCTGCAAATTCTCACTCAGTGATCTAGTTGCATGTTTTACTTTCCGGCAGGCTGAAGCAGGGCAGTGTGTGGCCCACTTAACATTGCTCTTCTAATTTCTTGTTCCAAATATGTCTGAGACAATGCTATTCTTGAACGCCCTTGAACATTGTTGTTACTTATGGGTGTTCTTATGAAGTAATTTATTAACTTAACTCTTACATCTCCTTCATTGTCTTACACAGAAAGGTGAAGAACACAGAAACAATAACCGGAAGAACAGTAAGTTATGCAATGGCATTATGTTGCAAAATTTGGTACACTCCATAGACAATAGCTATGGGGTCAGAAGGTGGCTATTTACTTTGGCTTGGTCTACACTTCAAAGTTAGGTTGACAAAGCTGCTTCAAACCACACCCCTTCCAACATAGCTATGCTGACCTAATCCCCAGTGTAGACACAGCTATGTCAACGGAAGAATACTTCCATTGACCTTGCTACCGTCACTTGGGGAGGTGGTGATCTTACCCCTATGGAAAAACCCTTTCTCTCAGTGTAGGCTGCAGCTACACTACAGGCTACACTGACATATATATATATATATATATATATGCAGGTATAATCTCTGTAGTGTAGACACAGCCTTGGAGCTCTGGTACTTATCATTTCCTAGTGTATATATCTGGGAGATGAGAAAGGTTAACTTTGCAAAGTACACAATAGGAAGTAGACAAGGAGATAAAACTTAAGTTTATCTGCCAGCATGAAGAAAAAAAGAAAAACTGACTAAAGCTGGATTTGAAGCTGCTTACAACTCAAACCCTCTAGCTCTGGCTAGTTTCGAGAAAGAGATATCAATTCAGAGTAGGGTAACCATCTGTTTCAGTGAAATGAAAGACAAATCTTATCTTAATTAAGGGACAGCGCCTCACAATGCTTTATGCGTGGTACAAAAATCATTATGCAGTACAAAGTCGTACAATATTAGAACATAATGATACTTTGCTGAAATATAGGAAAATTGGATTCTGTATTGATATGGGATGAGGGACATCAGGCACATCCCTTAAAATAGAGGGATTGTGTGTTCAGCCTATTTCAGAGAAATACAGGGATTTCATTTTAACTTATAAAAATTAAGATAAAGGATTTTTTTAGTTTGTAGTAGTAAGGATTTGGTATGATCCTTCTACTACAAACAACAACTTGAATTTGCAGAAGTTCTATTACAGAAAGGGGCTGAATCTTCCTTTACTTGCACCAGTGTGTGTAAATAGCGTTACTCTGCTAACGGCAGCTGACTAACTTACACCAAGGGAAATCAGGAGTGAGAAGAAGACAGGTCTGAAAAGTTTAGAAGTGGTCTTAGTTCTAAATTCAGTGCTGTAGCGTTTTCACACACAGTTAAATGCCAAAATGAGTTTTGAAAAATTTGGAAATAATCATAGTCCAAAATAGGAAGACCTCATGATGGCACTCAAGAAAGCATTAAGAATGAGAACACACCTGAAGACAATGCTTTTGAGAGAGGGAAACCGCACATTGAGAGGCTCAATGGGTGCTTGTTATAGTGTGTGAATCCAGGCTCAAGCAACATTTATGCTTTGGTACCTAGGCACAGCAGAGGCTCAAAGTTCAGTGGCAGCCTTATCTCAGGTTGTTTTTAATCCTTAGTTCTAAAGCACACATAAATAAAAGGAAGTTTCAGGCTTCCGCCAGCTGCTTTGGCATCCTTGTGCCCTCATGATGACACTCCAGAAAGCATTAAGAATGAGAACACACCTGAAGACCATGCTTTTGAGAGAGGGAAACCGCACATTTTATTTTGAAGGAAAGACTGAAGAATTAAAATGGCTTAACTCGGCTCTTGTGAGCTCAAAATGAAAAGCTTTGGCTCAGAAAGAAAGCTATAGCTTTTCACTTAATTACCTTTTTCTACTGTACAAGAATTCAAGGTATGAAAACAAGGTGTACTTATATTTCTGAAAGGCTTGGGAACACAAGGGTTGCGAATAGGGTTCATTTATTGTGTAGTAATGAAAACCAAGAGGTATGGCAAATGTGGGCAGCCTTCTTCTAGGACTAATACATGCAAGAATTGAAAAGTAACACCCTCTTCCAGCAGGCCACGGTGTACCCATCTGAACACAGAAGTATAGCATGGTTGAAAGATGATTCACTTAACTGCAGGTAGCATATATTTATCTATTGCCAAGTTCATTTAGATGTCCATTAGCCTGTTTTGGAGTTTGCCAGGTTATTTTAAGTATTTTTAATAAAGTATTGGAAGGACTGTAGGACTTTCTCCAGGTGTCGCTATCATTCCATGTACAGGAAAGCAGTGCGATCAATGCTTTCTAACCAGCCTTTTATACTGTGTCACCAATAGAGCTTCCTGCACACCAGGGAACAAGAATCAGGATCTGTTAAGTGGCAGTGTATCCTATGACCACAAAGACAACTGGGGTGGTTGGCTAGCTGCCATCTTTCTGGTTTTATAGGAAATCTCTCATACTTGTTGTCTTGAAAAGTCTTGGGTTACATAAGGCTATGCCTTTACTTAAATGCTGCAGCTGAGCCACGCCGCTGTAGTGCTTCAGAGCAGACGCTTAACTACAGCGACAGGAGGGGTTCTCCTATCACTGTAGTAAATCCACCTCCCCAAGAGCTGGTAGCTAGTTCAACAGAAGAATTTTATCATCAACTTAGAGCTGTCTACATGGGGGTAGGTCTCTCAGGGGTATGGTTCTTTCTCACCTCCGAGAGACGTAGTTATGCTGATGTAACTTTTCAGGGTAGACCAGCCCTTAGTGTGCTGCATTAAAAGCTTTTTGACAGAATACACAGAGGAAATTAAAACAAATAACCCACTGCAAACTCAGCTCCTGGCAAAAAAGGAGATATCTCAAAGTTGCTCTTGGTGTTGTTTTTGCTCTTGTGATGTGATCTTGCGTGTTCACAAAACTGTACAAAAAGCAATGAGTAATGTAATCCCCTAAAATATCAAACTAAAATAAGGCTGCAGGTGGTGGTTGGGGAAAGCATCTTCCTGATTTAAAGCAATCCTTAGCATAGCATTAGAGGGAATGAGAGATGTTGACTTCTTGTGTGGTCCAGTGTCCATCCTGCTGCTGCTGCTGCTGCTGCAGAGGAGAATAGCCCATTGCAGGCAGAGGCAAAATGCCAGGCACACTTTCCTGCTCCTTTCAAAAAGTAGCAGCAAGCACTCCTGGCTAGCACACATGTCATAGTACAACATAGAAGCTTGGCCACTGTCCATGCCCCTTTGAGGCCAGGGTGTGCAAGTGGGCGTAGAAACTGGCCAGCCTTCTTAACGCCTTACGGTGTACAAGGTAGAAATCTTGCAATGCTGCTGCATGCTAATAGTTCATAATTCATAGCTGTATTTACAGATGTCACCCAGAGATTTATGATAAGGTCCCTTTAGTAAACTATAGAAATGTTAATGACTGAAGCCAACATGTACCTCTTCTCTATTAGGAAATTAAGAGCATAAATTAAGAAATACATCTTCTAGTGAAAAAAATGACGTAATTTCAAGGATCCTGAGTTTAAGGAAGTTAGGATTGAAATACTGTTCTCCACTCTCTTTTTCTTCTCTCTGATATACCAATAGTACAATTTTTTTATTGCAGTGTATATGTTTCATTACATTTACAAGAGAACACGTCCTTTCCTATAACCCTTCTTTCCCTCTCCCTCCCCCCCCCACCCCTACCTTCTTTCCTGTTGATCAATAAATCCAAATGAATGCAACTGGTTTTATTTGATTGTGCAGTATTTGATGCATCTGAAGACCCAGTATTTGAAAGATGGTGCATGTCACTTAAACAGTCATGTCAGTCTATAAATCGATTGGTCAGTTTTTTTTATAACACCTGTCATGGTAGTAATGAAGCATTGCATAAATGTACATTGAAATAAACACACATTCTTCATGATCTCTTTCCAAGGGAACATAGGCTAGCTGTGCACAGAGCATTACAAGCAATAACTTGCCAAAATGAGAGAGAGTGCTACAAATTAGTCCCACTTTTACAAAAACCCATCCCTCACTAATAATCATCTAGCATAGCTAATTTAAACAGATAACCATTGACTAAAAGTCTACACACCAACCATCTACTTCAACACAATAGCAATTCAGCAGCTAGAAACATCCATTTCCAATTGCTCCACCTGGAGAGAGTTAAAAGTTGTATGTTCTGTAGCAAAGTGGAGGGAGGGAAGGAGATGAGGTAATGAGAAGATGAAACCATGGCCATCGGCTGCAAGGATCACCATGACTGTACTGGTGGAGCGTTCATCCAAATAACTCCAAATGGCTTTTAAACAATTTTTTGATGAAATTATATTACAAATGGGGAAGTTGAGACAGAGGGATGGCGTGCCAAGTCATTCATCAAGTCAATGGGAGAGTTGGGGCTTACACCCAGCTCTCCTGACTCCCAGTCCCTTAATTTACCACTGTGCTAATTCCTCATAACTAAGGCTTAAGAAATTTACCCAACACTCCTTCCAGAATCACGCATGCCTCTGCTGCTCAGGTATCCATTGCTTGGGCATGAATTCTGAGCCCCCAGTTAATGTCCCTTCTTACTACACACTCCAGTCAATTCCTGCCATCCCCAGCACATTGGTTAATTCTGGGCAGTAGTTTAAGTAGATTGAAACAAGGGAGGGAGCTTGCACTGAACTAGCCAAGGAGGAGAGGAAGTGCAGCTTACTCAAGCCAGGGAGAGCAGGTGGGATCCTTCTGCTTTAACACGGGAGGGGGAGCTCTGTTCCCCCCAATTTCCCCTTACTTTAACCCCTGATACTGGGCCATCCTACCAACAAAACAATTTATACTTCCCTCCCCACAATAAATAAGTGTTGGGCAGCTTCCCGCTCAATAAATCAATGTATGCTGTCCCTCCCATCCCCCCAGAAGGAGCCCTCCCCTGAAGTGGTAGGAGGGCCCTCTCTCACATACAGTCTCTGCTACAGTAATGTGGTGCTGAGGTTTCCTTCCTGCTGGATGGGACCTACAGACAAAGCCAGCCTGAAGACCAGTGGCAGCAGGCCCCTTTGTATCCCAGAAGAGAGCCTCGTGTGTCGAGCCCTACCTGCCATTCCAGTATGGCTTGTATGGCCTTCAATCCAACAGCAGCAGACAGCTCCTTCCTCCCACCCATCAGCCCCAGAGATGACTCTGGAGCAGTCTCTCTGCTGACTTAGGTCTGGTCACTACACACAGAATGTTAAGTATTTCATTTAAGGGGTATGATTTTTAATGATATAGTTACACAAGTGTGGATGCAGTTATACCAATATAAAATTGCTGTGGATGCAGTTAAACCAGTAGTATCAGTGTAGCTTATTCCCCTTCCCATATAGGAATAGCCAGACTGATACAAAGCACCTTTATACCATCGAACTGTGTCCAAACTAGGGGACTGTACTGCTTTAACTACGCTGGTATAGTTAAAGTGAGACAACTTTTCTGCTAAAACAAGGCCTAAGGAAGACAGCACTGCATTGGTTTACAGGTGGTTTACATTTGGAAGATTTTCTTCACAAACAATGCAGTGTGGCCAACTCCTGAGATTTTATGTGAGTCTCATGATGCTTGGTTTCTCAAAGCCCCAGCTTTCAGAGTCAAGTGATTACACAAGAATCTCACTTTTCATTTTTTTTAAATGTGCAATCCTGAAGGTGCAGAGAAAACATGACCAAAGTACAACCTAAAGGCTCGGAAGCTAGCAGGCAAAAAGAACAATCCACCTCTTTAAAAACATTGTTTTAATTATGATTTTGAGGCCTGACTCATGATTTTTGAACACTCGGGGTTGGAATACTGCATAAGAACTAGTGTTTTTTTCCTTTGGTAAATGAATGTGGAATTTGATGGCACTCAAGGAAATATTTCTGGGCCAATGGATTTTTCAAGCCTTGTTTATAATCATCATAGTGTAACCAACCCTCTCTTGTCCACATGGCCTCAGCCTGTAATGGCATCAGTGAACAGAAATTGGATAGCATCAGTAGGTGTGGCAACCACAACAAAACCCTGGAGGATAGCACTGTGGGAACTTCAACTGTTAGACTCACCTACTTCAAAACTGGCTGATGACATTTGCCCTTCAAAAAGTTATCCAGTTTTCCTTCTCCTTGAGTGTTTTTTAAATATTCGGGCCTTAATTAAAAATGTTTCCACTTGATGTCTTGCATTCCATCTTGGCTCGTCCTTGAGAGATCACAGTTTCAGTATTTATGACTTTACAATGCATTTACCTTGCAGACAACTGTAGTATCAAGTCACAGCTTTCACTGGGATGAACATTTTACAAGTAGGACTACAAAGCGATTTGAAATAGTAAAGAAACAGTTTAATAGATAGCCATGGCTTTGCTATTTGTGAAGATCATTTTTACTGAGTCTCCTTTAAGTACAGAGCCTCTTGGTATCTCTAGAAAGAATGAGAGTCCTGATGTAGCACAGTCTTTTGGTACACTGTTTGCTTTCACAACAGCAAAGAGATGGGGAAAAGTCCACAGACCAACACTAGTTCTGCTGTAAGAAGTAAAGGAATACTCAATACTCAAAGAATATTCCTCTGAGAAACTAAAGCCTAGCACTTCAGCATAGGATAGAAAGGAATTTCCAGAGATTACAGAAAAGCGAGGCAATCATTTACCAAGGCACCAGCAGCTCCTATTTCAGTGCAGGTGAAACAATGGTAGAATAGGAGTAAAGAATTTTAATTTGAATCCAGGCATTCAATTAAATAACTTCTTATAGTGAAACCCACTGGCTTTTGTCATTCTTGGTTCCTTTGCAGTTTTGGTGACATGGGTCTAAAGCATCAGTTCCAAGGAACAGGAGCTAGGAACTCAAATACCCACTTCCTCTACTAAACAAATCTCAAACATAAATCACTAGATAAACCAACAAAAGAAAAACACATGGATTCCTGTAACTCCACCTCTCAAAAGCAAGGCTACCAAAGTGATATCTGAAGAAAAGTTACTGAAGTTCTGTGGTTTGCAGCACTACCGTGCTAGAGACCTGTGGTCAACTTGTGCATCTGCAGATTACTCTAAATAATAAGTGGCTTCAGTTCTGAAGATGGTAAATTTATGGTTCCAGTAATCCCAGAACTACAGTATTAAAAAAAGGATTCCATTGTTCCACAAAGGACACAAATCACTTTATATACAGGAACCGGAAAGTAACTCATGGCAGAGATTCTGTTTTAGGTATGCATGCTTGAATTGTATTCAGTTCAGAGCAGTCCTTTAAATGCCATTGTTTCCTTATGTAATTCACACAAATTACTATTGTGCATCTGCTGTGTTATCTGTTGGATGTAATCTGAATCTTGTAGAGCTACACTGCCTTGTTATTCTGCTCCTTACTGTAAATAATTAAGACTTGCAATTTGCAAGGCTGGTGTGTACAGAGGGAGGAGGAAAGGGGGAAAAAGGAAGGAGAATTCTCTTAGTGCATCCGCCTGAATGTATTAAATTAGTCAGATGGAAACAAAATGTGATCACGGGCATCCATTTACAGTATGTAAATTTAACACAGGTCTTGTGTACACAGTTCTTCGAACTGGAAACACTGACCTGTTACTCTAGGGTTCAGAAAGTTTGGTTCAAATACAGAACATGTCATGTCCAACGATAATTCTTTAAATGCCAAAGGTTTATTACATTTAGGCCAAACCAACTACTCTAAATACCAATGCAAATAATTATTACTGTGTACAATGATAAAATAGTACAATAAGCTGTGTGAAACTAGCAGTGACTTACCAAACTGAAGAAAAAAACCCCAAGTTTAAGTATTTCTAGATAACCACATGGCTATTGTTAGAGAGATGATATGGAGGAACCTGCCTGAGCGAAACCTCACTTATGGCCTCATTTACAGCAGGGATGAGCAACCCCAGATCTTGTTAAGGTCAATGGGAGCTGCAGGGACTCGTCACTTTTGGAGGGAAAAATAGACCACCAGATTTGTTCCTCTTTAGCCTCTTCTCAGATTTTAGTGTTGGTTGGGAGATGGAACAATTCAGCCCACAGGAACAAAGTCACACCCTACCTGCTACAATGCAAACGATATTCCTTCTTAGCACTTTCATAGAGAGTGCTTTACAAACATGAAACAACCTCTGGGCTAACATAGCTGTAAAAAAGTCTATACTGTAGCTTTTCCCCTTGCAGCATCTGGCAGTATCCTCTTCACAGCAGTCTGTCCCCCTTTTTAACTTACACACCCCAAACAATAAAATGGTTCTGCTAACATGTCCTCCTTTTTTATTTTTCATTATTTCTTCCCGATGATGACACTTCACTGAGAAGGAAGAGAATGGCAATCACAGGTATTCTCTTGTATTTGTTTTTTTTTTCAGTTTACTAAATCACTTTAGTTAACTAATTCACCAATGTCACTAAAACTAATTGTCTCTATGCCACAATGCCAAGAAGAGAAACTTGGAGTGAAAAGTTTTTTTTGTTTTGACTATTTACATTGATGGGAGGAGTAATGTCTCCTGTGACCAAGATATTGCCCTGGGGGTTTAAACTGGAGTTAGAGCTGTTGGACTCTTGCATTTTAGAGCTTCTTCCCTAACCCATCTCTTGACATATTTGAAATTCTCCACAGGAACACAGGTGTTAACAGTTTTAACCACTCTGTCTAAGAATACCTTCCTCTGCATTTTTCCCACAACTCACAGTAGGTCTAGACAACATGATAGTAAAAACATCAGTGGCTGGTCCATTTTGCTAGTACTGAAAGAGCTGCAACACACTGGGAGATCTCTCTAAACTCCCACGTGTAGACAGGACCCTAAGTGTTTACAGGACTGGGGCATTAAGTGGGGAAGCTAAGAAGCTGGGGAAATCAAACTTGATAAAGACTTCCTTAATAAGTTCCCCTCCCTATTTTTAACAGAATTCTAGACTCCAAAGTTAACTTGGAATTTTTTTACATGCATAATAATTAAAGATGTAGTTTAAGGTAAAATGGGTTCCATTTGCAGAAGCTGGTTGAATTCAGACATGCTTTGCTGGAGACAGAGTTGGCTGACACATCCAAAAAATTAGATGCAGCCAGTTGGGAAGGGCATGGGGCCAGAGCATCTGAGAGATGCATTGATTTGATAACACATCACCCAGGCAGCCTTCTCCAGTGAGCTCCTATGAATGAATCCCCAAGGGAGGGCTGTGGTAGGCCAGGAGGTGAATCCACATCTTGGATGTAGCTACCCCTGTGAATGAACTTTTGCATATGCAGGGACGAATTAAGTTTCTAATATAGAGTTAAAATAGCATGTAGATGATGTGATGCTCCTATAGGGACAAGAATGAGGCTTCCTAGCGTCCTTGCCTGCAGTGGGCTGTGCCTGTGTGGGGTAAGCCAGGGGCACTTCCCAGCCACAGTACAGTACAGTACTGTACAGTATTTAACGTCTTTTGTCTTCCCCCCAAAAATGTCCTTGAAACCTAAACCCCCGCATTTACATTAAATCTTATGGGAAAATTGGATTCGTTTAACATCGTTTCACTTAAAGTTGCATTTTTCAGGAACATAACTACAACATTAAGTGAGGCGTTACTGTATATGCTTCCACCCAACACCCCACAAGTCTTTGTAGGGTCTCAGAAAAGACATCCCTAAACAGTCTTTAAAACACTGGTGTTACCTTAGTTAGGTGAAATAATGAATGAAGAACCCATGCTCCCCTCACAAAGACATCTTTTTTCCTTACTCCTCCTCTGCTGATAGGTGCTGAATGTCCCAGGCTCAGACAGCCGGTCGGCCATGGCTGTGACGATGGCTAATGCTGTATCTTGTCCCCGGAGGGAGTCGTTCTTTAATGGCATTTTTTCTCTGTACAGTGAGCTCCCAAACTCTTTCAAATGATAATGATTCAAAAATGTTGGAAGCAAAGTATTATTACATATATCTGAGTTTCACTTAGGCACCAAACTATCCAGAGCACTAGCCAAAAGCAGAGCCCCAAGGTGCTGGGGAAGGGTATGTGGTGGTGAGTTTTCTCCCCCTCTGCTCCTGTTGCCAGTGGGTGAGATTGAGGCCAGCTCTACACTAGAAATTTTTGCTGGTATAGCAATGTCTGTAAGGGATATTATTTTTTGGCAACATTTCTATACCCAGCAAAAGCCTTAGTGTAGACGTGGTTACATTGGCATAAGAGTGCTGTCACTGGTATGTAGCTTATTTTGCTCAGTGAATCAGTATAAGTATACCAGCAAAAGCACTTTTTTGCTGGTATAAGCTGCATCGATGCTGGGAGGGTTTGCCAATATAGCACTACTGGCAAACCTTTTCTAGTGTAGATCTGGCCTGAGTAGGCCTGCAAATTGCAACATCAATGTGCAAGATGGCAGAGGTGAAAGTGGTAACTTGTCTTGTTTGTGGTTAAGGTAAGCCATGCAATCAACTGCATTGTCATTGGCTATGTCTTCATCACAAAAAAGGTAGGGGGATTTTTACCATGGGATTTTTACTGCAGGATAACGAACATACATTAGCTATTCTGCTGTCAAATTCTAGTGAAGATGAGGCATTGTAGTTTTTACCTTGAAATAAACCATGGGCAGGAGAATAGTATTGACCTCACCTCGTATGGTAAAAACTACCGAACCTTGTCTCCACTAGGATGTTACTGCAAGATAGCTAATGCACGTTAGTTATCCTGCAGTAAAAACATACCTTTCTTTGGTGGTGATGACATAACAGTCACTGTTAGAGTGACAGCAGAAAAGAAATTGGCAATACAATCTCTGCATTGAAACAAAGAGATTTGCTTCCATTTTTCTCCTGAGCTTATTGTCTTTTCCCTGTACCCACTCCCTTGGATGAATTTTTGGTCTCTTTCCTACTTCTGGCTTTTTTGTAATATTCTTCTCTCCCATTGTGTGACTTCTATTCTCATTCCCTGCCCTTTAAAGGGGTGGGGAAGATTGTGTGCTTATTTTGTTTCTTTATGATATCAAAGAGACCTGGAAGGTGTGTTTTAAAAAAAAACCACACAAACAAAAATGATGCGTGAGGTGGGGGCAGTGAGTGTCCCTTCTTGTCTTTCACTTTAAGCCTGACCTACGCTTAAACATTTTTCAGACATAACTATGTCAATTAAGGGTATGAAAAAAATTCACACGCCTACTCAGCATAACTCAGAAATCCTAACGTAGAAGCTGTCATGCAGCTAAAAAAGTCCTTTTGCTGATATAAGCTGCATCTCCACTAGGAGGGCTTGCCAGCATAGCTATAATGGCAAACCCTTTCTAGTATAGACATGGTCTTACTCATGTGTTTAACTTTTCACATGTAAAGGATTTATTGGCCTCCCTGCCTAAGGATATTGATAAGCGAGCCTTTCATGAGAAGAAATAAATCCCATAGGCCAAAGGATAACACCATGTATCCTAGAACAGGTAACAGGAACCTTTTAAAGGAATAGAACCCAATCTAATTAAATTTGATATATGAGATAGCACACTCAGCTGCATCACATAGTTCCCACCTTACTGTTCCCAGCCACTACCAATCCAAGGAAAAATGTGTGCAGGGTGGGAACCAGTGAAGGAGACCAGACTAGTGCTGACACTGTCCCCATACCTGCAATCATACCAACTTGGGCAGGAGGGAGAAGTATTCTTGATGCAGAAAAAAAAAGAAAATGGGGAAAACTGAAATACCACATACAATTTTCTTCATTTTTGAAGACTACCCCCATTTCAGATAGAAAAACTGTATGCCATGATATGTAAGCTTACTTGGTAATACTCTGAAAGTTCTTCACTAGAATAACTTGTCAGTGGCACATTATGTTCTGCAAACAAATATGAATCACAATAGCCAGGTCCTAAATGCACTCACATACTTGCCCGTCAGATGCACAAAATACATGTAAAGCCAGTGTCACTACTGGTGTGGAAAATAAAACTGATGGTTACTTCCACATGCGAAGGGAGACTTAGCTTACTTGCCCACCTTCCATTCATTAACTTCCAAGAATCCTCCTCCTACAAAATCATGTCATTTGATTGTATTTATATATAGCTACAAAAGGATTTTGTAGGATCTCACCATACCTGCAGATCTCATCAGAAGAGTAACTATGGAGTCACTAGCACCACTTTAATAAAATCAAACTTATTGGTGCATACTTTGGAGTAATATTTTGGCATCAGATAGCTGATCAAGCAATTTTAAAATATTTTATGGGACAGATTATCTGCTGTGCTTTCTACTGGGTACAGCAGATGGGACTGTTAAGGCTCCCCCTTTCTCTGCCCAGCCCCAGCCCCAAACTGGTTACAGCAGCCCCTAGGGACCATCTGCCATCTAGGGATTGCTGGAGTATATTTTACTCCAGCCACTTCTACCCACCCCTAAAATGCCTCTCCCATCCCCTGACATGGCCACTGCACCAGGGGCCATAGGGAGGGAGGTATAAGAGGCATCTCCATGTCTGCTCAAGAATCCACCATTCAGAGGTATCCTCAGCCAGGAGGCTGAGGTTAATCTGTGCTACCTTGGCACTAAGAAAGAAGCAGAGCAAGACAGAAAGTCTGTCTCTTGCATTTTATCTTCTTCCTTTTTCCTGCTATGCCTACCTGTGGGAGTTCCCCCTTAGTCTTTTTCTCCCGCTCCCCTCCTTAAATCCTGCTCAACAACATTCATTTCCTTTTTACCTCCCTTTTTCCAGCATCCCGTTTAGTCAGGGCTGCAGCTGATCTGACTGAAACAAACTTCACCTTGACTGGTCCGTTAGAATATGTGCTAACTGCTTATGCTAAACAATCTGTGCCACCTTGCATTTAGCTGTCACACTCCTGAGTACCTTTCCCAGCCCTGAAGAAGACCTCTGTGTGGCTCGAAAGCTTGTCTCTCTCACCAGCGGAAATTGGGCTAATATTACCTCACCCGTCTTGTCTCCTTGAAAAAAACTACTCCCATTTGAGCCAAATCAGACACCCTCGCTCTGTCAGCACCAATCAGCAGTGGTCATTTCTGCATTTCACTCATCTGATTGGTGGCTGGTGGGAGCAGCTAAACCAGCTCAAGACGTGCTACTGGTGCTTTACAGTATGCAGTTATTGCTCAGTGCCCCTCCAGAGACCAGCTCAAGTGAAACACAGTTACAAAAATGGGCAGAGAGGAGAAGGGAAGTATCTGGGGTCACTGTCCACCAGCAATGGTCACTGAATCTGTGTAGCAATGAAGAGAGCTCCAATAATTTAAAAACTGAGCCAGATGTAGTTTCTGAATTATTTGCCTCTGCCTTAAAATGATACTGGAACAAATCCAAGGACACCAAAGACTTAATGGACACCATTATGCAGCACAACACTGTCTACTCAGGACTTCATGGTGAAAGCTGAAATAGAACTCATCATGCTTCAAAAGTTACTTACCACTAAGCTAAATGAGAATCCTCACTAGCTGTTAGCTGTATAGAGCTTATGACATACAGCTGTACAGCACTGATTCCATTCAGTAGAGAGCAGTGGTACACATACACAGAAGCCAATTCATAACAACACAAACCACAAACCCAAAAATACTTTACTAGGAGAGTATCCCCAAAAGGAGGCTCAAATTGGCAACCAGTGTATTTTCGTAATTTCTTAATTTATCTGCTGCCAGTGGCGCTACTCTTTTGCCTATACCCCTTTCTCCAATCACCAATTTTATTTTTTCAGAGTCAAAAAGTATCCAAGGCTACTGAATAACAGTCACTGTCCACTTTTTATGTCTCTTCAAATTGACATAACTTGTCAATGAAAGTCAACCAAATCAAAACTCTACATTTTATAGATCATTTAGGTATCTTGTTTATTAGGAGATTACACTTTCCAAGCACATTTTCTTAATATGTTTCATAACTTTATTCTCACAGAGATCTTAAGTTTACACATACACTTTCAGGTAGATGAAGCCCCAAACTTAAGTTTTGTTTTAAAAAGTTATACTGAAACTGGCATTCATATACTTCATTCATTTTTAAAATATTAATGGAAACAATTTTGTTTGGATTTAAATGCTGTTTGCAACCCAAACATTGCTGCATTGTGAGAATGTGTCCCCAACCAAAAGTAAAAGAGACTAGTCTCTTTACAATTTCCAATCTGAGTGACCTGCAACCTACATTGAAAGTGAACAATGAATTAAATTTGTAAACATATTTAAATGTTAATAATCTAAAGTATTATTAATTATTACTATTATTAACACAAGTAAGGAAATTCATCTATAAAATGTGATGGCCTTTCAATCGGCCAATAGCATTTGCATTTGGTTTCTTTTTGGAGGTGAATCATCCCTGTAAGATGTTTAACATTACAGCAAAATTGGAGATCTAGTTTGAGGTACATTGACCTTCACAGATAATAGCATCAAACTATTAACATCAATTTCGGCTAACTAGCAAACAAACATAAAATTGCTTAGACCTTAGTAATAATAATATGGAAAGATATAAACTCTTGCACTTTTAGAAATGTCACACAGATCAGAAAACAATAGCTCTTGGTTAGTTAAAACATACAAATTGACCCATATTCCACATAAACGGTTGCACTTTTGCATTCTCCTCCAGGTAACACCATACTGAATTACAATAGCAGAGGATACTAATGCTCCAGATAAGTGGGTTTGCAATATTTGTTTAAAGTTTCATTATGTAACATTGCTGCCAGTTATAATAAGAGGTGGAAGGCATATCATATGCAAGTGCGGTCGTTTTATAGATAACCAAATTTGATTTCCTATTCCGTACTTGGTTTAGTTTTGTAACACTTTCCCCGGGACCAATGACAATAAGACTGCGTTCATAAACCATCAGATACAAACGCTATGGTCCTAGCCAATGAGAATGAACTAGTGAGTTATCCACAGGTACAGCCAAAACCCCACTGCTGAACGCTGTGGCTGGCACTGTTCAGAAACGAAGCTGGCAAAGAATACAGTAAAACAGCCCCCCTGGGTATAGAAAAGGGAACAATGCAGGTGATAACGAGCCTCTTTTACTTAAAGTGGGGCGATCAGACAGGGCAGATGTACATAGAGCTCTGGACTCACCGATTTTGGCCAGACTAGCCACAAGTATCCAGAGCGCAATGATGTAGGGCTCCTGCACATGATGCCATTTGAAAGAGACGATCTGAAAGAAGTGAGGTCCGCTGACCGCTGTATGGTCCCCCGAGCTCTTCTCCTGTGCCAGGGCTGCTGGAAGAACCAGAAGCCTCTCGGCTAAGGGCACCGGTCTCATCTCCAAGCTCATCTGCACAACGCACCGAACTGCCCTGGCTGGGAGCGCCAGGCGCTCTGCAATGCCTTTGCCCCTCGGTCCTTGCCCCTGGCGGGGATGGCTCCGCGCGTGCAGGCGCTGTGATCCCCCTGCCCACGGGCGGGCTGCTGCTACTGCTGCTTCCCTCTGGGGGCCGGCAGGGGTCGGGACTCGCCAAGCGCCGCGCGCGATACACACGGGCAGATGCTGCAGCTCGGGTCCGGCTGCCCGCCGGCAGCTGCCTTTATGGGGCAGTCCCCGAGCCGCCAGAGGCGGAGCTACGCTCCCCTCTCCCGCGGAGGAGGCTGCTGCAGACGGCAGAGCCGGGCCGGAGGGAGCAGCGCTGCCGGGGATCTCTGCGGAGCCAGGACTCTACCCGGGCAGCGCTGAGCACGTGGGGTCTGAGCCTGGGGGCTGCCGGCACCTGCACGCCAGGGATGCAGGCACTGGGGCCTGGGTGGGGTGGGCACCGGGGCTGGGGACCGGGGCGCGCCCGCCCGGAGCGACTGTAACTTGGAGCCGGAGCAGGGGGGGGCAAGAGGCCAGGGAGCCCCCGCTCCGGGGACATAATCTTGCCCTCTGAAGAACTTGGGGGATCGTTCCCTAAGGGCCAATCACAGCCCTCAGAGACACCCCCCCCCACATACACACACCCCACCGCCTGCCGGGGAGGGGCCCCGCTGGCTTCGCTCAGTGACGCCCCGATTCAGCGGGACCAGAATCTGGCTCATTAAAACCTGCTGCGTCCCAGAGCAGCCTTGCGCGGCTCTCCCCAGCACGCACCGGCCTGTCGGCCCAGATCTGTCCAAGGCTCGGGGTTTTGTTTAACTCTCCTTGCTGCTTTCTTTCCTGTACTTTTTTATGGTTACAAGGTGAAGCGCCCTTTGGGATTCCCGCCCCCCGATAACCTTTGCTTGAACGCCTCACTCGGTTGCATTTCAGGGCCCGGACTGTGCGTACTGTGTTGGGCAGCCGGAGCCAGGATAACCATCACGCTGCTGTCAAAGGGATTGCAACCAAAGCAGCGTGTGTTCTGAGCAAACAGATCTCTGTGCACCACCTCCCCACGCTCCGGCCGCGCCGCCCAGCGATGCACTGTGAAGCAATTGAAATATTTGGGTGCAACGTGGGCAGGGCGCTAGTTCTATGGCACGGGGTGGAAAAATACTGCTAGTCCATTTGCTTAATATGATGCAGCAGGTCTGTGCTCCCAGTTCAAAACTAGCGAGATAAACAGCAGGCAGAAAATGCCCAGGAGGTAAGAAGTGAGATGATTCAAAGGGCTTAAACTGGGACATTGAGGAAAATAAGGAAAAACCCAGCAAGATGCTATGTAAATCACTGAATTGGTTATTTAAAATCATAAATGTTTATGTACAAGTTGTGCTATTTTTTTTTTGTTTGCTGCTAACTTAAGGGTGTCTCCTCTTAATGATCTAATAACCTTATTTTAAGCTACTCAACTTGGAGACCAAAGGCCACTAAGATTGATTTAGCCTGTATTTCCTCAAACAGAAGGCATGCTCAGATTAGCATTCTACCTTCTACCTTTTTGCTGCCCAGGACCTCACCCCAAACGAGAAATTTCATTTTGTATTAAATATAGTCCTACAAATTTCTCCTCACCTCTCCATTAAATAGCTGAGTGAGGTAGCTGTGGGGATTCTCCACAGCTGGACCATTCTGAAGCTGCAAATGAGAGTAAGGCTGTGTCTACACTGTGCCCCTTAAAGCTGCTCTTCGTCGGCAGGAGAGAGCTCTCCTGCGGATGGGTGGTAGGGCTTTGTCAGCGGGAGAGCATCTCTCACAGACATAGCACTGTCCACACTGGTGCTTTTCGTCAGTAAAACTTTTGTTGGTCGGGGGTGTTTTTTTCACACCCCTGACCCACAAAAGTTTTACCAACGAAAGTGCAGTGTAGACATAGTCTAAGACTGAAGCTTGTCTGATGTGCCTTTGCTCAAGGATGTGCTAGTGGAAGATGTAGCCAGCAGCAGCTTGAAAATGTCCTCTTCTCTGAGAGATGTTTTTTAGACCAAGTCCAGCAGGGAGTTGCTCTGAATGGCCCCAGCCAGTCAGAGCACAGAGATTTTTTTGTGCTATGGGATGTTTGAGAGGTAACCATACAGCTGGAAGTCAGTATCTGTACAGGATATGTGTAATCTAATTAGCAGAAAAACCATTTCATCTGAGTATAAGTATAATGCAAATTAGAACCTTCCATTTTGGGACATGTATTTCGTGGTAAAGGGGTGTGGCATAAGTATTGTTTGCAAAAGGACTTTGACTCCTTAACATGCACCCACACTAGGAATTTTCCTTGTCAATAAGACATTGGCCTTTGTAACAAAAGGAGAGGGCTGTTTAAATTCTTAGAGCAGTGTTTTCAAACTGTGGGTCGCAACCCAGTATTGGGTCACGGAATGTAAGGCACTGGGTCACGGCAGCTCTGGTCAGCACCGCCGACTGAGCCATTAAGAGTCCCATCAGTGGTGCTGCCTGGCTAAGACAGGCTAGTCCCTACCTGTTCTCACACTGCGCTGTGCCCCAGAAGCGGCCAGAAGCAGGTCCGGCTCCTAGGCTGGGGAGCCACAGGGCTCTGCACGCTGTCCCTGCACCGAGCACCGTCTCAGTACTCCCATTGGCCGGTTCCTGGCCAATGGTAGCTGGGGGGGCAGTGCCTGTGGGTGAGAACCACGCAGAGCCACTTGTGCGCTTCCCCCTAGGAGCCGGACCTGCTGCTGGCCACTTCCGGGGCGCAGCGTGGTCCGCAGTGCCAGGACAGACAGGAAGCCTGCCTTAGCACCCCCGCTGCACCGCTGACCGGGAGCCGCCCAAGGTAAGCCCACACCCCAATTCTCTGCCCCAGCCCTGAGCCCCCCCCCAAACCCGGAGCCCCCTCATACACCCCAAACTCCTCATCCCTGGCCCCACCCCAGAGCCTGCACCCCCAGCCCAGAGCTGTGACCCCCTCCCACACCCCTGCCCCAGCCCAGAGCTCCTTCCCACACCCTGAACCCCTCATTCCTGGCCCCACCCTGCAGCCCTCACCCCCGCACCCCAACCCTCTGCCCCAGCCCCGAGCCCCTCCCACACCCTAGACTCATTCCCAGCTCTGTTGGGTCGCGGGCATCAACCATTTTCTTCAACTGAGTTGCCAGAAAAAAAAGTTTGAAAACCACTGACTTAGAGCACAGTACTGGCACTGACTCACTGTGTGACTTTGGGAATGTCACAACATCTAAACCCTGTCTACACTCAGCTATGTCTACATTTAAACTGCTACACTGGTACAGCTGCGCCACTGTAGCACTTCAGTGTAGCCACTCACTACAGCACTGGGAGGGGTTCTCCCATTACTGTAATTACTCCATCTCCCGGAGAGCTTGCAGCTAAGTCGACAGAAGAATTCTTCCATCCACCTAATGTCCTCTACACTAGGGCTTAGGTCTGCTAACCTACGTTGCTCCAGGATGTGGATTTTTCACACCCCTGAGACACCTATCTGGGTCGACTTAACTTTTTAGAGTAGACCTGTCCTAAGCAAATTTTTTCACAGCTTTCCCAGTTGCTAACATCAGTTCATCGTTACCAGTATTGGCAACATCTACACCTAAAAGTTAGGTTGCCCTAGCTACATTGCTCATCCCTGAGAGACGTCATTAAGCCAGCCTGAGTCCCAGCGTAGACAGCACTAGGTCGATAGATGAATTCTTTCATCACCTAAACTACTGCTCAGAGGGGCGGATAACTACAGTGACAGAAAAACCCCTTGCATCACTGTAGCATGTCTATATGCTACGGTGGCACAGCTGCAGTGCTGTAGCTGTGCCACTGTAGCGTAAACATAGACTAAAAAACCTGCCACCATTGTTTTAAGCATCCTGGCTTGCTGTGAGCAGCATTAGATAACATGGTGCTTAAAACAGTGGCAGCAGACATTGGGTAATCCACAGGAGGGGTCCCAGTGGGGTTAATACTGGCAGAGCTGAAACAGTGTTAGCAGCCACGAAAACGATTTGAAATATTCCTGTCCTGTAGATAGGGCCCATGTTTATCTGTTTATAAAATGGGTATAGTACTTAGCTACCTTAAAGGGATGCTGTGAGAATTAGAATTTGTCAGGGTCTTTGAACTCCTTGGTGTAAAGTACTAGAGAAGTACATATTGTTACTGTTTTTTTATTCTTTAATTGCCAGCTCATGAAAGATTCACAAAACAAGGTTTACAGCATTGTTAAAATGCTTACACAACACAATAGCTGACAACACCAAGGGCAGGGGCTAGGTGTGTTTGTGATAGAGCTGTCCCATCATTGTAACTATCCTTCTAAGCCGAGGGATATTAAAATATAAAAGATTGCTGCTCTCGGAAGTGCACAGAGTGCAGGATTCTTGTGCATTTCATTAGCATACTTGCCAGCCAGAATGGAGCAGGCAGGGTAGAGGAATTACCCCAATAAGTATGTAGGCAGGGGTGGCAGGTTTGTAGAAATTTTGGTGGTGCCCAGAATGCCCAGAGCCCACCTCCCCAAACTCTGCCCCCCCTCACCTGCCTAAGGCTCTGGGAGGGAGTTTGGGTACAGACTCTGGCCTGGGGGTGGGGTGCAGGCTCTGGAAGGGAGTTTGGGGATGGGAGGGGGTGTGGAGGGCGAGGGTGCAGGCTCTGGAAGAGAGTTTGGGGGTGGGAGGGGGTGTGTGGGAAAAGGGTGGGGGTGCAGGCTGTGGAAGGGGGGGGCACGGCATTTACCTGAGGCTCCTAGGCAGTGTGGGCCAGGAGGGGCCTCTCTGCGCTGCTACCCCCAGGAACCGCCCCCGCAGCTTCCTATTGGCCGTAGGGGCGCTTGGGGTGGAAGCAGCACGTGTAGACACAGTCCCACCCTGCCCAGGGGCCACAGGGAGGGGTCGGCAGCCACGTGGAGCAAGCAAGCAGGAAGCCGCTCAGCTCCATTGCACTGCTGGTGGGGGGTGGGGGCTCCAGCCCATTTTAAATCACCCGGGGGATGCGCGAGGGGAAGCGCCCAGGGGCTGAAGGTGGGGCCAAGGGAGAGACATTGCTGGAGCCAGGCCCCGGGCCAGGAATATTCCTGTTGCCCCGGCACCACAGGGCCATAGAACTTGCCGCCTATGCATGTAGGTACCTACTGCACATGTAAACCTGATAAATCAATGTTTCAATGCATATGTCTTATGTGTGCACACAAGTACACAATATCTATACGAAACACATAAAGAGAACATTAATGTTGCATGGTTAAACACGTAAGTCATGAAATATCAGAGTTAACCTTACATGTGTATCCCTGTGGGACCCTTTGGGCAAGGCTCTCTCTGGCTAGTGTCATGTAACATGCTTTGTTCTCAGTAATTAGTAACATGCATTTCAGTACCATCTTTTCCATAAAATAACTTACCACACAAGATCTGATATTAAATGAGTCTGCGAGACTAGAAACAAGAGCTGGAAAATTGCTCAGGCCTCAGAGAGAGAAATTGCAATTAATAACATTTTATATTTATATTCCCAAATAAACTTTAAGATGAGTTAAGGGTAAAAGTGTGTTTCAGTGGAGTCCCAATCATCATAATCAAATTCTCAGTCTACTGAGGACCATTGTGCCAGGCAGAGTAACCACAGCTGATGGCGTCACACCAGGCATCGTGTGGTGAAATTGCCACATTTGGCTCAGTCCTGCGAATCCAAAAATCTCTGTGGCAGTCCCGTGGGCAGTGCCCCGTAAGGGTCAGGGTGTGCACCTCTTTGTGCCTTGGAATCTAGACAATGTTCCAAATTAAAAACAAAAAACAAAACCTCCCACACTTTAAAGAGTTTGGAAATGAACTATTAAAGTCTCCCGCAGCAATATAAGCCTTCATCACTCACCATTACCACTTTACACCCAGTAACTTGCACTTTACACCCAGCCTTAAATTTACACTCCTGTTTTGTACTGTAATGGAAATACAGTGATTTTATATAATGCTTATCAAATACACAATAAAAATTTAAAAAGAAATATAGTTCCAGAGTACATTAAGTTATGTCAAAGTTCTTATGATATTATATGTAGTGGCTTAGAAGAATAGAATTGGAATGACTGGTTTGATGTTCTGAAACGTTGGTGTGGGATAGCTATATAGAAGTGAATATAAAGCATGGAGATTTGTAGTTTAAGTTATATTGTGCAACAATCTAAACCTGATGTGCTAAAATCTCTGCAGATGTACATTGGCACAGCTCCATTGGTTGCATCAGTTTACACTTGCAGATAATTTGACACAGTTTGTTTGCAATGAGTAATGTGGCAGTATGTTAATGGTACGGTACTTAACCTTAATTATAGCAGAGCTGTTGCTCTACTCTAACATCGGAAATGACTTCCTTCAATGAAAATGGGATTTTATAATCTAGTAATGCATTATTTTGACCTTTGCTATATATTTCTGCAAGGTTTAGAGAGCAAAATTAAGATTGGGTGAGTGGTGAGAGTCAAGTGGGGACATAGTGGGAGACAGAGGATATAGCAGTGGGAAACTGACTGGATTCCTTACCTGTACATTTCAAGACATTAATGGTTTTTTAAAATAAAGCTATGGGGGAGTTTTAGCTGGACTCCACTGGAACACACTTCTAACCTTTACCCTTTCTTAACAAATCAAAGGTTTTGTGGTTGGTTATTTCTGTGCAGTGTTTTGTTTGTTTGTTTTTTGTAAATGAACAACAACCATTTAAGTCAGGTTGGCATCAAAGTGGCGGGGGGCTGCTCTGACTTACCATATGAGCCTCCCTACTGGGGATTCCCCTCCTACAGAAGGAATTATACACATGAGGTATCCAGGGCATGGGGAAGAAAGAAGGGAGGCTGTTGTTGACACCAAATTCTTTAAGTGCTTCAAGTTTTATATTTAAAAAAAAATACAGGTTTACAAAGAGTTACCGTGTATGAAGGACTCATCCCTCCCTAGCCTCCCATCCACATTATTATTACTGGTAGTGGTGGTATTGTAGAGCCCCAGTCGTGGTCCAGGACCCCATTGTACTAGGTGTTGTACAAACACAGAACAAAAAGATGGTCTCTGCCCCAAAGAGCTTACAGTCTGAGTCTCTCTTTTGTCTTCCCTGCCCTCCGGTACATGTTGTATGATACCCTGCATCCTGCACCTTTCCTCCCCAGGTCACCTATAGCACATTTCACACTCCCCCAGTTCCTGGCATCCCCTTCCATGCCACTCCTCTTTCCACATTCTTGGCAGGCCCTCAGTCCCTCTTTATGTCCTACAAGTCTCCTGTGATTTATATTCCTGCTCCTCTTGCCTCCCCCAAGGCCCCTCCCATTCTGAGATCACTGGGGACAGACGTATGCCGCAGCCACGCCTCCATTTGCGCCCCCCCATTTCATCTTCATTCCAGTCCTCCACATCCTCCCATGCCTCCCTCCATACCTCTGCCAAATGCCTACCTTTCTGCTTTTCCCCATAGGCTCCTGCCCCCTCCCATGCTCCCCCGCTGTATCTGGCGCAGGTTAACAGCAGCAGCACGGCCTGGAGACAACTGCAAGTCAGTTTAGTTTTATAACAGTTTAAAAATTAATTGTAAGTGTTGCTGCGTGTGAAAGAGCTGTGTAGGCGTGTGGCTGAACCCATAGCCACGGGTTTGAGAGTAAAATTGCAAACACGGGGGAAAATAAATACTGCAACTTGCCACTTAAAGGTCCCCACAGTTCTGTGCAGGCCCCTTGCCACACTGGCCCAATGTATAAGAAGTCAGACCCAGTGTGTTCTTAAGCTCGGCCAGAAAAAGGAGTAAACAGCAAATGAACAATGACTTTCTTTATCCATGGGAAAAACAAACAGCCCTTAACTTACAAAGGCAATTAATGGGTGTAGTTTCAGTGTAAGCAAGATGATCAATGCCCAGCTACTCCTGCTTCTGTTCCTGCCCTGGATGCTTCCTGATTTTGCTTCCTGGCTGGGCAGTCAAAGGGAGTTTTCTCTTCCCCTTAGGGACCCACCTCTGACTTCCTTATATCATTGCTCTATTAAGTCCCTAGTTAGTCCCTTCTGTGCCAGCCTTAGCATGGAGTATGTTATACCCCACTATGAGATCTTTATATTATACATCTTTGTAATTCCCCATTACACTCCCCACAAAAAATGACAAGGTACTTCTCAGCAAGGCCAACAAAATAAGCTTGAGCTTGTAGGCCAAGATGTTTTGGAGAGACAGTGAACTCCAAAACATAAGATATTTTTCAAAATAATCCTGCAGGGATTTTTTGAAAACACCATAACTTTAAAACCCCTTTCCTGTTGGTTTCCCTCCAAAGTTTCCACACCCTAAGATGAGATGTAGCTTGTGAAGTTTCAAGGGAAGTGATTTCTTTTTTGGGAAGGTAGATGAAAAGTGATCATTAAGACCTTGATCCTGCAAACACTCAGGCACATGCTTAACTTTTCTACCACATTGAAATCGACAGGGCTGCTCACAATTGTAAAGCTAAGCATGTCCCTATGTGCAGGATCGGGACCTACGCTTATCAGAAGAAGCTATATCACCTCAACTAAGGAATGGACACTGATTCGCCATAAAATAGAAATGAACTAATGTGGATGTGTACTGCTGCCCTCTACTGGGCAGTAGCAGTGCAAATGTGGGATTGCTCTTGTATGCTGATTCAATAGCTGACAGATTCCTCTTTAGGAGGTTGGGAGGATCTTAGTTCCATCCTGCTATCACCATGAAGTGCCAAAGGCTACGGGCTGCAGCATAGGTATCTGGAATACGTACTCACATGACATTACTAACCTAACCCATTAGCAAGCCTACCAACAATGAAGGAAAATAAACAATCTCAGGTTTCCAAGGGGTTATAATAACCAAGTATGAGAAAACGGATTCTTAAAGTCAGCAAAATAGCTTGACAGTATCCTTTTTAATAATTAACTTCAACAATCTGGTTTGTCAGGACACACTTCAGTCCTAGGAAGCCAGGCCAGGTCAGAGCTACTATTAAAAATGAAAGCTACAGAACTTTTATCTTTTTGGGAACCAAAATAACAGCAAGAGAAGAAAAGCAGTGATTATATCAGAGTAATTTTACAGTGAAAATGAGGCTGAAACTGATTAGAACATTAGTGCCCTACAGCAGTACAAATGGACTCAATACTAATATGAGCGGAGATTGTGTTTTGTTAATATCTTTCAGAGTGGTAGCCGTGTTAGTCTGTATCAGCAAAAACAATGAGGAAATTTGTTAGTCTCTAAGGTGCCACAAGTTTTAGTTAACATCTTGTATTCTAATCTGCTGTCTCAAATTCAGTTATATTTTTGGGGAGGTAAAAAGATAATCCCCACAAATTCCAGAGAACAGCTATTCATTTAATCTGGTAAATCAAAATAAGAACCCACCCACACAGTAAGTAAGCCACTTTGAAACCCTTTCCAAGCTTTAATGGCTGGAACCTGCCTTCAAGGCACAGCTCAGCAGCACGGGGAGGAAGTGAGATACACGGGCTCAGTGGGAGCTCCTGGAGGGGTGCCTGAGGTATAGTAGAAACAGTGTCTCTGGGAGGGAGTGGTGGGAGACAGAACAGTGCTCTGCACCCTTTTAAAGTGTGTAGTTTGAGTTCCCAACCATATGGAGTCAACTCTGTTGGCCAGAGGGCGGGGGGCAAGGTCATGGTCAAGTGTCAAGGGGATGATTGCACTCCTGTAGGCACTAGGTCTGAGCAATCCTTGCCCCCTTGCACACGCATGAATGGCAAGACATGATCTGTCTCTAGGATGTCATCAATAATTATATCCTGTACAAATAAACCCCTTAGGCATCCAACTTTGCTTTCCCTTAAAACTCAAATAAAATACACAGAAATGCAGAGAATGTTTGAAAGAGACCTATCATGATCTATTAGCAATGGCCATGCTTATTTGCAAACTAAACACTGACAGTACAGACCATAGCAGTGTCTACGTGTGAGGTTGCATTTCATATTTTTAACAGTCCTAAAGTGTGGTTATCTCATGGAAATCATCTCTGTCCCTCCGGCTCTATTGCGTATGCAAGACAGAGTGAATGGGCTGGTTTCCCATTGCACACACTTTGAAGGAACATGGAATGCTCTCTCAGTAAGCCATGAACTAATAAAATCAGGCAGAATTTCCTGCAGCTTAGTTATTTGTGAATAATATGATAACGGTTGATGTTGAAGCTGAAAAACCACTCCTTGTCTGCAATAGAAAACAGTTGGTTTAGGGACTTCTGCCAATAAACTGGCCTGAGTGGTCAAATAGCAAGGGATAGAAGAACTATTTGACACCTCTGCCATTTCTGGCCCTCTACATACAGGGCTGTCCACTATGTCGGAAAAGTATGTTTACACATAACCTGATTTAGCTACAGCAAAATGTAAGCTATGTAACAATTTGGTGACCCAGTATGGGATTTAGGACATGCTAAATAATGTGATCTTGTGTGAAATTTTTCATATTTGTGAAAATGTTTGGGTTTTGATTTGAGTTTAATCTCGGCATTCGTTCTGTTACCCTAACAGGCTGAGTCTACCCAGTGTGATTTGGAGGATCAACAAAACCCATTTTGACTCTCTTTCTTCACAGGCTGTGTTTAGCTCGGTCAGCTATTAAAAAACAAACCAAACCAAATACATTCTACATGTTAGACATTTCTGGGCCAGATCTCTCTCATGCTAGTTTTACACCACTGGAACTCCATGGACTTCACTCCTGATTTTACATCAACGTAACTTAAAATCAAATCTGCTAATGTTGTGTCTTTGTGACTCATTGCTGAGTGTGTCTTACAGGTCCCCCACAGTACTGATTCACAGAGGGGAGTTGTTACAGCCCCCCAGCTAGAGAACCATGGCTCCTTAGCTCAAGCTGTAGTAGTACTTGCTTTTAGCCCTGGAGGTCCCTGGTTCAGACCTGGTGTGTCAGTGAACAGGCCGGTTGTCACATCTATACTAGAGACAATCACAACTTTTCCATTAAAACTGTTTTCCAATGGAAAATTAGGGTTTCAATTAAATGAAATTTTTGGTGACGCATCTGCTTTCCATGGAGAATTAAATTTTTTACACAATGCTGAAAATCAAAATATTTTGGCCAAAAACTGAAATATTTTCATGTGAAAGTTCTGCAACAGTATTCGTGGGAGTTATAGTTTGATTACCTCCTGTCCCCATTCTTCTTTATGGACCATTGTCCCAAGCTGACATCTCCTGTGAAGCATCATAGGAGAGGTAGTGAAACCAGCAAGCCTGGCCTGTAGAGGAGAATTGGAGCATGCGACAAACATTGCAGCATTTTGAAATTGAAATATTTTGGCTGAAATATTTCTTTTTGACATTGATGTTTCAATATTTAAATTTCTTCTGAAAAATAAAAACTTTCCATGGAAAATTTAGATTTTTTTTCATTTTCACCATTTTTTTCTGCAAATAAATCTCTTCTTCCAACCAGCTCCAGTCTACATTCATGAATTGTAGCTAAAAACTCTTATGTGGGGATTCTTCTGCACCATGGTTAGCCCTCATGGGACCTCTAGTGTAGACAAGGTGTTTCTAGTATCATGGCTTGTCTATATTACCATTCCTACCTTTGCTAGCACCAGTGGAGCTGCTCTGGTGATAGGCTGTTTCTTGAAAATTGCCAGTGTAGATGCAACAGAGGAAGCATAAAAATTTGTTAATTCTGTACTCTGCTGGTTTCATCCAGATTTTTGGTAAATCTGTTGCAAATAAATCACCTGGTCTGTCTCTACTTTGCTGTATTCTTTTATAATCAATCATCCTCTCTTATAATAATTATGTCTGAAAATAATTTGTACTATCAACAATTCTGTTTATTTTTAATGAAAAGTTTGCAAAACAAATCTAATTGATAACTTACGTTTTCTGCATGTTAGACTATGGTATAGACCTTGATGATAAAATAAAGTTTGCAATAAGACGTTGCAGGATTCTATTCTCATTTTTGTTTATGCCCTGTTAAGTGTCTTCACAAAGCATTTTACTGACATATTTGATGGTACGCAATAAGCAGCAGGCCCAATGTGTTTCATGAATTTCTCCTACAATGCTTAAAATTCCTCAGAAATGAACAGAGGGCCATTATGCTAAACAGTCTCTTCAGGAAATCTATAAGCAGCAAGCATATATTCCCCAATGCCTCAATTGTCTTTATCAGCAAGAGTGTTTGTCCATATGTCTCACTTCTGGCAACCTGAAAAAGCATCAGCCATCATTAAGGAGCATTGTGTATTCTTTTTCTCAGTGACAGCTCAACAAGCAAAGTCTTTGAAACATTTTACTGCTCAGTTTTCTGAAAATATATGATCCAAATTCTTCCTCCTCCTTTATGAAACTACAAACTTTTGATATTTGTACAACTGGCCATTTTACCTTTCTTTTGTTGTTTCTTCCTTTTTTGTTTGATATCTTCACCTTCCCCCTCAGCTTCCATCCTCCTTGCCAGAATTCTTTGTTATGTTTGAAGACACTATGAACAACCCTATACTTTCAGGCTAGATGACTTTAATTACAAGAAGGAACAAAAGCAAAGTCTCTGAGTGAACACAGCATGCAGTTCCTCTGTATTGGCCTGCATCTCAACTGGAAATAAAATTCATAAATGGTATCTGCCTCCAACAGACAAAAGAAGCTGAAATGTAAAGGTGCAACAGGATAGAAACAGTGACATGGCAACATACACCTCAAATATTATCTTTATGGATTTTGTAAATTTTTTTTACCAAGAACAAGGTAGTGGAAAGCTTTTTAAAGTCAGGGCAGAAATTCAGATATATTTTCTCCTTCTGTTTTGGTCCTTAGAGGCAACAGATCATTCCCTTAGAAAATCTAGGCTTACATCTCCATTGCCTTGTACTTTGTGTAGTCATTTTCAGCTATGCAAAGTGGGCATAAAACATTACCACTGGAACTTGGTACCACTGTGTACTCCCTTTGCAAATCTGGTTGTAAATGACTATACGTGCTATAAGGCAGTAGAGAATCAAGCCCCCATTCTACTACACCATGTTTGATAGGCACCTCTGTTCATTCCTTCTACTCCATCTCACCTAGTTGGAAAACATCAGTCTTTAAGAACTGCAGCTGTCACTTGGCCCATTGGTGCTGTGAAAAAAGATCACTTGCTGTTATCAAAGATAACATTAGCATCAAAATACTGTTCTGAACATTCTGTATGCTTCATATTTTTCCTCCTTTAATTAAACTGAAACGTTCCCTATTTACATAAAGGGCTACGTTGCCATTTTATTGTTCTTTTTAACTGGAAAACTTCACAGTGCGTCTTCATTTTCTCTGGACTCTTTCTTGGTTTAGAATCCTAGCCTTGTTGCCCTATCACTTAGTTATGTTTCCCAGATACAAAGAGAAAATATGTACAACTACACTCAGGTGACTTTGCTTCAGATTAAGGAAAAGCAACAAAGAACAAAAAGAAAGCAAACAAAACAAATATAAAATTTCCAGGGGTGAGGGTGAGAGAGAGGGAGAAACCAGAGTGAATCATTCTGAATCACTCTGCATCTGAAATGAAACAAAAACTGGCATCTGCCCCTATATCAGGTAAGGAGCTCCTCTACATTTAAAGGTGCTGTACACAGAAAGCAGACTCTGCCTCTTAGTTTTAAGGGCATTGTAGAGAGGGTTCATCAGGGCTCGTCCTTCTCCGGGGTGGCGGGGAACCACATCGCCTCCCTTGTCCCTGCACTGGCCCTTGGGGAATCAGTCAGGCCACAGGAGTCCTGGCTTGAGCCATCCAGCAGGGGCTGAGCAAACACAAGTAACAGCAGGTAACAGGCCCAGGCCCTGGGTCAGGACGAGGCAGCAGTGAATCACAGCTCAGGCCCTTGGGCAGGGGCTGAGCAAACACAGGTACCCGTTAGCAGGCCCAGGCCCTGGGTCAGGGCGGGGCAGCAATGAGTTCAAGACTCAGGCAGGGGCTGAGCAGAAGTTTATATAGTCAACAGGCCCTGGGTCGGGCAGGGCAGCCATGAGTCTAAGGCTCAGACCCTCAGGCAGGGGCTGAGCAAACACAGATAAATACCACACCTAGGCTTCGGGCTCCGAGTGGCCTGGGAGAGGGGGAGACACAGGACCTCCCACTCCACTGCATCCCAGCCGGGGCCCTAGCAGCGGCCAAAGGCCTGCTGCTGTGTCAGTGGGGATCAGAGGCATCTGGCCTCTCCAGCAACTGCCTCTCGAGTGAGCTCTGGGGTTGGGCTCTTATATTTCCTGTCCAGCACCTGACCCTCTGGGGGGCGGGCTTGGAGTGCTCTGGCTCCGCCCATTCTGGTGTCCGGTGGAGCTCATCCATCTCCGGGGCGGCGGTGAACCACACCGCCTTCCTACAGGCACTGACTAATAAGAATTTAGTATCTTAATGAATCCTCTGTCCCCTGGAAAACTGAAGACAGGTTCCTTTCTTTACAGATTTCCTTGCCTAGTATTTGAGATTCTCATTAAGCCTCTCAGTTACTAGGAGTTCAACATTTTATAAAGGGGGACCCAGAGCCCTGAGAAAACCAAAGTCCCCACAAAATGCAAGGGGTTAGAAGCGGTAAGTACAGTGATGCAAGTAGAAATCATTTCTTGCCAGTATTGCACTCATGGGAGGACCAGAAGTGGGGGACACGTGATCTCCTCACATGAACCTCCATGTAATTTCTCCCCGCCCTGCTCCTATCCCGGGGTCCCCACACTCTCCCCATCCCCTCCGACACTCCCCTTTGTATATACAAACATCAACATGCTTAACTACTCAGTTTTCCCCCCACCTATGTAGTATTCAGTCTGTTTATATGGAAGATGGGAGTTGGGTGAGGAGTCATTTCAGCATATGTATGACTTATTAAAAAGCCAAATTTTAAGTAGAACTGTATCCTAAACTGCTCTATGGTATTGTGCCCAAACATTGCATTTCAATGGGGGATTCAGCTTCCTTTATAGGAACAGACTCCTGAAACTCTTACCAGTCCACAAAAGCGATCCATAGTCATGCAAATAGTCCCATTGTCTTCAATGGGATTGATCAAATGATTAAGGGTTTACAGGATTAGGTTCCAAGTTTGTAAATTGTTCTGGATGAAACTGACAATGCCTGAGCTGTCAGATCAGAAGGAGCTTCATTTGAATAAAGGTGGGCAGATGTGTGATAAGTCTTAGCTCCTTTGCTAAGATAAGGAACATATTTTCAGCACTGTTCTTGGCAGATTCCTGAGGCAGCTGGTTTAAGGCCATCAGTGTCTGGCATTATAGTTATATACTTATAGTTCTCTCTATATACTTATAGTTCTCTCACCCACAAAGCTGGAAAATGAGGTATTTGTTTTGCTGCTCCAGTTCCAGTTAACAAAATGCATGTTAGCTAGTTTGGCTGCAAAGAAGAATTCTAGATACACTAAGGACAACACCTGATTCCTGTAAGTCTGCAGAATTGGGCTGACATCAGAATCCAAACATCCTCTGGTCAGTGCAAGCAGAGACATTCCTCTAATAATTTGGACTTGATGTGATGCAGTATGGATGTCATGGATAATTCAGGTCAATGCGGGGAGAAAGAATCAAAAACACTGCTTAAACACCGTCCATCCCCTCCACCGCTCCCCTCTTGAGGACTCCTGACCGATGTAACAGCACAATACATATGCTAACAAAACTTAAAGCCTTTGTTTAAGTTTGTTAGCATATGTATTGTGCTGTTAAAGCCATTTAAAGAATGAATGCCCTCCCTAGCCGCATTCTGCTCCTTTAAAGAGCAGAGCGCAGCCCCTCCCACAGCCCCTCCGGAGGGGAGGGGGGCTAGCTCCAAGTCTTTCTGGTACCCCGTACCTGCTAAAAATCTCTTGCCGGTACTGCGTACTGGTGGGTACCGCCCTACTTGCACTTCTGGGTAAGTAGAGGTGGTTCTATATTCACTACAGAAAAAGGCATATCTCCAACTGAGGCTTTTTATGGATGCAGGGAACCCGGCATGGCGACTATAGCATAGTTCGTTTTTAGCTAAGAGTCTCCCATCTACAGATCAGTATGGAAAACCTATGCTTAAATTCTGAAATTAATATGTTATTCCGTGACTATCTTGTATTTCTAGGTGAACTTGTGGGTAGATCTATGGCAATAGAACATCCTGTTCCACATATAGGATCGCTACATTGCACAATTAAATACATTTTAATGGTGCTCAAAGAAATGCATTCGTACCATTATTTTGCCTTCTCGTCAATTCTTCCCCCTTGCTTTAATTTCCTAAATAATGCCAATGACATTTAATGCAACAAACTATGCTGATGTAAAGTTATTGATGAAGTTTTAAATACACTAAAATACGGCAATTAGCTTATGGTGCCAAGAGCCATCACTCAGCCATATTGCACATGAAGATTAAGACACATATGTAATGCCATATAAAGTACAATAAACCACAGTTCTGTGTACAGGAAGGCCAATTAGCAGTTAATGTGAGAAATTTGAATTTTCTGACTTATTGCATGTATTTAAAGCCTCTACAATGACATTGTATTGCCATCATATTTTTGCATTAAGTACACGTACATATGTCAGTCTGACAAACATAGTGTAGAGTACCAACGATATATCATCTAGTATAGAGCATGTGTCCATGTGCATACAAGCCATGTGTCACAGATCTAATTCTTTGGATAAATCAGAAATCATGCTCAGGCTCAATGGTGACATTTTTCAGATTCAAAGGAGAAAGTTCAACTCCCTGTATTTGCTAAGAGAAGGGATTACATCACAATGCCTGGACCATATCACCTTGAGAGTGTGCAATATAATCATGAAGGTATTGAAAAGCAGACTTATCAAAATGTGTGCATTACAGTATAAGCTTATATATGTGCTGGGAATGGTATGATCTAATGATGCTTATTAATTGGATCTATATACTGTATAGTGATACTGTACTTTAAAACCTTTAGATTGCTCACTTATCTAGGGATCAAACAAATGGCGGGGGGGGGGGTTCGGCTGGCTACCTTTGTAGAACAGCACCCCCCAAAGGGACTGGGACTAGCATATCCCATTCCTTTAGATAGCTACTCCTCATGTTTAGGCATGAGTTAAGGACCCTAGAAAATCTCTTGTATGGAGTCCCTGAAGAGGAACTAAGGGAGCTGAATATTTGGACTGTGTAGAAACCCTACAAGCCAACATTGAAAACATTCACACTTTTGCTCGGGAAATTTTGAGAGTAGCCTCTGACAAAGTGAAAAGGCAGTATGAGGTCACGTCATATGGGGAAATTTTTAAAAGACAGGACCTGGTCTGCCTCCACAATCCTAGAAGAAAGAAGGGTAAGAGCCCTAAACTGTATAAACCTTGAGTCTGAGGGAAAGCCTACACAGTACTGACCCAAATCAACAAAGTGGTGTACAGGATTCAGTTGGGTCCCAGGGCTAAACCCACAGTTATCCATAATGGCTCTCTATGATGGTATCAGGGGGACAGAATTTCAGCTTGGCTGCCCCCTGAATCAGAGAATGTAGCTGTGGACGTTGAGGCTGGAAAAGTTGTTACAGAGGTGAGACTCCCATTCGAACAAAATGGGCAGGGTTTGCCTCAGCCAGCAAATTCCACAGAAACAATAGGCGTTTCTCAGGGGCTGACTGTAGGGAAACCCAGGGAGAGAAAAGCCGCAAAGAGATTTGGGTGGGAATAAAATGCTTGTAGGTTGGTGATTTTAAGCTATTCTGACAGAAAGATTTTGTACATATGTAAATAGGTAACTGTGTATTATTTATAATTTATTAAATTATTTCTTTTCTTTTTGTTTGGATGGGTTGTTTGCTTGGTGTCATCATTTTAGTCCTCATCAGGAGGATGAATGAAGCTGACATAGGGGGTGTTTTGAGCTGGGCAAAACCTTGTTATGAGTTCAGTTAAAAGCTCATTGAAATTGGTAGGTGTGAATTCACTCTTCAATTAACTTAACTATAAGCATAAATCCCACCTAAAACAGAAGGTGTGTGTGACCCTGCCCAGGAGCTTTTGGCTGAGTATTGTTTTGGGTAGGGTTAGGGGTGAGGAAAGAGAGATCTCAGAGAAACTGAGGTCAGACAAGAACAGATGGAGTGAGAGAGACAGATAGCCCGAAGGAGCAACTGAAAATGGGCAATACATACAGGACAGCTTCGTGACAGGAAATAGAGAATCCAGCAATGGGAGAGAGAGTAAAGCAATCGAGAGTCCATTTGTTATTAATATACAGAAATCTATTGAGCACGTAGATGTTATAGTGATGAGAACTATGCAAATATCTAAAATAGTCAGAATGTGTAAGTAAGTAATAGGGAAGCCAAGCGCTAAACCACCAGCTTTTTGAATGTAACATAGGGGAATAAATTGCTAGACTGCAGCAGTACAATGGGAATAGATTTTTGAAAAGTATATTTTGTGCAATTAAAAAAAAATCAATGGAATTGAGGTTGCTCAGCATCTTAAGGGATCGGACTCCGTATGAACAAGATTCAGTGAAGGACAAGGCTGGAGCTTTCTGAAAGACACCCATAATTAAAGAGCAAAAAGATGCAGGTCTTCTGACCAGAGCACTCAAGAATACATAACATTGTCGGGAACAATCCAGTATTGGTGAAGGATGGGCAAGATCATTGCCGTTCCCATCTCTAATTTCTCTGATTCTGTGATTCAATCATTATGCTAAAAATGGTTTTCAAAAATATTTTTACACATTTATTTATGTGGGCCATAATGTGCCACTTTCTCCATTGATCCATTTTGTGTATTTAGGAAACAATTTCCTATAAGATAGGAACATAGGAATTGCGATAGTGGATCAGACCCATGGTCCTTAGATGCTACAGAGGAAGATGCAAGAAACCCCACAGTAAGCAGATGTAAGATAAACTAACCTCAATTAAGTTCTTATTCTAATCTCTAATCATTAGATATTGGTTTAAACCCTGAAGCATGAGGATTTATCTTCCTTCTAGCACTCTTGTTAGTATTAACTAATATGACTTATCTGTATTAGCACATATAGGTTAGTATTAACTAATATACTTATCTATATAAATGACCAATCTCTCTTTGAATCTTGGTAAGTGACATCCTGTGGCATTGAGTTCCATAGTCTAATTATACATTGTGTGGAAGAAGTAGTTCCTTTTATTTGCTTTGAATTTGCCACCTTTGAATGTCATTGACTAGCCCCTTGTTCTTGTGTTATGAGAGCAAGCAAGCACAAACCTTAGTGTATGCTCTAGAAAGGAGAGAGATTATTTTATATACTTTTATCACATCCCCTCTTATTCATCTCCTTCCTAAGGTAAACTATCCCAATCTTTCCACTCTCTCCCTATGAGAGTTTCTCCATGCCCCTAATTATTCTTCTTGCTTTTCTCTAAAGGTTCTCTAATTCTGCAATAGCCTTTTTGGCCATGGGGTAAGCAGTGCTGCATAGAGTATTCTAGATGAGGCTGCATTCATTCAATGGCCTTATAATACTCTCCATACTATTCATCATGCTATTTCTTATGCATCCTAGCATCATTTGCTTTTTTGCTTTTTCTTTTTTACTATTGAGCTGTCCACTGTGATGCTCCATTTCCTTTCTACAATGATAGAATTCATTTAAAAGCCAGTGAGGGGTATGAGAGTTCCAATTTTTCCCCCTCCCTCCAATGTGCATTACTTTACATTCATCAACACTGAACTTCCTCTGCCATCACGTTGCGTATTCACTTAGTTTGGTTAAGTCAGTCCCTCTGAAGTTCCTCACTGTCTTCTCTCGGTTTGACTAACCTCAATAACTATGTAACTTACAAAATTTGAAGACCATAGTTAGTTTAAAATGTTAAGTGTCTTTAACAAAAAAGGGATGTACAAACTAAAATCTCAGATTTTAAGGTGTTAAAGTAGGGCCTGGTTCCCACTGATTCAATGGGTTTTGACTCAGATCCTTAATCATTTGCAACCAAGAAACCATTTCAGCTAAAGGTTTGGGTTTCCAGAGTAATATTTTCAAAAAACAAAAATATCTCAGTAGTTTCTCTGTTATATAAAAATGATTTGTATTTTCATTGGAAATGGCATGTTTGTTATCTTATTTTAAAGATCAACCAACATGTTGCTTTATCTTGCAAGCTGATAACACTTCAACAAATTCTAATCTTGGTAAGCTAACAAATGCAACAAGAAAGCCACTTCCAAGAGTTTTTCTTCCATAAAGCCAGAAGTAACTTTTCACATATCAAATACAAGGCAAAACATAAGCTCAGTCATTCCTTTCCCATTTGGGGGTCTTTGTAAATTGTATTGGTTTAAGAAATTGAAAACAGTGACTAACTCTCCAAAGATATTAAAGGGTGATGGGGAATGCACACTTGGCAAAGAGATCACCTTACTTGTAGGAAACATTTTTTGCCTCCTACATATTATGATTTAGTAATCACATTGTTATCTGGCATATTTGAAATGTTCTAGCAACAGCATCAGGATTCCATTCAGAAGCGTATTATAAAGCTTATTCTGAAAAGGTGTTTGTTGGCTAGACTGAACCGCTACATCTTTGTCTGAAAATGACCCTTATTAATGTTATTTAGTGCAGAAAAGATGCATACTTTCCAATGTGGCCATTTAAATATTTGTCACGGCACTGTTGTTTTTAATTAATACAGTTTGATATTTCATGGCAAAAAACAAATAGTTGTTTTATATCCGGGGAGGTAGAAAGGAGCATATTTAATGGTTGGCCAATATTTTGGCTGAGTCAGATCTTAAAGGTGACCTGAAAAAAGTTAGCTTTTGCCTTCTCCCCCCCACGCTCTCCACCTTCTTCCTTTTAATGAACAAAGAGGACCTGAAAGAGGTATTTTTCCCTGCTAGTTTTCACATCAGAAATTCAAATTTTGTCTACCCTGAAACATTCTAGGTTGACTAGGGATTAGAACAAATGTAATTATGACATCTCAAGAAATTGACAGCTGAAGAAATGAAAAGGGAAGGGATCTGATTTAGTCAAACTCTTTAAAATATTTGGGTTTAATACCAATGCCTAATGAAAACTTTGTAGAAAGGGTTTCTTTGTTAAAGATCAGAACTCCCCACCCCAGTCCCCCAACCTTAAATGAAGTTCTGAGTGCTAGTAAAACCCAAACCAGGACAGATCAGATTTGACATATCTAATATTTTAAAGATATAAACAGCAATCAGAAGAGAAAAAAACCCACATACAACATAAACACCATAGATAATTTCCAGGCCTTCTTTATACATCATAAAGAATTTTGTAAAATAGAATTCACCTAATTTTAAAAAGATGCTTTTCAGATTACTTTCAAATTCCAGAGAAACTGACTAGCAATGAATGAAACAAAGGAAAAAAGGGCTTCATGTTAAATTTGTGTTAGGAAGATGTTTCCCATTTTCTTTTTAATTTAAAAAATAAAATACTATGTTTGTACTCATCATGTTGATGTGTTTGTAGCAGCTCCTTACACTGTTGTTATTCTTACTCAATACACTTCTGCTCAGGCTCATGCTGTATTCACTTTTTCTATTTGCTAACTGTATTTTCAGAGAGATGGGACCGTATACGGTGACAGGAATTTCAAATTCAAGATGTAGCCAGTTGTTTACAGCAGGGTACTAGCACATTATTTAAAACACTCACTAGGGACAGATGAAACAAGATATTCCTCACAATGAGCAGACAGCACTGCCCACCGAGAAACCTGGCAAACCCAGCTGATTCACAGGCCTGGGGGAAGAGATAACCTTTTAGGACAAGACCTAACAGACAGATGAGTGGGGGGAAAGAATTCCAGAGTTGAGGGCCCTCCTGTGAGAACACCTAACCACCACTTCCCAAAGTGAGAAATCTGTGGATGGTCAGCTCAAGCCCCTGACCTGATCTCACTTGTTGTCACAGCTCACTGGGGGGAGAAGTAGATTGGCACAACTCTAAATTGCACTTTATTATTATTTGTATCAAAGCAGTGCCCAGTCAGTTCAGGGCACCATTGTGCTAGGGGACATTCAAACATATAAAATTAAAAATGGTCTGTGTTCCAAAGAATTTATAATCTCAAGCCATGTCTACACACAAACTTGCACTGGTTTAGTTAAGCCATTGCAAATCCCTCTGTGGATACTCTGTAGTTTAAGAATGGCTTATTATGCTTTAGCTTAAGTTTGTTCCCAACCGTTCAAGCTAGACTGAACAAATCCAGTTTTAAAGAAAAATAATCGTGTCCAGCCTGGTGTTTGCACCAATTTAATGACATCAGTTCAAAAAACAATTTAAGTTAAACTGGTGCAACTTTACCGTGTACACAAACCCTAAGGTAAGGCTAGATGCAATGAGTAGGTGAAAACAAATAGGGAAGAAAGGATGGAGTAACAGTAGTATATACATATTTTGCATAGACTAGCTGTGTACCCCTGGAAGCAAATAGGGAGCCAGTACAGTTGTCAGAGAAGAGATCTAATATGTTCCCCATGGCTAAAACTGCCAAGTATGAGAGCAGCCACATTCTGCATCAGCTGTAGCATCTGGGTTGTCTTCATGGGTAGCTCCATCTAGAGCGCATTGCAGTGACTCAATCTAGATGTCACGAACGTATGGACCATAGTGGCAGTCCAGCTCCAGGAAGTCACATAGGATTTTGACACATGTAATTGATTAATTAAACTAAACAGTTCTTGGGTTTATTTTGTCCCCAGTACTACCAGCTTCTGCTGAATGCCAGTGTTCTGTAAATTGCACCTCACTTCCTCTTTGGTGGACACAAACTAAAACCATCTGTTCAAAGCCAAGAAATATCAATGCCCTGTTCTCTTCTCACCTTTCCTTTATTGTAAAGGGCTTACAATATTGCTTACTCTACATGTACAGTAGAACTTCCTTTCTTTTCTCTTCACTTAAAAAGAAAATCTCTTTTAATAGAAACTAGGGCCAGATCCTGAAAACACTACCAGGAGTAGAGCTTCACGCTGTGAGAACTCCTACTGACTTCAATAGATAGAAAGCACTCAGGTAGTTCCTAAATATTTGCAGGATTGGGCCCTTGGGTTGCTGCTGTAGTCAAAGCTGGCTCTGACAGAACAACTTTTCCCACCGAGACCTGAGTTACAGCCCTTGAAGATTTTTCCTCCTTTCACATCCTTCTCAGGTTGCAGAATATCTAGTCACCACTGTGATGATGACAGTGGTGTGCTGATAAAGATGAAGAGCTTTGGAAAGGTTGAAATGAGAGGGGACATATGACAACTGAGTATTACAGCTCATATTTTCCTGAGTAAGGATAATGTTGAAGAGCCTCCAGGAGTGAATTTTGACTATTGAATGTCCTCTTTCTCCCCTCAAACTCCTCATCTCTCGCACTTCCCACCCATCACTCTCCCCCAAGTTCCATAATGCACAAATACTTTTGTACAGTCTCTTACCAGATCAAATCAGCTAAAGTAAAAAAAATTTAAAAATAAAAGCTAAAATTGTACTTGATAATGCAAAACTGATTCTGTTCTCAGGCCAGTTTGACCGTATTGATTTCAATGGAGTCACTTTTTATTTACATCAGTGTAAATGAGCTCAGAATCATGCCTTGTATTGGAATGCATGTCCAGTTATTTATTAGTGAAATTCCTAGAGATCAGAAGTGAGAGGAAGGGACAGGAGAAACAATGCTAAAGGTCCAGGCAGCCTATGGCAACCTGCATTTTAATAATATACATAGCAAATAGTAAAAACCCTAGGAAAAACGTATGAGGGAGGCAGAAAAATACATTGCCTGGTTAGGAAGTTATTGGATACTTAGTGACAGAGAGCAGAAAATGTAGAAGGAGAAATTTTTCTGGTTCCCATCTTCCCTAGTATTAATACACTCCTTGGGTGTGCCATCTTTTATTACACAAATTATTCTACCACAAGGAAACATTCAGCTGTAAAAAGAATTGAAACAAGGAGATAGATATTCAGCATGTACATAGGAAAATACAATTTGTGAAGAAAAACTTTTAAAATATGTTCTTAGGTTACATTGCAAACACTGTGGTGTTCTGGGAGTCTAGCAGATAGTATTAATGTAGGACACATATGATACTGTATCCACCAGTGTCCTGCAGCTCTTGTACCTGTGTGTCTGCACTTGACACTCACACCAAGTAATTGTTTGCATATATGTGTGATGTCCTAGTTGCTAAATGTTTGGACAAATCCTTGTTTGGATCATTAAATTTTGTGAGTAGGTAGTCTACATTACAAAAAAAAGGTGTGTTCTTAACTCAGGTTAGTTACTTGGATTAAAAGAGCAATGAAGACATGGCAACTCAACTTTTAACCTGGGTTAGCAGCACATGGGTTTGGGGAACACTGTGTTATGCTTTATTAATTGTCCATCCCATGCACAACCCTAGTTTCCATATCTACCAAGTACCTTTTATTTATTTTATTGTTCTCCCATTTCTTTCATCACAGTCACTTCCAGTCACAAACAATGTAGTAGTTGTAAGGTAGGCAATGCTCTGTCACCCAGGACAGGGTCGGCTCCAGGGTTTGGGCCGCCCCAAGCAGCCAAAAAAAAAAAAAAAAAAGTTGCGATCGCGATCTGCAGCGGCAATTCGGCGGAAGGTCCTTCGCTCGGAGCGGGAGTGAGGGACCGTCTGCCGAATTGCCGCCGAATAGCTGGACCTGCCGCCCCTCTCCGGAGTGGCCGCCCCAAGCACCTGCTTGCCAAGTTGGTGCCTGGAGCCGGCCCTGACCCAGGGGTCACTAACCCCACAAGGCCATTATTAGTGAATTGATTTGCCCACCCCAATGCCATTTTGTCTGGGGTTGTCTTTCTCCCAGCGAGAAAATTCATTTTTTGTAAGTGTCATAACTATAAAGGGAAGGGTAACAGCTCTCCTGTGTACAGTACTAAAATCCCTCCTGGCCAGAGACTCCAAAATCCTTTTACCTGTAAAGGGTTAAGAAGCTCGGGTAACCTGGCTGACACCTGACCCAAAGGACTAATAAGGGGACAAGATACTTTCCAATCTTGGGGGGTGGGGGGAAGGCTTTTGTGTGTGCTCTTTTGTTTAAGGGGTTGTTCGCTCTTGGGACTGAGAGGGACCAGACATCAATCCAGGTTCTCCCCATCTTTCTAAACAAGTCTCTCATATTTCAAACTTGTAAGTAAAAAAGCCAGGCAAGGCGTCTTAGTTTTACTTTGTTTTCTCAACTTGTAAATGTACCTTTTACTAGAGTGTTTATCTTTGTTTGCTGTACTTTGAACCTAAGACAGAGGGGGGTCCTCTGAGCTCTTTAAGTTTGATTACCCTGTAAAGTTATTTTCCATACTGATTTTACAGAGATGATTTTTACCTTTTTCTTTAATTAAAAGCCTTCTTTTTAAGAACTGGATTGATTTCTCCTTGTTTTAAGATCCAAGGGGGTTTGGATCTGTATTCACCAGGAGTTGGTGAAACGAAGGAGGGGGGAAGGGTCAATTTCTCCTTGTTTTAAGATCCAAGGGGGTTTGGATCTGTATTCACCAGGAATTGGTGAGAGGTTTCTCAAGGCTTCCCAGGGAGGGAATCCATTGGGAATGGTGGCAGCGGGACCAGAGCTAACCTGGTAGTTAAGCTTAGAAGTTTTCATGCAGGCCCCTACATTTGTACCCTAAAGTTCAAAGTGGGGATACAGCCTTGACAGTAAGACAGGGATACTGTCTTACAAAAAGCTCCAATAATTAGCTGAGAAGGGCTTACCTCAGGGATTCTCAAACTGGGGGTCAGGACACCTCAGGGGGTCATGAGGGTATTACATGGGGGGTCACGAGCTGTCAGCCTCCACCGCAAATCCCGCTTTGCATCCAGCTTTTATAATGGTTAAATATATTAAAAAGTGTTTTAATTTATTAGGGGGGGTTGCACTCAGAGGCTTGTTATGTGAAAGGGGTCACCAGTACAAAAGTTTGAGAACCACTGGCTTACCGCTTTGTTGCTCAACCTTGAGCCCTGGGATATTAGCCTTTTGGGAGGATCCCTGCACAGCTTTTCACTTTCAGTTCTTCTGTTAGTACTATAGTTTCATTCCAGGCATGAATCTCAAAAATGCATCTGTTATAGGCTCAGGACTTCTCCAGCTCTGCCTGAATCTCAGAGAACTCCTGACTAGGGTGACCAGATGTCCCATTTTAAAAGGGACAGGCCTGTTTTTTGGGACTTTTTCTTATATAGGTGCCTATTACCCTGTCCCATTTTTTCACAGTTGCTATCTGGTCACTCTACTCCTGACCTAAAATTGAAGTGTGGGAATGGGTCCTAGAGCACATAAAACCTTGTGCGGGCAGATGCTTTTGAACCAATATTGGTATGTGGAAGGATTTTCCTTCATGCTAGAGTTAGATTGTGCTAAGTGTTATGTTTATAGCATATGCAGAAAAGTTAGATAAAAACATAAAATGCTCTTGCTGGTTGCAACATAACTCTCCTTTATTGCTTGGAATTCAGAACGATAACACACAAGAACCCCAAAACAGAGAGACATAGAGCTGGCAGCTCCCTAAAATGGATAGGTGCAACCCAACCCACCTTACTCTAGCCTGGCTCTCTGCCAACTGGCTCTGATCACAGGCTTCCCTACAGAGCCCTCTCGCCTACAAGCAGAACCAGGAAACTCCTTACAAATTAGAATGATAGCTTGTAGCTTTAACACACTTTTCAATACCACACTAATCACTGCCATTGTGGCCAGTTGGGGAACAGTAATGCTCATTTGCCTCTTTCAAGATTTTGTAGAAGTTTTAGTAGCATTCATCCTCAAGCATCCTCACTGTGTTTGTAGTGTGTGGCCTGATACAGCTTATTCAATGCTACATCCTTGTAGATGATACAATGTTTCTCTCCTGACTCTGTGGGGGTGAAAATAATAGAGAAAGATGGACCAGGTGAATTATCATCATTGTCTCAATTTCATTGTTTAAAAATTGTGACCATATTCTGATATTGCTGTCTTGTTAGCTATGAGATGTCAGTCCCTAAAGTGGGGATCCTGCAGCAGAGCTAATATGTAACTGTAGTGAGGCCGAGTGGCCCCCCTCCCCATGGGAGAGCAAGGGACCATTACACTCCCCTGGGAGGGCGGAGCCTAGATCGCCCCACCCCCTTGCCGGAAGTACCAGGGCGTGGCCGGAAGTATAAAAGGCCGGCCCTGCAGCACAGTTGGGGCAGAGCCTGCAGAGGAGAAGGACGCTCTGCCTGTTCTGCAGCGTCCCAGAGGGGAACCTGTGCCTGGCTGGTCTCGATCCCCAGACGCCAACGAGGACTGGCCCAGAGTGCCTGCCACCGTGTACCCCGAGGAGCCGGAAGAGGCCTGGAGGCCACAAGTACCAACCCTCGGGGAGGCAGGAAGTGGCCCAGGGGCAGCCATGGAGCAGCTGGCTGCTGAACCAGGTGTGGCTCAGTCGGCATGTTGCAGGCCCTAGGCTGGGACGCGGTGGAGTACGGTGGGCCCATGTCCCCCTGCCACCCCACCCCGGGGTGGCTGACTCCCTACAGTGTGCCGGGAAGCTCTAGCCCTGAAGAAGGAGTCTCCCTTATCAGCTCCCTTATAGACTGTTTGTTTGCTGGCTGCCTGAGCCCCGTCCAGGCTAAAGCCAGACCTGAGACTGTTTTGCTTGCTGGCAGCCTGAGCCGCCTCAAGCCCGGGCCCAGACCACTTATAGACTGTTTGTTTGCTGGCTGCCTGAGCCCCGCCCAGGCTAAAGCCAGTCCTGATAGATTGTTTTGTTGCTGGCTGCCTGAGCCTCCTCAAGCCCAGGCCTCCAGCTCTGTTATAGACTCGGTTTAAGGGGCTGGCAGCTTGAGCCGCCCAAACCCAGGCTAAAGCCTGACGGTGACTATTGGTCGTTCAGCCCTATTGTGGGCTCCTGATGGCCCTGCGGACTCTGGTCCTAGCCAAACAGGACCGGACTGAGAGTTCTCCCTCTCCACAGGACCATTACACGTGGTGGCGAATGTGGGCATCATCCCCTCCCCTGAGATAAGGGGATGAGCTAACTACAAGGTCCAATAGACCCCTCCACCCTTCCCCGGTCTGTAGAGGATGGAGGTTGAACGACTGATCAAATAGCTTGCCGAGAGCCAGCAGCAGCAGCAGCAACAATAGCTGCTGCAACAACTCGGCAGTCAACAGCAGCAGCTGATTTGGGAGTTGGGGGCCCAAAACTGAGAGCAACAACAGCAATGCCTGCAGCAGCTCATGGCCCTTTGGCTGACCCCGGAGCCTCCCAACCCCAGCGGAGCCACAGGACCCCCTGATCCCGTCGTGCCTGTATGCCTGACCAAGATGGGGCCCGACGATGACCCCGAGACATTTTTAATTATGTTTGAGTGAGTCACCTCCGCAGCTAAGTGGCCCTCGGCCCAATGGACCACTTTGTTGGCGCCGTATCTAATGGGTCTGGCCCAGGCCGCCTATTGGGCACTTCCCATGGCTGAAGCCCATGACTATGAGCGACTGAAGGCCGCGATCCTCGACGCCCTGGAGATCACCCCCAAGACGTTCCGGCAGCGGCTACAAGAGAAGACATACATCCCAGGAGCTCGGCCCAGAGTGGTAGCCCAGCAGGTGAGAGAGGCATGCTGGCAGTGGCTACCGCTGGAACAGCGTACAGGGGCCGAGGTAGCAGAACAAGTGGCTCTCGAGCACTTTTTGCATATCCTTCCAGCACGCGGAAGGACTTGGGTCATGCGTCACCGACCGACTACGCTGAGCAAGGCCGTAGCTTTGATGGAGGACTTTCTGGTGGCTGAGACCCCTGTAGGATCAGAGCCCTGTCCTCCAACCGCTGTGCCAGTCCATTCTCATGAAGAGAAGACCCGGGCCCAGAGAAGCGAGCCCCGACCTGGCCTAAGACCCACGGATGGCCGGGAAGTCGGCCCGGCCCGATGAAGGCCCCGGAGAGAGCGGGGACCACTGATATATGCCCCCATGGAAGGGAGAATCCAGGCCACAGAGGCACCCGCCCCCTCACCTACTGCGTCGGACCAGCCCTGACGCCCTGAACTTGGCCCATTTCACCTGTGGCCGCTTCGGACACCTTCGTTGAAAGTGTCCAATGATGGACTGCAATTTCAGGCAGGTCTGCTTGGGGGATGCCCTGGCCTGTAAGCAACCCTCAGGTAAGCTGACTATCCCCATTACGGTGAATGGAGCCCCCGTCTCTGCGCTCATTGATTCAGGGTATGGGCAGACGCTTGTCCACCAGGGTCTCACCCCCCTGGCCGAACCATCACTAGGGGTCATTCAGCGCCAGTGTATCCACGGGGATGTGCAACCTTACCCCAAGACCCTGGTAACCTTGACTGTAAAAGGGGAAACCTGGACCCTGATGGTTGGGCTAGCCCTGAAGTTGGCGTTGTGACGGTACCTCCCATAAGGCTTATGGAAATATGCTTAGAATGTGTTTTATGCTACATATGCCATGTAACATATCTCAGAGGTTATGATCTATTGAATCTATTAATCCTATTTGTATGTATGTATCATTTTTGTATTCGAAGTTATGAATATTGGCTGCATACTTGTTTGATTCTAAGTAGGCTGTAGTGAAGCAGTTGGTCAGCTTCCTGAGAAAAGACTATTCTCAGTAAGTGCCCAATCTGCGAACACTTAAGCCAATAATGAACTTGGAGACACCAATACACATCTGGCCTTTCCCAGGAATGTGGCTTGGCTGGTAAGGAACTCAGTCATGCATGGACATGTGACTTGCCCAGGTGACTCCAAAACTCCATCTTGGAGCTGGACTTTGCATAGGAGAGGGGAGGGGGTCTCCACACACAAAAAGAAAGTCTATTTAAGCCCATGGGAGACCCCTCCATTTTGGTCTTCAGCTGGCTAAAGAGGGAGCATCTCCACCCTCCAGGATACTTGAAAGAAACTGGAACAAAGGACAGTAACTACAGGGGGTGTGAGTGATTGCTGGACCCAGGCTAAAAGGAGATTAGTCTGTAAAAGAGAGCATTCTGGAACTGGTGAGGATCTTATCTGTATTCAGTTTGATTAGACATAGATTTGAGCATTTTATTTTATTTTGCTTGGTGACTTACTTTGTTCTGTCTGTTACTACTTGGAACCACTTAAATCCTACTTTCTGTATTTAATAAAATCACTTTTTACTTATTAATTGACCCAGAGTATGTATTAATACCGGGGGGAGCAAACAGCCGTGCATATCTCTCTATCAGTGTTATAGAGGGCGAACAATTTGAGTTTACCCTGCATAGGCTTTATACAGGGTAAAACAGATTTATTTGGGTTTAGACCCCATTGGGAGTTGGGCATCTGAGTGTTAAAGACAAGCACACTTCTGTGAGCTGCTTTCAGGTAAACCTGCAGCTTTGGGGCAAGTAATTCAGACCCTGGGTCTTTGTTGGAGCAGACAGGAGTGTCTGGCTCAATAAGACAGGGTGCTGGGGTCCCGAGCTGGCAGGGAAAGCAGGGGGCAGAAGTAGTCTCGGCATGTCAGGTGGCAACTCCCAGGGGGTTTCTGTGATCCAACCCGTCACAGGCGTACCCAGTCATCCTGGGCCAAGACTGGAAGGGCTTCGTGGGGCTCCTGCTAGCAATGGCCGATAGCGCCTTGCCTGCAGGGACCGCCCTTGAAGGTGAACCCATAGGGGAAGCTGACCAAACCCTGGAGGACCCCAATGGGGAGGACAAATCTGCTGGCCTCCCGAACCCCAACATCCCGGAAGGAAGGGGACCCGATCAGAAAGAGGCCCCAACATTGGGGGCGGACTTCAGTCGTAACCAACGGGAGGACCCCTCCCTTAGGTGGGCATATGAACAATTGGTGAGGGTTAATGCGACCCTGACCATGCCCCGCCAGGCCACCACATACCCCCATTTTGAGCTGGTGGGGGATCACCTGTACCAGATCACCCGCAAACCCCAGACCGAAGAAACTCGGGCACAACTCGTGGTTCCTCGATGCCACCAACGTGCGGTTCTGCAGCTGGCCACCTGGGCCACAAGAAAACCATGGCCCGGATCCTGGCCTGATTCTACTGGCCAGGAGTGCATAGGGAGGTCAGAGACTTTTGCGATTCTTGCTCAGAGTGTCAACGAGCAGCCCCGAAGGGAGTACCGAAAGCCCCTCTTGTTCCGTTGCCCGTCAGAGGCACTCCTTTCAAGAGGATGGCCATGGATCTCATGGGGCCCCTGCCCAAGAGTGTTGCGGGGTTCCAGTATATCCTAGTGGTCCTGGACTATACCACTCGATTCCCGGAAGCCATTCCACTTCGAAGCATCACAGCCCAGACGATTGCCGCCGAATTCCTGAAAATCTTTGCCCGGGTAGTCCTTCCCCAGGAAATCCTGACAGACCAAGGCATCAATTTTACATCCAAGCTCCTGCACTAAATTTGTGACCTCCTGGGGATAAAGAAATTACAAACCTCCATCTACCACCCCCAGACAGACAGACTAGTGGAACGCTTCAACTGCACGTTGAAGCATATGTTGCGGAAGTTCCCCCGAAACATATTCGCCAGTGGCACCAGCTGATCCTCCACCATTTCCCCCCACCCCATTAGTGGCCCTCCGGGAGGTGCCTCAATCTTTGACCAAGTTCTCCCCTTTGAGTTGCTCTATGGCCGACAGCCAAAAGAACTACTCGACCTCATGCAGGAAAACTGGGAGCAGACGCTGTCCCCCTCACACAACCTCCTCCAGTATGTCCTGCAGCTCCAGGAACAACTGACCCGGGTGGGGGACCTGGCAAGGGAAAACCTACAGAGAGCCCAAAAGGCCCAAGAGAAGACATATAATCAGGGATCCCGCAGGAGGACCTTTGTGCCAGGTGAGAGGGAATTGCTTCTACTCCCATCGGAGGAGTCAAAGCTGCTAGCACGATGGCAGGGGCCTTATGAGGTTATTCATCAGGTTGGGCCAGTCACCTATGAAGTGTTCCAACCTGACCGAAAGAAAAAAAGCAAATATATCATGTCAACTTGTTAAAGGCCTTGCGGGAGTGGGAGGGGCTCTTGATCACACCGTACCCCCCTGAGCCCGACCTAGGACCTGAACTATTGGTTCCCACCGAACCAGAAGAGCTACAACTGAAGCAGGCCAAAGGGCTGGTAAAGTCCTTCCCTAAAACGTTCACAGGAAGACCCAGACAAACCACACTGGTACAACATAAGATATGACAAACCCAGGGGAGGTTATATGAGAGACCACCAGGCCACTGCCACACCACATGCGTGAAATAGCGGAAAAGGAGGTGCAGACCATACTAGAGTTGGGGGTAATGGAGAAATCGCAGAGTGACTGGTGCAGCCTCATCATCTTGGTCCCAAAACTGGATGAGATGGTCTGCTTCTGCATCGACTTTAGGAGGGTCAATAACATTTCAAAATTTGATGCCTACCCAATGCCACAGATTGACAAGATACTAGACCACCTTGGAGATGCTCAGTACATCAGTACTCTGGACCTTACAAAGGGGTACTGGCAAATCCCCCTAAGTCCAAGCGCTTGGGAGAAGACCGCCTTTGCTACCCCCACTGGGTTGTATCAATTCACCCAAATGCCTTTTGGGCTTTATGGGGCACCTGCCACCTTCCAGAGGTTGATGGATTGGGTCCTACAGCCACACAAAGCCTAAGCGGCTGCATATCTTGACAATGTAGTGATTTACAGCCACGGTTGGGAGGACAACTTCAACCAGGTCTCCGCCATCCTACGGGCCCTGCGGGATGCCGGGCTGACAGCCAACCCCAAGAAATGCAAAATTGGCTGGCAAGAGACCACCTACTTGGGATACACTCTCAGGTGAGGGCAAGTGTGACCTTTGGTGGGGAAGGTCCAGGAGCTACAGGTCTATCAGGCCCCCACTACGAAGAGACAGGTGCGGCAATTCCTGGGGCTAGCAGGCTACTACCACCACTTTGTCCCCGGGTTTGCCTTGATCGCAGCCCCACTGACAGAGCTCCTGAGGAAGGACAGCCCTTGGTGCATGCGGTGGACAAACGAATGCCAACAGGCCTTCCAAACCCTCAAGGACCGGCTGTGCGAAGAGCCGGCACTCTTCAGCGCTGACTTTGACAGGGAGTTCCTGCTGCAGACCGACGTGTCAGAGGTAGGCCTGGGGGTCCTTTCACAAGATGTAAATGGGGAAGAACACTCTATATTATATATCAGTCATAAGCTGTTCCCCCGAGAGCGAAATTATGTGGTGATTGAGAAGGAAGCATTGGCTGTCAAGTGGGCGGTGGACGCCTTACGGTATTATCTCGTAGGCGGCCCCTTCGTACTACTAACTGACTATGCACCTCTGAAGTGGCTACAAACAGCAAAAGAGACAAACTCCCGTATTATGCGTTGGTACCTACCCTGCAGCCCTATGCCTTCACTGTTCGGCATCGAGCAGGTAAGGACCATATCAATGCGGAAGTGACACTGATCAATAACAGGAATAGCTGGAAAACAAACTTATTTCATTACTACAGAGCTCTAATCCATTGACACTTCCCACCTCTTCCAAGTTACAATATTGAAGCTATATAGGTACAACTTGTTATTGTCAGTGCTTAACAATGAAATAGCAGTAGTACTTATTACATAGTTAAGAGGGATTAAATTCTCATAGAGCAGTGCTCTTCACTATTTTTGAAGTGGGGGCCACTTTGGCAAAAAATCTTCAATGTGAGAGCCACATGGGGTGGGGCTGAGGGTTCAGTGTGTGGGAGGTGGCCCAGGGTAGGGCAGAGGGTGGGGTACAGGGGTGAGGGCTCTGGCTGGGGGTGAGGGCTCTAGGGTGGAGCTGGGGATGAGGGGTTCAGGGGGCAGGAGGGGGGTCAAGGCTGGGGCCAGAGGACTCCCCCGGGCCCTCTCCCTACCGGCAGGCAGCACGGGAGCTCCAGGGCTGGGGGAGAGGCCCACAGCAGCCCTGCAAGCCCCAACTTGCTCCCCTCCCCAGTTCCCACCCACCTCCTACCTCTCGTCTCCAGGTCCCTGCTGTGTGGCCCTTTAGAGCTGCTGCGCAGCTATTTATAGCCTGCTGCACGCAGCTTAGAGGGAACTTAGGGAGCCGCACTTAGGGTTGAATAAATGTCACTTCATTTATCTTGTTGGGCAATACAGTTCACAATGGAATGCTATTGTTCTCCACTCTGCTCAATGGACCATGCTGAACATCTCTGTGTAATCCTTAAACACTTTTTCTTGAAAGGACATTGATTGCCAGAAAGGCCAGTCTATCAGGGCTGGCTCACAGACCTTGCAATGAAGAACACTGTCATAGAGTATTTCCCGGAGCCCACCACCCCTTGCCCCTCCCCATTCTCTACAGGACGCACCGGGGCTCGGGGCTTCAGCCCTGCAGGAGGTGCCGGGGCTCAGGGTGTCTCCCTAAGGTAGCACAAGGCTGGCCATTGAGGTCAGAGAAAGCCATTGCTACAGGTGTCCCATCTTTCAGAGGACCCCAGATTACTTCACAGCTCTGGGGGTAGGGGGAGCAAAACCTCCCAGGCTACTACTGACAGCAGCAGCAGTGCTGAAAGCTCCCTCCCAGCTGGTGCTTACCAGCACCTCTGCTGAGCAAGTAGGGTTATCAATTCAGGTTCTGACACTGACTCCCTCTGTTGCTATCGTCAAATCACATGACGTTTCTGCTTTGGTTTTCCCCATCTGTAAAATGGTTGCTTACTTGACAGGGAATGGTGTGATGATTAAATAGCTAATGTTTGTAAAGCACTATATATGTGCTTCAATTCACCCAAAAGTGCACACAGCCCTCCAGTGTCTGGGGGCCTGGCAGCAACCAGACCTCCAGCTTATTTGAACAAATATACCTTGGAAAACTGCATAAAACACTGGCAACTATGCATAGGTCCAGGCCTCAGCAAAAGCAATTGGGCTGCACTTCTGCAGCAGGCAGCTGATGGGAAGGGGAACTAGGGCTGGTTGAAAGTTTTCAATCAAAACTGGTTTTTGTTGGAAAATTGGGGTTTTGACATTGAAAATTTGCATGAGAAATGTCTGCATTGCACAGAATGTTTCTATTTTTAAAAAATAAAAAAATCAAACAGCCAAAAACGGAAATATTTTGACACAGATATCACCACAGTGCCTTATGGGAGTTGTTGTTTGGTTATCTCATGTCTCAATACTCTGGCCTCCCCAGCCAGACTTCAAATCCCATGATGCATCACAGCCAGAAACTCCCATGATGCACTGCCTTCCCTCAGGAAGGGGCAGAGACCATAGTGCATCATAGGAGAATATAGGAGTCTATAGAGGAGAATTGGAGCAAGAGGCACCTCTGCTGCATTTCCAAACTAAACTATTTCAATTTTTGGCTCAACTATTTGGATTTTCCTCAATTCTTTGCAGAAAAGTCAATATTTTCCATGGGAAAAGAAACCCATTTTCCAACCAGCTCTAAACTAGACATTCTACCTTCCCCCTTTATATATATTTTTTAATGTAAAATGAATCAGTTCGGTTTGGGATGTCTCTCCAAGCACCATATTTCTGCATATCCCCCTCAGGCAGTATCTGTGTGCAGTGAAGAGATCACAGTGCCTGGGATTCAGCTCTGGTGATTTAACATTGGTTTGTAGGCCTGCACAAATATGCAAAGGTCAGCTTTGGGGTAGAGGGGGAAAGCTCTTGCTTCCTCTCCCCCTCCTCTTGGCACACTTTCATGGAGCTGGCCACCATTGATCCCGAATGGTTAAGGATACGATTTTGTCATGGAGGTCACAGATTCCGTGACTTTCATAGATCTCCGTGATATTTTCTGCTTCAGCTTCAGCCCCAGGCCCCAGGCCGGTAGGGCTGGCACAGTCAGCCGGCGGGGGCCCCAGAGCTCCGAGTTGCTGGTCGTGTGCCCCATGGGAGCCCTGGAGCTGTCAGCTGCCATGGGGTGGGTGCTGGACCCCCACCCCTGCAGCAGAGCTCAGGCTCTCATCCCTCCCCAGCAGGGCTCGGCCTTCAGTCATCCCTCCATTAGCTCCCCCGCACTATTTTTAGTAAAAGTCACAGACAGGTCACAGGCTTCCATGAATTTTTGTTGATTGCCCACGACCTGTCCGTGACTTTTACACAGGGCCGGCTCCAGGCACCAGGCACCCAAGCTGGTGCTTGGGGCGGCACCTGGAGGGGGGCGGCGCGGCGCTCCGGCCGCCGGGGAGAGCGGGGCCACAGCCGGGCTTGCCGCCTTCCCCCCGGCGCTCTGGCCGCCCTCCCCCCGGCCGCCGGGGGGAGA